>NC_141391.1:204710524-205224656 GCF_034619465.1 Leptosomus discolor | reverse complement strand
TCCACTGTAGTTTCATATCTCTTGAAAGAAACTCTTTATCAGGCTTAGACGTGTTACAATCTGTAACTTTGTTAATGCTGAAACTTTTACAAGTGTCTGCAAAAGCAATAATATAAGTACAGAGTTTTACAATAGCTTTACAACTGCTTAAAAAGTTTTGTTAAGGTAATTCAGAAATTCTTTAGCAGTAGAGACAGTAGACATGTGCAAACACACTCACAGCCCAAGATTTGGCAAACAGACTGGAAAATCCAGCCCCCTAAATGTTAAACCAGAAAATGAAGGCAGCTGTCCCATCTGCCCAGCTGAACTACCAAGATGATGTCATGGTGTTACTCCAGCACTTCTCAGCTCATCTACATGCAATGTTATCAGATTTTTATACAAGATTAATAAGCACAAAAAGTACTTTAGTTACACATGAAAGCAGAATCCCTAAAACTTCACATGATACCAGAAATTTTAAGATAAGTGGCAATTCTAGCTGCTTTGTATTATTTTCCAGGTCTGTTGATTTTGAAATGTTTGGTGGTTTTGCCTTCCCTGTTCCCTCCCACCCTTGACTCCATCACTGTGCCACAAAACAGAGAACAAATGTGCAGCTTTGGGAGACCTTTCATTTGTCTTTTCTTCTACTGATACATGACACCTGAAGTGGAAAACGGTCTTCAACTAAAAAATTCCTTCCTCTATAAATTACAATGTTGTTTTAGTAATTGTAAAAAATTGGCAGTTTTATTATCTTAGTACTAGATAGTTATGAAGTATTATTTTAATAGTCACAAAATGAAACAATATCCAAACTTTAATAGAGCTGTGGCACTTGCACTGTCTTTGGTTGTCATTTTCATCTCTTGTAGCCACATTCCAGCACTAAAGTATGCTATGGCTATTAAGTAATATTGCATCTACAGTTGATTTTTTTGCTTGAACTGGAGTAATAAAGAGTGGATTTTTCAAAACAGGTTACAGGAACAAAAACCTACTTGTATAAAATATTTTTTTAAATATTAAGATACATGTATTAACATTCTAAGAATTTATTTTTAAAACTGAAAGATGTGCTAACAGGACTTATGAGAATAATTAACTTTACTAAAATTCCTTTTCAATGGTTTACAGAAATCTGGATGTGATACAGTACCTTATGCAGTCTGCTACATTCAGTACAAGAATACGCTTCAATGGTGAAATCATCTTAAGACCAGCATCTGTAATCTTCTGGCAATCAGCCATATGAATGTGCCTGATATATGGGCAGCATTTACTCATCAACTTGAAACTTAAATCAGTAATTTGGTTATTCCCTGTTGAAATATATAAAGATGTAAGTTACACATCTGACATACATTAAGGGCCTGACCCAACTACCCACTGAAATCTACTGAAAGATGTATTTCAAATCATCTGGATGAATTTTAAAAATACACCATCCTAATAATTTTGTGAATTGGTATACTAACCTTCGATGCTGACCTTGACAAGCTTACATTCAGCAAGGGCTTTAAAAGTTGTATCAGAAAGATGTGGAGAGTCAAGAAAGACCACAGACATTATACGTCGGCATTTTTCAACAAGAGCCTTTCAAGGGAAAAAGGTGAAATAAAATATTCATATACCTATGCTGTCATGTAACAAAAGATCAGCAAATATTCTGCATATAATACCGAATGTTACATTTTCAAACAAGTAGTTATAATCCATTTTCACAGTAACTTCTAGACAGTGAGCAGTATATAAACTACTGAAATTCTCCACATATTTATCATGTTTGGGAACACAAAGAGATGAAGTAACTGAAGACATTAAGTATGGCAGACATCCGAGACAGTGATCTAGTTAACACTTTTCCAGAAGCCTGAATGCTGTTCTTATATAGTATATTTTTTTATCACTGAAAAAACTGAAAAACTCTCATTTATAAACTGGAAGACCATAATTCAGCCATAGCCATGTAGGAAAAGGAGACAAGACAACTGACATTTTCTGTAATTGACTGCAAGTGAGGAAGATTTATAAACATAATGAGATAATAGTTTTTAAACATGATTTTGGAGATAAATTTTCCTCCTATATTGTATCTGCATAACTTTCTTTAAAGTCAGTTGAGAAGACAACCCAGTTCCAACATCAGAAAGTTTCTCAAAGTACAGATTTATTTTCGACTTCTTACTTGAATGCACCTGTCTGTAAGAGCTGGCATTTTGTTGATTAGCAAATCTCGAATCCCGCTGCAGCCATTGGCAATATTTCTGAAGCCATCAACTGAAATCTAAGTAAGAAATAAAACATTTTTGTCTTAGCAAGCCTAACAAAAACAATACAGTAAAGGCTTGAGACCTTCCCAATACTTTAAAATCATACATACCTAGATGCTCGCTAAAACAAGAAATGTATTCATTCCGTTAAAAGCAGAACAGACCCATGAGGCACACATACTATTCTGAAATTTTAACAACATAATCCAAATCCAGGATCTGTTCCAAAAATGTCTACTAAGCAAGCAAGAGTAAGGCACAACAATTTCTACAGTCAACACCTTTTATAGGAATAGCAATGAATGTCATTGTCATGTCCTTCTGCCTTTGTTTTCCCAACCCTATGTGGTTTTCACACATGGCAGATGCTCATATCTAGTTTGAAGCAAAGTTTGAATGTGGTAAACTATCTTCATCGGGTTTTCCAGATTCCCGGTAAAACGTGTGTTGAATTCAGATGGGATACACAGAAAGATCCTATGCGATCAGAATAACACGGAGCTCATTTACAGAATCTTTCATGTAGGACCGACCACATCTCCAACCCTGCAGACTCTAACAGAGCAATATTCAGTGAAACTATGACTGAACAGATGGATCTGTCAATTCAGTTTATTCCCTTTATCACTCCAGGGAGTGACTTCAGGGAGTGACTCCAGGGAGACAATTCTTCAACTGCCCATATTCAATAGATGTCAGTTCACCCTTGAGCATACAAAGTAGTTCCTTTGACGTAAAAATCCTGTGTAAAGTACAAGACAGTTTCGTTTTATCCTCATGTTCTACAGAGAACATGGATATGAACCATTCCTCCCTGTGAAACAGTCCACCCTGATAGTTGCATGTAGAGATCTCACTATTTCCCAGGGTTTTGAAGTTGTATAACATAATAATCTTGTGCAGCTCAGACTACAGCTGTGCTCTGCACCAGGAATTCATTTGCAAAACATCCACAAAAGAAGCAGTCTGGCATGTTCTCCTGGGTACCAAATGAGGCCTGTGGAGACAAGAATCCACAGGAGGAAACTTCAAAGTTAAAGTATACTGGGAGGGATTCTTCCTGTACTCCACCTCTCCAGCTGCTGCAAAAGCCTGATTTGCTTAGTTACATTGCTTAAGGAGAGTGGCAGTGAAAAACACAGGCTCTGCTTAGGGTATATATGTTGCAAGCCAGAAGCTAAGCAGCAGCTAATCACCCATCACCCATCGGTATCGCAGCAGGGCACCAGAAGATGCTTCCAGTTCTTGCACTTGCAGCCACTCTGACTGCTCCCCACAACTACTTATCAGTGGAAACAAGAGTCAAGCCTGCTTTCCTTCCGCTCTGGCATTAAGTGAGGGGGTAACATACGGGGTTTCTGGCTCTTTTTTTTGCAAACTTAACGTTTGGGTTCTTTTTGTGCGTGAGATGTTTTTCATGAACTGAGTATCTGACTTTAAGTTATAATCAAGGCAGAATGTCTTTTCTTTTCTGGTATAATGCCCCTTCTTTTAACTTATGGCCAGGTTGCCTGGCTCTTTATTTTCAGGCTGGAGTGGCCTTTTAAACAGTTTTAAATATTTTGATGTTAAATGCCTTGCCTCTCCTTCGTAAGGGATCATGGCACTCTACACCTTTTCCCTTACGCAGGGTGGTGGCAGCACGAGCGGGCAACTGGTCAGGTTTGATATAGTGCAGCTGTGTCACCCTGGATCAGGCCCCTCTGAAAACAGTTATATTGTAAGAAAGACCTGAAGAAAGAAAAAGAGCAAAAGCTTGGGAGGCAGCAGGGAAGGCTGTAGAAAAGGATTACACAGAAAGATAACCATCTTGTAACCACAAGCTGGTCAGAGCACGTTGGTGCACTCCAAGCTCTCACACCCCCTCCAACTGGGACATGTCTGCTGGACAAAAGGACACCATGATTTTAGGAATGTGGTTGATGTGAGTAACACGTCAGTGAGGGTCTGCAGATAGTACTGCAGATCTCACCAATCAGCATGGATAGGTTGGATTTGCCCACCCCAAATGATTGCAGAACAACCAGTACTAGTGGAGGGCTACTGTGGCAAAGGCAATCCTCTTTTCAACAGGTAGTGATCACTGGAAGGTAAAATGTTGGCATGGAAAGATGGGTGCTAGTTCTCGGGACAAAATATGAAATTCAGTTGTCCAAATTCTACAGTTTTGCACTCCCTGTTGGTATATGTAATGTAGGACAATGTAATCCTACCTCCAGCTTCCTCAGCCCAAAATCTGCAGTCTGTATGAAAGGGATTATCTTAAATCGTGAACATCACACAAGCAGCTGCCTGAGGGAGGTATTGGGAAACCTCCGTTCTCTGCTGGTCAAGAAGTGCTAATTTCTTTAACACGGCATGACCAATACATTCAACTAAGAGTTTACCTAACCCTGCAACAGGCCTCCTCACTGTTGGCTCTCAAGCAGCGCAACAGAAGACAGCGCATTTCTACAACACGCACCGAGTAGTTTAATATGTTAAAGTGAAACAAATCACGCCATAGAAATTTCAGTCGGAGAGGTGAATTTCTGGTAACTGGGTCTTGTTCTCGGTCCATATACTACAAAGAGCAAACCACTCCCAAGAGAAGAGAGGGTATGTTACATCATAGGGTTTGTTGCAATACATGGTAATAACACTGTTCGTTATAATCTGAACATGATGGCTTTTCAAAAGAAGATTGAGGTTCCTGCTCTTCTGAAAAACAGCCACAGTTTGTTAAGCAGTTTAAGTTTAGCTGTTATGACAGTACGATTTTGCCTTGTAACTGCTGAACAGATTTGCTATAAGGCCTGCTGCCAACTGTTCTTGGGATTATTTTTTTTACCATGACACATTGTTAAGAGCACCTACCTATGCTGGTGATCACAGTTAGATACAGAGAGTAGGAATACAAGATCCCTCATGTCTGGCTACCTAAAATTCAGATGCAAATACTATTAAATAATGGGTCTTAGTTACATTACATTACTTGTTGGTTTAGCCAAGATTTTAAAAAGATCACTGAAAAAACTAAATGCAAACTCAGAAGCCTAGTTTTAAGCTCCTGACTTTGCAAATATTAGCAATTTAACTGAGAAGTAAGATAAATATCTGCGAGGCTTACAGATTGGTCTGATAATTGTATTAGAGGAATGACAGTTGGGAGGACTTTAAAATCAGGTAAATAGGTATGAAAAATGCTAAGTCAAGAAAGTGCCAATAATATTGATGGTGATTTGAAAAACAGACTGCAAATGCTAAAGCCTTTGTTTACTCCACTGAAATTAGGAATATAACTGAGGTGACTATGTTAGATGACTATGAAACCTGGAATCTCTGTACAGAAAAGAGTAAGAAAGATCCCAGGACAGGTCAGGCCTGAAAAAGTCTGAATCACCTCTACAGGTCAGACCTGAAAAAGTCTGAATCACCTCTGGAGACCTCTCTCCCTCTCTAGTTGTTATATAGATAAATGAAGGTAAAATCCTAGGCATTACCTTAGGTTGGGTGCCTAAAATTAGGTGAAATTCCCATTCTCAAAAGGATAGGTAGTAGGTAGCAGGTGATCAGGTCAAACTCAACAATGTTGAGGGAAAGAAATAGCATATCTGTTTCTGGAATTCAGTAATGATTGCATAATGTTAACTGCAGTCTAAAGGACTTTTAATCTCCTTCTCTGGAAAAACACTGTTTGCTTAACATAGCCATTTGATACCACATAGAGCAGCAATTTAGCATTTTCCTCCATCCAATCCGAAAACAATTATACTGAAGCAGCTAATAATACCCCTGCACAGCTTGTTTAAAATTTTTTTCACTTGAACTGTTTTTTAACTTAAAGCTGGATAATGGATCTCAGGCACCAGGTTGCAAAAGTTCCAGTGCAAAACATGTGTTCAGATAAGATTCAATTACATTAGTCGACATTTAGGTGCTGCTGCAGTATCATAGGTATTTGTCTTATTTTCCTTTATTTCTAGAACAATAAAATCTTAATCTTGAATTTCTTTTCTAAAACCTCTATGGATTGTCTATGAAACTTCAGGCACTCTTGAAGATAAGGTGTAGAAATATGAAATTTTGTGCACATTTTAGTAAAACAATTGCTTTCTCAACTCACTTGAAATTTCAGTGTTTTGTAGATTGCCTCAAGAGCGAACAGCTTGACCCTAGAATCAATGTTAGGATACATATGGAATTTAATATTGCATTCTTTGTCCCGGATCTGTAAAATCCCACTTAAACCTCCTTCTTCAAACCCATTGTGAGGATGTTTTGGAGGTTATTATGAGTCAGACTTTTCCTGCATGACTCAGTAATCATTTTATAAACATATTCTTTTTCTTGCATGTAGAGGATCAGAAGCCAATGCAGTGATTGTACATAAAATATAATTCCTTGTCTGCGAGGAGTTTTCAGTCAAATATGTAAATGACCGATTAAAACAAACATGGAGCAAACCACAGCTAAAGATTTGTCTCCATAGATTTAGAAAACAAATGTAGTGAAATGAGGAAATGCTTGTAATAATGTCAAAATTAATTTAATTTCATCTTTTTATAGTTTCATAATTTCAAAGAATAGGTCAGGTTTTGGCTTATTTGCTACAAGTACAGTACTGCTTTAAAATGCCTTCTTTCTTCCCCTGAACTGATTGTATTTGTGGAATCCACCCTGAAAGGCAGAATGCTCTCTGCAGCACAGAAGGGATTTTGAAGAAACATGATTCTATGATTCTAGTATTGTCAATGCGCTGTGAGTGCAGAAACCTGAGAATCAGTGTTCAGGATTGAGGAAGTATCTTGTGGTGCACAAGGGGCTGCCTTTTTTTTTTTATTGTGTGTTTGTCCAGAATGATAAAATGAATTGTGACATCCTTTCACATGTGGCTTGCCTCATGTTATTTTTCTTTTAATTTTCCACTGTCCAAAAAAAGCTTATATTAACATACTTCTGAATTAGCATATTTCTAAAAATACAGAATAGTGCATGTGTAACTTACAATAAAGTATTCTTCAGTTACATGAGTTTGTACTCAGGAAACTTAAACAATGAGTCCTCTTCTTCAATAAATAAAGAACATGGCTCAGATTTTCTCCCCAAGTGATGGCCCTGTTTTGCTGCTTGATACATCTGAAGAAGCCAGAACTTGACAGTAACTGCCAAAATGAGAATTCTCCCAATGAAGCCAGAGCAGGAACTCAGATGGTGAAAACTGGTGAAGCCTACGCATATGCCAATAGCTTTTCTGACATCCCCACAAACACTGCAGGATGTTAAGAAATGAAATGGTCAGATTTATTTTTCCCAGTGGCTTGTGAGCTCTTATCCAGCTGCTGTAAACTACAGCAATCGATAGATCACTCTAACACATCTTGGGCCAGAATAGTTCCAGTCTGAAAATCAGCCATAGATGTTGGCAGCAAAACCAGAAAGTCAATTTCTTTGAAAATCTCAATGTTTCTAATTTAACTGAAAATATCTCTCACCAAACTGTTCTAATTGTATAATCTCAGTCTAATATGTTGGTAAATAACATGCAATTGCTTAACACCCTTCTGTCTTTTGTTTTGTGTCTAATAGCAGAAAATTTTCCACCTCTACTGTTCAGCTTCAGAAGCAGGACAAAGAAATCTTATACTTTCTGAGTAATTCTCTGAGAATATGAATGGTGTCACAGGACACCTTTTGAGCAGGACACAAGAGAACCCCTATATTTTTATGAAAATACCTTGAAACTCATTAATGAAAATATTTACCACCTGTGGTATGACACAACCTTAATCACTGAGATTTTATGCAAAAACCCCACACCTACAAGTCATCCAGTATTGTTACCATGTATTAACGTAATACTCAAAGGAAAGACTGCCTTGTTTTATGACAATGGACTAGAAAATATGTGCTTAATTCACAGGTTTCTGTCTATGTTTTAACAAGCTATTTAAATGCCCTGGTCCTCAAGTTGCTACTCACAAAATCATTAGCATAATCACCCATTTTAGAGATGGGCTTTCTAAACAGATGTTCAAGTCCTACAGTAGTAATGGTAGTATAAGAACTCATATAAAAAGGACTGTAATATTAAAATGAAGGAAAAAACAGGAAACATGAAAAAAACAGGAAAAATACATATTCTGTTCTATAGAACACTTTTTAGCATAATTTAAATATTTATACTATAGCTTCACTACATTTTCCTAACTAATTCTGATACATTGACCTTACAGGAGTTCCCTTCGGTTTAGTTCATCCAATGAGGGGAAATGAATTCTATCTTATTAAAATGCTTTCTGCAACGGTGATACAATTTGATCCTCTTTTTGATTTTAACTGTTTACTCAGTCACAATCATTAAACACTATTCCAGAACCATGGGGAAACCCAAAATGGAGGAAGCTGTGGAATCCCTTCCAGAGCTCTCAAATACACTGGTGAGCAAACCCACCTTACTCTGGAAAGGGGAGGATTGTGGTTTTCCCAGTTCGATGATGATCACTTTTGTCTGACTACTATTAGATCATGCTTTCTAGAGCCAGATCCTTACAGCTCATGATTACACTTCTGAACAAGCAGGAATGTTGCTTTTGGAAAAAATAACCAATTACTGGCATTTTGAAAAAGTAACTCAGAGGTAGGTAGTGATTAACTTTCCTTTATCCTCAGCCCTTATTTCAAATTTCACATTGTCACCACACAATAGCCTCAGCATGATTCTCAGGAAGAAGAAACAGACACTCACAGTAAGGAGCAGTTAGAACTGTTGCCCTATCTGCCTTCACCCTTGGTTCTGAAAAGGTTTTGTTAGATGGGAAGTTAAACCATTATATTCCTCAGAGTCCATCTCCTTATCATTGCGCATGTATTTTGTAATTTGGAGAATCTTCTCAGTGTATGAAGAAATATATGTGGGAATCTTTATTAAAACATTGGCAGACTTCTACTGTCCTACAGTTTGGCAGTTCATATTGCTTTTGAAGTGTGTTTCAAGATACTGTATATATTTGAAAGTTTCTTAAATGGTACCACATTCTAAAACCTTGTTTTTCTTTAGAATAAAGAAATGTAGGAGAATAAAATAATCCAAAACATCAACTATTTTTAGATTGCACTCATAAATACTGCTTCTATTTATATATTAAACCAATATAAAATAGTAACAAAAGTTCACTTTTTAATTAATTGTCTTCTCGGGAAATCATGCATAAATTCTATTTTTCCAGTGCAGAGTGGCTTTTATTTTTCTGATATCTTAGTAAAAGCTGCATTTTCAAAGCTCCTGATTTAAAATTCTAACTAATCATGACATAGAATTAGTCTATTTATGGCTACAAAAAGCAAGCCTTGTTCTCATTAAGCAGTAAGTACTAGCTGTTTATAGATCTGACAGTTTGTTGGAAGTGATCCAAACCTATAGTGCTATGATTCCTTAGTAAAATTTAAACAGCTGTAGTCATGTAATTCAAAACCCTGGAAGTCTGCTGCAGTGCTTGTTCTGCTTCAGTATACCATGAATGCAGGATGCAGCCAGTCATATAAAGGATTCTTCTCTTCACAGAATGAAAGAAAGACGTGAACCACAAACCTGAACGCAACCTGAAAGGTCCAAATAGATGAGCTTGTGACAGCCTTTTCCGGAGCCCAGGTAGAGTAAACCTTTGTCTGTGAATTTTCTGCAGTGAGCTAAACTCAGATACTGTAAATGGGGGAAGCTGCTTTGCAAAAAAAAAACACGAACAAAAAAAACCAAAACCAAAAACAAAACAGAGAGCAAATTATTACAAGGGTATGTTACAGAATCAAAAGAACATAAAATACCATAGTTAAAGTATTCTGAAAATTGCTGTAAAGATGAAATAGAACTATCTCCTTGCTGAAGTTTGAAAGTCTCTCTCTTCTGCTGCACTTTTCCTCCACTGCTTGTATTGCAAATTACTGGGGAACAGCACTATCATACAACATATTTCACCATATGAAAACAGTATCATTTTAAAGTTATCTCAAGTAACTGCGTAAACATACTTTTCTAACCAACTGGGATTTTTGTGTGCCTACTTTGTGTGCTAACAGACTTCTCAGTACAAGCTTGCTGGACTGTATTTGCCATTGATTTTACAAGCAATGCCTGCTGGAAATGAAAACCAGAACTCTACCAAAGAACGTTAAAAGCATAAATGTACAGTTAGAGCTTCTCAAGTCACAGAATTATTTAGAAGAGTACTATTAAAAGAATCTGAAAAATTGAAACAGATAATAAAGGGAATTATCCAAAAAAGAATCATCCAATGTTAGGTTTTAGAAAGCATTTCTTTATACTGAATGTTAGTTAAAAGAAAGAAAACTGTATAAGTGGAAAATGTTAATCAACAGCACTCTGTAAAAGCAAGAATCTATACTCTGAATATACTTAAGTTTCCATCTGCAGCTTTGGTTTATAACATTCTGAAAACTGTTCATTTTACAGAACTAACTGGAATAAGTAACAACTGCCACAAGCACCACAAATGAAAGCATCCAGAAAACCAAAACCTAGAATTAGGACCTACTGCTGTAGTAGACATTTAGTTGCAGGGATATAGTTGTGCAGTTCTGCAAGTCAGCAAAAGCAGGCATTTTGAAGAAAGATGGGAACACCCACTGAGGCGCTGACTACTTAAGGAATGGCATACATTTTTGGAACTGCCTTTATATTTTCAATATAGAGCAGGGAAACATTGTAACTTGAATTAAACACACACACACACACACACAGAAAGATAGGAATCTGGAAAAGAATGTTATTGTAAAAAAGGATAATGAAAAATATTAAGAAATTAAATATTACATTTCATGAAAAAAAAAACAAGACAGACAATGTGCATCAGAACCAGATATTAGAATATAAGGGCATGTGTGTTTGTGGTGCAGTTTTTTAAAATGGAAACATTTAATTTATATTAAATACAGAAATAAAAGTATCCTTCTTTATAGAAGCATAAACCTTTTCGCACTTTAGTGACATATTCCACAGAAATGAGGAGAGAATCAAACTCAGAGAGAATTCAGTTCCAAACATATCTGACAAAACAGATAATAAGAGACTGGGTTTTATACCCTAGCAGTTCTGAGTCTTCTTTAAGTATATGCTGCTACAAAGTTACACATTTAGGGCACAGGGAAGTCTTTCTTATGGCATTTTGAAGACTATGATCAAAACCTTCCAGTGCTTTTGAAAAGACACTGATTTTCTTTACAGGTCATATAACCCATTTTTATGATCTGGGATTTTAATACATGCCGCCTTCTGCCATTTTTAAAGTGACAGCTTTCTTAAAACTTAATCTTGAGCACAATGACTACTGAAAATCTTTGTTTTGTGTTGTGGCTAAATTCTGCAGGAATTCTGTCATACTGGTTTTTCAATTAATTTTGCTATTAGCAGTCTCAGGATCATTGTTTTGAAGCAATCTGGCCAAATCACCTTCTGACATTTATTCCTGTTGGGCAACATTCATGTCTACCTTATGCAACAGAACTTTTCAGAGGGAAATTGTATCTGATGATCTGTGTTGTGTAATACAGAGGTTAAAATATTTACATAGAACAGTAGGAGTGAATCAAAAATGACCAAACAGTTTTGAGCACACTCAGTCTATGCTTCACTTGTTCCTTGTTCCAGTAACAGACATCTGATATACTCCTTGTTCCAGTAACAGACATCTGATATGCAATAGCAAACTTCACGTGCAGTGTTACGAAATGCAATACTGCCACCTCTGAGAACTTTGCATTAGTTACCTTTTTACACAGGACCTGTGGTGAGCTAATGCTTTTGAGATGACATGTGAAATGTTTATCAAATTTGTCTGCTACCAAAAACCTCATAGAACAGCAACTTTTTGTACATCCCCATAATCTCAGAAAAAATGAACTTTGCTTTTGTCCAAAAATTGTCAGTAAAAACAGTAGTACATTATGGTTTTAAATCAGACACATCCTGTGTGAGTGGGAAAATTTCTTATTAATGAGGTACAAGTAAACTGCAAAATATATTTTGTCGGAGAATTTTTATTTTTGTTTTAAACATTTTATTGCATTGAAAGTTTCACCTACTCTGGAGAAATCTTTCTTGGGCACATGCTGTTTATGCATCAAAAGAAATTAATGGTTCTGACTTCTGGTGGCAACAGCATGCTTAGGTAACCAGAATAACATACGCTGAGATTGCCTATAGAACAGCTGTTCCAAATTTCAACATAAATATATGGAAATTTAAAAAGACAAAATATCAGCCAACATGGTGAAAACACAGATTATGATAGGAGTAACACTGATGTAGAGATGAGTGGTAAGATTGGAGACACTAAACGGAAAACTTTGCCAAAAGAAGTTAGTTATATGATGATACAGCATTACAGACTAAGAAAAACAAAAGTCAAAATGTATTATGTAAATGCCAAAGAAAAATATGTTTCTGGACTTTTGGGGTTGCTGTTGAAAGGAAGACATCAGTTTTCCTCAGAGGAAACACAAACTGTACAGCTATCTTCAAATCTATATACGTCTTTGTGATGGCTGCTATCGTGGACCAGCATGTCTTCTTCCCTTTATGGCAGCTTTTAATGCAGCAATTCTACCTACCAGGCAGACTTAGAGTCTCATGGAGGGATACATCTAAAACAGGAATGGCAGACCTCTGTAAGAAGGCAAACTCTCTGCCTTCAGCTCACTGATCTTCCAAATAAGAGTTTGGAATAACTCTTTTGCAGTTGTCACACAAGGCCTTGGCTCACACAATACACCTACCCACAATCCTCTCTTGCAAAAATAAATTTATAAGAACATATCTAACTTGCAAACTTCTGGCATTATCATGAGTAACTAGACATGCCCAAGAAAATTTTGGCTAGCAAGCACTTTTAAAAGTTTCTGTAAAACTGTGAAATATATAGGGTAATCTAGCACATGTTTTTGATTATACTATAAAGAGGAAAGAACTGCTATTTAAGTCAAATGTATGAGGTAGTTTTTTCATTTTGTATAGCAGAATCCTGTAAACCACTCAAAAAGAGTATTTCTACTACATATGCCTCTAAGTTTCCTGCAAGGTGAAAACAAACACACTTTCTTGTTTCTGTTTCATTTTACCTTGACAATAGTCGTAGTGTTCCATTAGTAATATCTGTATACGACAGATTTAAATAGAGAAGAGCTCTGCAGCCTTCTGATATGAGTCTCATCGATTCATCCTGCATAATTAAAAAAAAAATCCAGAAGTACATTAAAATGATACTTGTATTAATTTACCTTACATTTTTATGCAGAATAACATGGGAAAAAAACATTAATAAGTCTCTTTAAATCATCATCATAATTTTTACATATCCCAGCCATTTTCTTTGGAAGCCTCCGAGTAGAATACTGAGACACACATGATGCTACTGTTACTCACTTGAAGAACGGTCATTTTAACATTCTAATTCAAGGAAACATTCTACACTACACAGTACTACAGAGAACAGGGGACTTTTCACATGATTGAAGGCTAGCACATGTTTACATATTTTGCTAAACAAAGGTTCTTGTCAGCCAATCCTGGTACGTAAACCGTTGGTGAATTTTGTCCAAAAACTCTGGTACACTTCTCTAACCAGTAATATAATTTTAAATGCTTCCTGTTTAGTTCTGCCCTCTAGGTGGAACATTAGATGTGAGAAATTATAAGGCTTCCATGTTTTATTGACCTGCAAAAGTGGTACTACCTATATTGTTCTATATACCATTCTATTAGAATACAATGTAAACAAAACTCCCAGTATGAAGAAAGTTTCACAGTAAATATCAAAATTTAGGCAAAAAGTCAACACTTATACATGAAAACATAATAGTTGAGTGCGTATCTTTCGCCATGAGGTGGTCGCCTTTTTATTATTTGAGTTATCAGGCAAAAGGACCATCGAGATTGCTGGAAATTCAACACCAATCAATACTTTAAAGAGGACAATTTGTGCTTTTGAAATACATTCCTGCAACAAAGGATTTGAGAGAGGTGGTATCAGTAAAAATAGGTATGTTGATGGAAGATAACCATAACCTGAAGAGAAACGAAGGTATAGGGAGTGGTGAGAAAGCACTGGGGGGATAGCATGATGGGAAACCTTCCATGTAACAGCAGCACAACCAGGGGTCCATCTCAAGTGTCTGAACGCAAACACTTGTAGCATGGGAATCAACCAGTAGGGATCGAAGTCCATGCACAGGTGCAGAGCTATGATTTCAGTGGGATTCCAGAGATGCAAAAAGGTAGCAGGCGCAACCAGAGGGCTGCAATGAATGGTTACAGAATATTTAGGAATGACAGCCCAGGAAGGGGAGGACAGGTTGCACTCTATGCAAAGGTATGCCTAAATGCATGGAGCTTTCCACTGGAATGGGTGACAAGTCAGTCAAAGGACTAGAGGCTAGACCAAGGAGGGTTACGTTGTGGTAAGTATCTGTTGCAGAGTGCTTGATCAAGAAAAGAAGGTAGATGAAACCTTCTTTGGGCAGCTGAAGGAAGCCTTACAATCGCCAGTCCAGGTTACTCATGAGAGACTTTAACCACTCTGATATAAGCTGGACGAACACGGCCAGGCACAAACAATCCAGGAGACTTCCAGAGTGTGTTGAAGATAACTGCTTGATCCAGGTGACTGATGAGTGGTCTAGGGAACATGTCCTTCAGGACTTGTTTCACAAACAAGGAAAAACTGGCCAAAGATGTGAAGAACTAGAGCGGCTTTGATTACTGCAACCATGAAAATGAGGAGTTTAAAATCCTGAAAGAATAAAATTGGACAAATTGTAGAAGAACAAGCCTGAACTTGAGAACAGATTTTGGCTTCTTTAGGGGTCTGCTTAACAGGATCTCATGGTAGACAGCCGTGGAGGGCACAGGGACCCAGGATTGATTGATCTTCAGGGCCAAGGTACTCAATGACTTTTTTGGGTTTTACTGCTAAGGTTTTTCTTAAGGCTTCCCAGGTGCCTCCCAGGAGCCTACTAGCAGAGTATAGGGGAGTGGAACAATACCCATGGTAGAAGAAGATAATGTCAGGGAGCACTTGAGAAAGTGGGACAAGACAGGATGCATTCAAGAGCCCAAAGAAAGCTGGCTCCTGTTGCTGAGAGGCCTCATGCATTTTTGAAAGGTCACAGCAATCAGAGGAGATTCCTGATGACTGGAAGATGGGAAATTTCACATCCATTTTCAGGAAATGGATGAAGGAGGATCCAGGAAACTAGAGGCCAGCCAGCCTCACCTGATGGAAAGGTTATGTAGCAAATCCTCCTTGAAGCCCTGTCCAAGCACATGAAGGATGAAAATGTGATAGCGAACAGCCAGCATGGATTTAGCGAGGGCAAAGCATTCCTCACTAAGGTGACAATTTTCTATGATGAAATTACAGGTTCTATGGATAAGGGGACAAAAGTAGCTGTTGTATATCTAGACTTCAGCAAGGCCTTCAACACAGGCCACAGTATCCTTTATAGCCAAATTGGTAAAATAAAGGCTGTATAAGTGGACTTCAAGGTGAGTGAAAATTTGTCCAGACTGCCAGGCCAAAGGGTTGTCACCAATGGTGCGAAGTCCCATTGGTGGCTTGTGGTGACTGGCATCCCTCAAGGGTCAATATAGGGGCCACCACAGTTAAATGCCTTTATAAATGGTTTGGATGACAGGAACAGAGTACATTCTCAGCAATTTCACAAATTATTCCAAACTGGGGGGAGTGTCAATACACTGGAGGCTAGAACTGACGCCAGGCCCAGAGAGCGGTGATCAATGGAGTTAAATCCAGCTGGTGGCCGGTCACAAGTGGTGTTCCACAGGGGTCAGTACTGGGGCCACTTCTGTTTAACATAGTTATCAATGATCTCGACAAAGGGATAGAATGCACCCTTAGTAAGTTTGCAGACGACACCAAGTTAGGTGAGAGTGTTGATCTGCTTGAGGGTAGGGAGGCTCTGCAGTGGGACTTGGACAGGCTGGATCAATGGGCCAAGGCCAACTGTGTGAGCTTCAACAAGGCCAAGTGCCAGGTCCTGCACTTGGGCCACAACAACCCCATGCAGCACTACAGGCTTGGGGATGAGGGGCTGGAAAGCTGCCTGGTGGAAAAGGACCTGGGGGTGCTGGTTGACAGCCAACTGAACGTGAGCCAGCAGTGTGCCCAGGTGGCCAAGAAGGCCAACAGCATCCTGGCCTGTATCAGATATAGTGTGGCCAGCAGGAGTAGGTAGGTGATCGTCCCCCTGTACTTGGCATTAGTGAGGCCACACCTCAAGGACTGTGTTCAGCGTTGGGCACCTCAGTACAACAGAGACATTGAGGTGCTAGAGAGAGTGCAGAGAAGGGCAACAAAGCTGGTGAAAGGCCTCAAGAATAAGTTGTATAAAGAGCATCTGAGGGAACAGGGTCTATTTAGTCATAAGAAAAGGAGGCTGAGGGGAGACCTTATTGCTTATACCTGAGAGGACATTGTAGAGAGGTAGGTGCTGGCCTCTTCTCACAGGTAATTTATGATAGAACAAGAGGGAACAGTCTCAAGCTGTACCAGGGCAGGTATAGGCTTGACATTAGGAAAAAATTTTTTAATGAAAAGGACTGTCAGGCATTGGAATAGGCTGCCCAGGGAGGTGGTTGAGTCACCACCCCTTAATGTGTTTAAAGGTCATTTAGATGTGGTGCTTGGAGATACGGTTTAGGGGTGTGCTTGGTAGAGTAGGGTTGATGGTTGGAGTTTATGATCTCAAAGGTCTTTTCCAACCTGAATGATTCTATGATTCAGAGAGATTTAGTCTGGAACAATGGGCTGACAGAAACCTCATGAAGTTCAACAAAGGCAAATGCAAAGTCCTGCATCTGGGATAGAATAATCCCATGCATCAGTACAGTCTAGATACTGGTTAGAAAGCAGCTATCATCAAACACACTGACCTGAAAGTTCTGGTCAATAACAATTTCAATGTATGCCAACAGTGGGCCCTTCTGAAAAAGGTGGCCAACTGCATACTAGGCTGTATTGACAAGAGTGTCAAATCCCTGCTATCCCATGAACCAGGCCCTGGCATCACCTAGGAATGTGCTTGCTGGTACGTACCAAATGTGTAATAGCAAGCAGGCTAACAACCAAGCAGAATGAACAGTTATGAAAGAGTCTTTGAGTCTTTACAATTCGGCAAGCCCTGGTCCTCTTTAGCTTACTGCCTTCATGCAGGAACCTACAATCAACATGATCCTTGACGAGCATACAACCTCAAAATATTATGCTGTAATTATAATATCGTATAGCAAGTGGTATATTATGTAGCAAGATGATTATACAGTGTTATTCAAAAAACTTCATAATATCCTTATCTTTGTTTCATCATTACCACTTCCTTGTAGCTGGTATAGCAAATAAAATTATATAACCTGCAAAAATGGTGAGAACAAAATATTTGTCCATAAAGCTAACATCAACATAGGACAGAGACGAAGATATGTATAAAATAGAACCAAAACAGAGTATTATAAATTAGAACCTCAGGATTCTTCTGCAGCTCTTCCCTCTCTAACTTGAGCATCATATGCAATTTTTGCATGATGCCCATAAGCTGTAGTTTATCTGTAATAATTTTTAAAACCTTGTGTGTAAACATTGGCGTGTTTCTGGGCTAGACCTTTGGACATACACTTTACTCCAAAGACAACTAAATTATAACAAATTATTTGCTTATATACTTAACACTATAAATAGCCTATAAATGGGTGTATACATTATACAAATATATTAAGAACCATAATTTCTAAAAAAAAATTATTTTCTTTTTAGACTGATATTAGAAAAATTTGCACCTACCAGTGTAGTTTCTAAGAAAGTAGAGTCAAACATTGCTTTTCCATCAGAGAAGAGCAATGAAAAAACATCAAAGAGAATTAATGGAAACAAGATAAAACTGAAAATGTTAATGGAAAAAGAATGGACAAATATATAACAGTGATTGCATACTTAGACACCTTTCAAATAAAAGCTCTCACAAATATCTAGAAATTTAGTGAGACATTTTTAGAGCCCAAGTGCACAACTGAATGAAGGAATACACGAATTTGGAAACAATATTAAAAAGTATTGTTGTTGACAACTGACAACTTAAAATAACAAAAAAAACCTCTCCCCAGACTGGTGAAGTTTTGAAGCCTGTTTATAAAAATTAATTGAGACCGAATATATCATTTTGCTCTGGCACTGTAGAAAACAAATGAGAACTTCACTAAGTTCTTCTGAATCCTACTAAACTCCATTTTTGAAGAACTTAAGAATACAAGTCTCCACTTTTCATCAAGAATATTTGTGTACCCAAATAACCACAGCACTTTAAAAAACCTTCATTCTTGGTATAAATTACAGTTCGTGGGAAATGTCTGTAGTACTTACATTTAATCCCTGGCATTCAGAGAGATTTAAGTCTTGCAAATTCTTACATTCACCTAAAAATAATAAAAAATATATGTCATATGAAAAGTGAACAGTTCAGATTCTCAGTGGACAACACAAATATAAGAATTCCTATTACACATTCAGTCCACCCAGGCCAATATCCTCCCTGAAACCACAGCCACAGCAGATTACTGAGAAGAAAGCACAAAAAACCAAAGGTAGAATACGGAGTTGGAGTAAGCTGTCCTGAGGAAATGCCTCTTCTTACACTCCATCAACTAATGGCTGGCTTAGGAACCAAGCTTTTTTCAGTCTTATGATACCAAAGGACTGGAAAGCTACCTAACTAAGCAATTAATACCAGAATTAAGCTTTCCACATAGGTTTATCTGTCCCTCCCATCCATATATTATGACACTAGAATCTAATTATATACATGAACAATTTTTCCCTCTGAAAGCAGAAATGCAGCATTATCAGACCAATTGTAGGAAAAGCCCTGCTTATCTTCTACAGGTATGGAATTTCAGAGAATTTAGCTGCCTGAGACAGTCTCTTCTCTGTGCATACAATCTATTATTTTTAGAAACTTCTGTTGCAGAGATTGTTGCAATTTTAATAACATAATGAAAGATATATGTGTGACACTAGAAACAACACTTACACATCCCTTCAGCCACTCTTCTGCCAAATTTTGAGTCTATCCTCCAAGGTAAAGATGCAAAAACTCCTATTAAACATAGCAATACTTTTTACCTTAATCTAATCTTCAAAAATAACTGATCTGTCTAAACTGAAATGAAAAAATAGGCCTGATACAGATACCTAATATGCAAAATACAGTATGAAAGGCTTACAGAGTTAAAAGAAATATATTTTTAAAATCTTTAAAGCGTTAGTACAATAGATCTGTATAATGTTTTCTATGCGACTATGACTTCACTGATAACCTGTAATACTGACTAACTCAGTGCCTTTTTGAAGGGTAGGACAACACTGAGAAGGACTGTACAACTCAGAAGAACCTAACCAATTAAAATCATTCTTAAGGCTGCTAAGCCACAGAAACTATATACCTCTTATATGTTTTCTGCCCTAGCACTAAATGAGACATAGTCATAATTTTACATGTGAACCTGTATGTGCTCCTGAAAGCAGCTGCTCATTTTGGTATTGTAGCTGAGTATAATTTAGTTAGCAGACAGAATGTAATACTAGTACAAAATTTCAGTTCAGACCTAGGAGATGGAAAGGAAGAAGAAAGAATATTTCCATAATTATTTATCACCTTTTCTTCCCCAGTTATTCTTTTTCTGTTTCCAAGCTCTCCTGGATAGAATGAGCTATCACATTACCAGAACAGTGAACAGTTCAAAACAATACAGAGCATACCAGTCATGATTCATGTTATTAAAACACATGATCAATTTACACTGACTAGCATATAGCTGCCAAAAATTAATGACTAAGATTTCATTTTCATGTGAGGTATAAAGTTGTCAATAAAAACACTCATTCACACTGTGAACTAACAGAATCTGAATGCAGGTAGACAACTGGCACCTACAGGAACAAAATGGAGAAACCAATCAATGAGTTTTCAAAGGTAATACTAACAACCAGCCACATGGATTAGAGGGATGCAGTAGCATGCATAGACAGGACTGCTCCATCTGTCTAATGAGTAAGAACTGCATAAATACTGAGAACACCCTACAGTTAAACTGATGCACCAATTTGTTTAAAAATGAAACATTTCTTTGCTTTCGAAAGAATTTACCTGATATCAGTTGATTTATTGCGCTACCCTTCCTCCAGGAAAAAAAAAAAATTTTGAGCCCAAAACAACAGTGTTCTAGAAACAGAACATCTGTGCAATGATCTGCACTCAAAATTGGGATTCAATACCTTCCCAGGTGCTAAGGTCAAAAGAACTGAGCATAATGCAAAGCTATTCACAGTCATAGAGAAAAAGTAACTAAGTAGTCAAGTGAAACTGTGAAGAATTTAAAAATAGTTTCAGAAGGAATGATACCAACTAGCAAAAGTAGGAGATTTGTGGGATGGAAAAAAATTTTTAAATACTAAAACCTGAGGGGTTAAAACATTTCTAAAGAAACACAACCTTGTGGCCAAACTTCACTGAAAATGCAGGAAAAGGACAGTGCACAGGAGTACTGCAGGAAATTTAGGAGGGAACATAGGCTAAAAAAATCACTAAAAATACGGAGGCAGATTTTGACATGGTTGCAGGGAGCAGTCCTTTTCTTCCCCTAATAATAATTCCTAATGATTGCCTTTAGCTTTCTTGGAAAGGCAAAAGCTCCTGGCTCACCCCTCTGGACTCTCCCTCCTCAGGTGGCCAGACCTGGAAGTGGTTTGGAGCAGGCCACTGCCAGGACCTGTATGTTCTCTTTGCACTCTGCCTATGCTCAGATGACATATAGCCTCATAAGCTCTTGAAAAAGATTATTTTTGAGTCCTTCTCAAAGCAGTTCAGCTAACGTTGTCTACCTAACATTGGCCATGAGAGGCACTTGGCAGTAGCAGGGCTAATTATGATAAATTTGGGCTCAACTTGAAAACAAGTCCACACTTGAGCACAGTCTAAAACTGGGGATTTGATAGGCACTGGATGACTTTCCCTGGTCTGGCTCTGTACGTGTTCCAATGGGTCAACACCCAGAAAGCTGGAAAATATCGGCTTCAAGCTCCTCTGACAAGCTCATCTGCCAAGATGAACTTAAATACAAAGAAGATTCAATACATGAATCCATGAGAACCTTCTGACAAAGATCAGTTAGAAATTGGTCCATATAGTTTCCCATGTTTAATCAAAATGAACAACAATAAACCAGAGACAGTAAAAACAACAACAAAAAAAAGAGATAGGACATTAAATCTTCAAAGTATTTGCGAAGGTTCAAGTAGCATGATGATTGAGTACACAATGCATATTATGTACAAGCTTCCATGCAAATGACTGTTTCATCTGTTCTAACGTTTCACTTTTCTTCCAACACAGGAATCCCACATACCCCAGCTGTGCCTCCTCCAATCTGTACAACACTGATTAAGACTATCAAAAAATTTCAACTCTTCCAGCTGTCACGGAAAATAACTGGGGCCAGCTGAATGTCAGGATGCAAGTAGTTACTATTATACTACTGCTTGTTCTTTGTAAAGCATCCGACTGCAGGAAGACAAGGAATAGGAGTCTGAGAAACAATGAAAGGGCAAACATCTTAAGGAAAGCATCTAGCACAGTCAAGCGCAATGTCCAAGGCCTACCTTGTGATATATACACTTATCTTCATGAGAAATACCTAGATTGTCAGGAAAGAAAATTGATTTTTGTGGCACCTGATTGGCCAGAGGATTTAAAACACATGCTGCTAGCAAGAAACAGGATTCGTAAACTGAAGAATAATATGTTTTCCAAGTATAAGGTACTGAAAAGTCTGGATTTACAACAGAATGATATATCAAAAATTGAGAGTGAGGCTTTTTTTGGTTTGAATAAACTTACCACACTCTTACTTCAGCATAATCAAATTAAGAGTTTATCTGAGGAGATTTTTATTTATATGCCCAGCCTAAACTACCTACGTCTTTATGATAATCCCTGGCATTGCAACTGTGAACTAGAAACTCTTGTTACAATGCTACAGGTTCCAACAAACAGGAATTTGGGGAATTATGCCAAGTGTGTGCACCCAATAGGACTCAAAAATCAAAAGCTAAAGCAGATAAAAGCTGAACAGCTATGTAGTGAAGAGGACAGGCAGGACCCCCAAAACATAAAACGGGAGAAGCCTGAAGCTGTCAAACCGGAATTTGATTCCTCTTTGTGCCACATGTACGTGTTTCCTGTACCAACACTGAACTGCAAAAGAAAAGGTTTGTCTCTTTCCTTATAACTCAATTAAAGATTTTAATATTCTGGCTCCCTTATTAGATTTATTCACATATTATTTACAGCAAATTAATACCGTACTAGTGCTCGCTTCACTTACTTCAACTAATACTGTTAATTGCTTTTCTCTCTTAAGAGAAACTCCTACAAGCAACAAGTAGGAGTTCTTTCTGCATTTTACCTCTACTCTGCAGCCCCAATTCCACAGGTATTCTTTACTGTGCTAGTATAAGATATTCAACAAAACCAACAGGAACAAAATTAAGCATATACTTAAGTTACTAAAGGACTAGCACCTCACTACTCTGATTTTACAGCTACAAACATACTGATCAGTCAAACTACAGCTGTGCTGAAATTGTTGTACTGACAGAAAAAAGCACAGAGTGTCTTTTCTTCTTTCTAGTGTACAAACACAAAGATAGCAACAACTTTGACAGAAGCGAGCTGTGAAGCAGGACTGGAGCAGCCAGCTGTGCTTGCAATGCCCAAAGGAACCTGATTGCAAGGGAGAGCCATTGCGTCCTCACATGTTCTGCTCAAGATTTCTTCTACTAAGGGAAGAAGTCGTATGCTTTTGTTCATAAAGAAATACCTCCTCTGTATTCTTCCTCCCAGCACCCAGGAAACATTTCAAATGTGAAGGGTCTTCAAGAAATGTTTTTCAGACACTTGGATCCTTTCCATTCCTAAATCCATCTCAGGCTCCTAAAAGCTACAGTTAAGCCTTAAGGATAAACCAGCTGGAGTACAAATCAACACAAAAGTGCACATTTACTCATGCTTTATATCTCCCATATTTTATCCCATGATGAAACAAAGCAAATAACAAAACAATTCAGAAGAGAGTTGTTCTCTAACATTACAAATCTGAAATGAAAAGCGTTACTAGCAGTAGCCAAAATCGGGAGGATTTCTTTCCAACTTTTGCGAACCATAGCCTGCAATACCAGATCACTGCAGTCTGTTTTGCCCACTTGTATCTTGCAATGTCTTTGCTAAACTTTTATTTGCTTTAACAGTGACTTAAATCTACATTACAGCTCTGTGTGCCCTTATTCTTGGACCTTGATGCCAAAGATAAGCTCAGGAGACAATACCTAAACATAAAGAATTAACAATTTCAGTATTTGATTACAAGGTTTATCCACTACGTATGTCATAAAAAGTGATCCATGTTTTTACTTTTTTCCACCCTGTTAAATTCCTTTTTTCTTCCTATGGCACGCTTTTCTCTTTGTTTTACCATGCAGCTACTACATCTTTTTTATTAATGATTTAAGCTTTTTTACTGGCTAACATTTATTAATTTCTTACAATTCACCTACCTTACCTTTCCTTGTAGATAGGATCTTAATCATTAGATTACAAATTATGATCTAAATTATCCTCCATAGGATCTTAATTATATCATTAGCACAGAATCACAGACTGGTGAGGGTTGGAAGCGACCTCTGGAGATCATCCAGTCCAACCCCCCTGCCAGAGCAGGTTCACCTACAGCAGGTTGCACAGAACCGCATCCAGGAGGGTTTTGAATATCTCCAGAGAAGGAGATACCTTATGTCTCCAATAAACTGTACTACTGAACAAAAACTAGGCATCTATTATAACCTTAATATAAGAAAAGACTGACTTTCCAGCTCTCCCCATTTATTGGTATCAAAGAGATGAGCTGAATACATTAATATACTCAAAAACTTTTGGTGAGAAAAATGTTACTTTTGTCTCTAAGTTCACAGAAACATTCAATGTGGTCTGCTCTTCATGAGAGTTTCACAGGCTTTTACAGTATTTTAAAAAAATGGTTTAATGTCTTTAGTATGAATAATGAAGGAATGAATTTATTCCAACATCTATATGAGTGTACTAGAGGGTACAGGGACTCCCTCCTTCAGGTCAAGAACTAAGTATATCAGTCCAGGATTTCCTGAATGTCTAGCATGGACACATCATGTTCAATATTTTTTTGGAAGTATTGGATCTACTGTGCATGTGCTTGACAGCTGGATGCAGATACCCCATGGACATTTGGGATTTCTGAACATATGGTAATCTTTGATCAAAGCACTGTACTTACTGTCTTTGCATATGATTACTGTGCAGCAGATGCACAATTTCATTGGAATTTTCATCAGAAACAGGAATATAACACACCTAAAATCCTGGGAAGACATAAAAATTTCTCTAAATCCACATGGACCAGATTTCAGAGTAGGAAAAAAGGTGCACCAGCTGCCAAACCAGCAAGTTGAAGTGAAAAGCTGCAATCCATTATTCCTTTACAATGGAGCAGATGGAATGACAAGCAGTATACCAGCGCTACGTATCTCTAAGGAGATATGACGACAGGTCAGCAGCTTTCAGTTAATGTCAGAAAGCTCATGAAAGAAACATCTTAAACATACATATAACCATGTGTATGTTCTCCTTTTTGAAGAACTTATTTATATCTCATCAGTCCAGTGACACACCAGACCTTTCAGTACTTCAGTATGAAAGTATCCTATAGCCTTGATTCCGCTTTACTAAAAAAAGCAACAAAAGTTGAATGCAAAAGTAACTTCTGTTTGCTTTTCTGCAAAAGACTTTGTATTTGCAAGAGCAGTTGAAAAAATCTGCTTTCTAGTACTGCCAAGCTCTCCAAGTCTCTATATTCAAGCATTATTTGCATTCATTTGGTGATAAATACGCTATGAAACTTTGACATCTGCACAAGCAGGAAGTACTCCAACCAGAGCAGGCTGGACTAGTTATAGTATTTAAGTATTTACAATACCAATGCTCTGCTCAAAATTAGACATAAAGCAGGAAGACTGATATGTTGGTTTAGTCTCAGGAATACCTGATGCATTACGCATCTTCAGAACTTCAGAAGTACAGTGACAACATGAATTTCAGCACAGATCCAGAAACTACTTGCTTTCATTCAAAGATGGTCAAATATTAGATACCGCTCATTTTCTTGTAATAACAGGCCAGGATTAGAACACTCATTGAGTGAACATAATCCTGGAGATTAGGTTTATTAACATTATCCTGAGAGGATTCAAACCACAGTTTGCACTTCTCAAGAATGTGCCCTTACTACCGGACTAGAAGTTACTCATTCTGTAACCCTTTTGCAAGGAACACTGTAATGGTACGTACACAGATGACTGAAAGGTGCTTGGCTACTTAGGTAATTCCAACGATACAAGTAGGATAGAGAAGCAGACAGATAGAATGCCACTACACTGCCTGGACATATAACAACTCAAGTACTGTAAGAAATATTAAGTCTTAAATATTACTAAACTACTACAGAACTGCAACTATAGAACTATAATTGTAACTCTAACATTACTATAAATACTATAATAACTAGCATTTTTATTGCTGATAAAATTTAGAACATTTTATCTTTTGGCAACACAAAACAAAGGATGTAAGAGAGCACACTTGATTATGGAAGATGTTCATATGCCAATGAACATTTTTTATATAGTTACTCTGGTTTCCTTTCTTTAAATGATCAAGCTCTTCACACATACTTTTTATTAGTATAGTGTCTTCACTACCTACCTTATCCCTATGCAAACTAATAGTACAGTTCTATTAAAATAAAATTATAAAACACAGAAAGAGGCTTTACTATAATCACTAATGAAAAGAGCAATTTTCACACGGAATGTAAACATACAAGTGAACAAACCAACGAAATTCGGAAGTCAAAAAAGCATGTTGACACTAGTAGTCAGGATAAAGGGGAAAGAAAACAAGAAACAATGCTAGACTGACAAAACTCCGTGTGGTATGCAGCTGTGATATGCTGTCAGAATAATCTGAAGCTGACATAAGTTATGTCTTTTTCATTTTTTAAGATTTAAAGAAAGTTCCAGGTAACATACCTCCAGATATAGTTAAACTTGATTTGTCCAACAACAAAATCAGACAACTACGAGCCAAAGAGTTTGAAGATGTCAGTGAACTGAAGATATTAAACCTAAACAGTAATGGAATAGCTTACATTGATCCTGGTAAGAATAATTTAAAATATTCATTAAAAAGTTATTTGTGTTTTATTATTTATAAATTTTGATAATGTCTCTATCAGATATAAATGTGCTGAAAAAAATTATTTAAAAATCTAGAAGTTGGTGCAAATTTTACCTTTCGTACCACACAATTCGTAAAGGTTTGCACTGAAATGTATTCATCATGTAAGTCATGAAGAGAGACTGATTTCACATGCCCTTTCTTAATACTAAATCAACCAAGTGCAAAAATTTAATTCTGCAGACTGAAGGCTAATAATTTCCCAAAATGCTAAATAGTTGAATATTTTTTAAATACCTTCGTCAAATCTAAGAAAACTTGTCATATAATGAGGCTGCTTTTAAATTATATTGGACAATAAAGTAACAGACAAACCAAAAGGATTTAACCTCTTTTAGGTTTAAATCACTACATACAATTGCTCTTAAATTATGTATTATTAGAACTCAAGTGGCCTTGTGGGCAATTTGCTTATCACCTATGTGTATTCAGTTTTTAATTATGAAAGCAGACACAAGGAGAGAGAGATAGAAAGTATGATGCAAAAAGAGCCTTCTTTAGTAGTATTTTGGAAGTTAAACAGCAGTAGAAACTGCTAATATCAGCAAAATGGTACTTATGAGGTTTAACATAACACATAGTCTGTTTATTTAGATTGACTTCTGCCATTAAATGAAACAGTATACGTGCAAAAAGTATGAACTGATCTCTGAAACGAGACTCAGAAGCATTATTATGAAGCTCCATGTTTACTATATTCTGTATCTTAAAATATTAACTTAAAGGTTCTATACACACACATGTACCTATCATGCCAATAACAGTAGAATTCTATGAGCAAATCAAGCATTCATTCACCTTCACCGTCCCTACTCTACACTCATGCATGCTCATTGTTTTATAACTTTACCATCAGTACAACTCCCCTAATGTCCATATATTTATACCAATAAACCTCTTCAGGCACAAGCCATAAAGTTCAGTGTTTGAAAACTATTTTTTGTAGCCTTTAGTAATGGCTTTAGTAATATTTTTTTTAATTAATAAATGTATAATTATAAAAATGTTGTTTCTGTTACAGCTATGCATGGGGGTTTTCTATCTTATCTTTACAAGGTACTAATAACTATTTTTCTATTGACTAGCTGCTTTCTCAGGCCTCAGTAACTTAGAGGAGCTGGATCTATCAAATAACAGCTTGCAGAATTTTGAATATGGAGTACTGGAAGATCTTTACTTTCTGAAAATACTGTGGCTGAGAGACAATCCTTGGAGATGTGATTACAACATTCATTACCTTTTCTACTGGTTGAAGCATCACTACAACGTTCACTACAATGGCCTAGAATGCAAAATGCCTGAGGAATACAAAGGATGGTCTGTTGGAAAATATGTTCGAAGTTATTACGAGGAGTGCCCAAAAGACAAGCTGCCCATTTATCCAGAAACTTTTGATCTGGACAAAGATGATGAGGAATGGGAACGACACAAAGAACAATCAGTTCAAACAGTAAAGAAGCATGGTGTAATTGTCACTGTGATAGGCTAATAAAGGAATCCCTTTTTTTTTCTTTTTGTAGTACATTCAAATATTTGATACTCTGATAAAGAAAAACATTCTGTTTACATTTTTTTTTGTTAACTATACTGATTGTTTGTAGGACTATCTGCCTACAAAGATTTCTGTTTATTGCAGTTAGTAATTACAGAATGGTATTAGTTATACAGCATCCTTCATCAAGTAATTGTTTCTGACAATTTGTTCTGGACATTCTTGTGAAATATTTTGGCAAATATTTGAAAGTATACGGTAGAAATCAATAGACACAAACGTACATAATGTGGTGGGGTGGAGCTGTCTTATGTATGAACACAGCTTATGTGTTGACACGGAACTTGCTGCAGGATTGTGACCAAGACACATTTTTCTTGAATATATTGACAGTTCTTTGTATCTATCAGTTTCCTGAAATACTCCCAGAAAACATTTCTAAGATTTTTGTATCAGCTTCCTGTTGTTTTATTGTATATGAAAAATCAAACTGAAGACTAACCTTAAATACAGTTCTAGAAAACCAGGAATGGCAGTTGTTATACTGATTAGGATTCAAACCCAGAAGCTGGGTTCTGCTTGCTGATTTACCACTGTTCCTGCTCAGTTTTGAGTGGATAACTCAGCTCTGCCTCTTCTGTACCTGAGCTGCCTGAAACGATGAGTAGCCAAGACACGGTTGGTTCCCAAGATCCAGCTCCACATGCTCATATTTGCCTCGTTGGGTTTTCGCAGTAGGCAGAGCTGAAGTCTTTCTAGTAAGCATTTTAGGTTGCCATGTCGGTTTGACACAGATTACAACAGCACTTCTAAGTGAAGAGGACCATGTGAAGGCTGCTGTGGTCTGCATCCAACCCCGTGGCCAGTGCCCATCCAAACTGAAGGTAAGTATGCTTTTGAGTGCTCAGTAAAAGTGTAGGTCTTTCTCAAAGTCCGTCCTTCCCCCAGCTCATTCGTAAAATGCACATTATAGCACCTCCTTATAACACAATTGTCTATGTGAATATACATTAATTAAAAACTGTGATTACTCTAATACTATGGTAAGAGCTGTATAAATGCCCCAGCTTAGCAGATAATATCTCTAAAGATAAAATTCGTTGCTACACAATATACTGGCTAAAACTTCTTTTACAAAAAAAGCTGTTTTTACTGAATGACTATTCTTAGCTTTACATAACAGTTCCGTTTTTTGTTGTTTTTTTTTTTTTAATTTCTGCATCAGTTAATATTGAACTAGAAGAACTAGCACCTCTGAAAGACAGATAAGATAACCCTTTTTCACACATGGAAAGGATAAGTAACTGCCCAAGCTCACATGGTGGACAAGTAGGAGATGGGGAGCCTGGAGAAAAGAAGGGTCTGGGTAGACCTTACAGCAGCCTTCTGGTACTTCCAGGGGGCCTGCAGGAAAGGTGGGGAGGGACTTTTGATCAGGGAGAGTAGTGATAGGGCAAGGGTCACTGGTTTCAAACTGAAAAAGGGGAGATTTAGATCAGATATTAGGAAGAAATTCTTTACTGTGAGGGTGGTGAGACACTGGAACAGGTTGCCCAGAGAAGTTGTGGCTGCCCCCTCCCTGGCAGTGTTCAAGGCCAGGCTGGATGGGGCTTTGAGCAACCTGGTCTAGTGGAAGGTGTCCCTGCCCATGACAGGGGGGTGGAACTGGGTGGTCTTTAGAGTCCCTTCCAATCTAAACTGTTTTATGATTCTATGCTGGGTTAAAATTTCAGTATTCCCAGCTCAAGCCCCAGACTAATCTCCTGCTCTTTGATCAGCAAGAAATAAGTGCAGGATAGAAATTCAGGGCTAAAACTGTTGGCTATCATGGAAGAAGTTACAGAACACTCCAGGTAGAAAACTTGCTCCTTTAAAGATCAGCACACAATTATGGTGTTTGTGGATTCCTCTGGTGCTTTAGTCACAAGCCCAAAATATCACATATTTTCTTTCAGAAGTACAATACAAAGCACTCAGCGCTTTTATGCTAACATAAAATAAAAGAACAACATAAAAGAAAAATTCAGAAATTATTAAGGGTGGTAGGAATTCCAAAGAATCCTTAAGCAAACACATCCTATTATTAACTGCATTCCTTCATGTCCTCCATTATTCAGATTATGAATATATTTAATGGTGCTTTACTGGCAAACTGAATAACTTAGCCATTTCTTCCCCAATATCTTTTAAAAACTTTATAGCAAATACAAAAGTATCTGACTCATCCCTGCTCCTGGGAATACATTAAGCACAGTCTTAATTATTAAATGTTAATCCTGATAAAATAGAACACAGATGAAAATCCCATTTGGCCAGTAATATTCACTAAATGGGCCATTTTCTAGAAAGTTAAAAGTGCTGAAAGGAAAAAAAATCTGCCATAAGTAGTAGCCAGCATTAAGTGAAGTACTCCTCCTCTTCCTCCTCTCAAATTCGGAAGGATTGTTTCAGCATAGAATGGAACTACTAGGAATGACTGAAAAGGACAGACAGTGGAACCACAGCAGATCATCTGTTATTGGCAGCACAGTCAACGGAGAAAAGCTGAGTAGGAAAAAAAATGAATTTATAAACCACGTTAGGTTAATTTCTGCAAAGAATCGGTGTTAAGGAAAAAACCTAGCTTGAGGCAGGCTAAAGTCTGGGTAGAAAAGGCAATCCAGGAAAGGAATACAGGATAAAAGCTGGGTGAGATGTCTCTGATCTCTCTGGTTTGCAAAAGGTTACCAGTTGGAAAAGCAATGCAGTAAGACTGAGGACCACAAGCAGTGGCCTAATCGTTATAAATAACAAGACCAAAGGTCCTGGGGATTCCTAAAGAGATCACAAAATGTCCTTCTTAGGAGCAAGGCTAAAACCTGGGGATCACAGTGATAAATAGGACAACTGTTCAGTAGAAGCCACAGTTAAGGGGGGCAGAGGGGGTGATCATACAGGGTTTTCAAACAGTGGCACCAGAAAGCATTGCCTCTGCTGAAGGTTCAAGGGGGATGATGAGCTGAACATGCTGCCTGTATCTAACAGCACAAGGTGTTTGCTGACAGCTATGAAGTGTGAAATCTGTAAGTGAGGGATATACCAAGGACGGTCTAGAAGATCATGGTTCAACAACTTTCCTGCAAACAAAGGTTACAGTGTGAACTTGTGAATCAGTGTCATCTCAGAAGCTCCATCAAACACTTGTGCAATAACACCAAAAATGAAATTCAATACTTAAGAGCAGATCTGACTAGACCTCCAAGAATCAACAAGTGACAAGACTTCTAGCAGTCAAGAGAAGAGTGGACTGAAGTTTTGAATGCTGGAATTGTCCTTGCTACTATTTTTCTTAGATGGCCTCTGGAGCTTTCAAGGAGTGGCTAGAAGTTCTATTCTTTTAACTACAATGCACTACAATTTTATTCCTTACTGTCTAAAGTTATTGTGTATTTCAGGTTTTACAATGATACTAGAGAATTGTTATAAAATAGATATAGAAGTAGTCAAGTAGCAGTTTAGCTTTTTAAAATTTCGAAAAAAGCGGGGTGGAGGGGGAAGACCTCCTTGAAAAACTAGCTGGAACCCATTAGAGTTCTCTGCACATTGGCATTTTCAGACACTTACACGGAATATGTGGCAGAACAGAAAGTAATTGCAATTGTAAATAATATAAGAACACAAGAATGGAAATACTAGATTGGGGCAAGGGTAATATAGACCAGTATGTTCTCCTGACAGCGTCTAGTAGTAAATTCTTTGAGAAAAGTCTGTATGGACAGGAAAAGCATATAGGAACTATGAAGACAGTACAGAAGGAGGAAGCCCAAGGAAAAAGACAAAAGTATATTTGAAAAGTATATATGGAGGAAACAACTAACAACTGATAAAAACTTCAGCATTACAGGGTTAACTGCTATTTCTCCAAGCTTCTCCAAAACATACTGAAAACTAAAGTACACCCTCCATGAAACACCACAGTCACAAACCACAATTTAGTGTTGACATTTGTTTCTGTACTGTTTAATCACAAAAGTCCCAGCAACACTTCCACATCTAGAAGAAAACCATGGGCCTTCCTCTTCATTTGTATGTTTTTTAAGTTCTTCCTTTCAGTAATTTCTCTCTTGATTTCCCTTCTTTCTCTGTCCATATCCGGGAAATAATTGCATGGTAGTGCATTGTCTTCCTGATATGAAGTATACGTACTAGGAGCGCTGTCTCAAGGGACAAGCTACAGTACTCTATGGAAGCAGTGCCCCTTTCTCTACCCAGCACACATGAAACGCAGAAAAGATTATTTCTCACCATGTTTTGCCATGACAAGGTGCAGGAAAAATGGATAGGTCTGTCAATACTGTGATTGCTGCTGGGAATAAAACACTTCAAAAGCTTCTGAGGAAATTTTAGCTCCTGCACTATGAATATGAATGGCAGCTTTTAAATGCAGTTCCCAGTCACACATGGAAGTCAAATGATTCTCGAAGCACTGAGTGGGTGGAGTAACACCACAAACAGCTGAGCTGTAATCCATGCATCTCATGTACTCATTTTTCTTTGGCACAATAACACATTCATTTGCCAAAGACAGTCTGAGCTGGAATCATGTAACGTTCGTATGTAGACATTAAACAATTTCTACTATTCCATGCATATACCACATACCAAAGCTGCAGTGCATAAAACCAATTTTTTTAAATTGCACATAATTAATTTACAAAAAAATATTAACATGATTAGCCAACTGAACAGACCTAAACCCTAGTTAATGTCACTGCTGTTTTACCATTAACAATAAAAATATGTTGCCAAAATCTGTGTAATCTTGGATCTATTTGGAAAGATGAGGTCAGAACTGTAGCTTGGGGAAGTTTAAACAGAAAGGTTCATGACATCTGTAGACTACAACTGAACAGAGAGTTCAGCGTAGATTGTTAGCTGAAGAAATGTCAAAGGAAGAGAATTTCAATATGGTTTTCAATCACTAAAAAAAGATAAATAGTTTTGCAGCAATTTTAAACCATTCACAAGAGCTTCAAAAGAAGGGCACAAGTAGGCTGTATGATCAATGAGTTTTAACAGAAGAAATAAGTTATTAATCTAAATAGCAATAGTACACTGATATAAATGTGTTTCATTGTTAAAAAGAACTACTGGATATCTTCAAAGTTAGAAGCTTTATAAATCAATGCTTTCTAAAAGCCCCTGTGGACCATCATACATGATTCATCTCAACTAGTTTAAAATTAACAGCACTGAGTAGATGTAAATGGACATAATCTATGATTTTGAGTGTACAGAAACATAAATTATCGACAAAAATGTAAAATACATAGTTTGTAGATACACAATTTGAATTTAGTGTCTTTGATAGGTAAGATAAATGGATGGCAATCAACATACTGATATTCCAGCCAACACAATCAATATGCTGACACTTCTAAGCTAAATTATCTAGTTAACTAGATACGAATCAGGTAAACAATTTGATAGAAAAGGCAGTGTGTATACAAAATTTAGTTCTATCAATCACAACTGTTCTTTACATGTGTTTAGCTTTAGTCACAATAAACGTTACTATGGTTTTAGTTTTGTACTCAAATACAAAAGGAAAATAAAATCATAAAAGGATTTAACATTTCTAAGTACAGCCCCCATAATGGAGGTGACGTGGTTGTCTATGACTTATTTCAGCTTGCTTTCTTTATCAGCTGCCAAACTTCATTATAACATTAAATTAAATTGTTTCATTAAACAATTTGCATGCTGATATCATTGAGAATGTTATTTTATCCTGTGATTTAAAAGCCAAGACCATGATCAAATACACTTTTTATTCTTGGCCATCACTACTCTAGCGAGCAAATTGTTCTCACCCATAATTACACAGTCACTTTCTAAAACAAAACAAAACTCACAGAAACTGTTATAGGTTGCATCAACAATTTCAATCATGCATTATATGATTAAATAATAAACGCATTACAGTCTCAAAACATCAAAATACACTTTTTTATTTGGAAAATAAAAGCATTCTTTTTTATGCAGTTGCATTCAATTAAAGTGCAGGCTAGAAAAGAGTCAATCAGTAACATTCTCCTGCTTGAGAAATACTGAAGTAAAGTTGTGCCAGGAATCAAAAACATTTCTTGGGATGTTGCCTACTTGTAGCAGAAGAGTTTTTTCTCATGAAAACACTACCAAGATGCTTTAACACTCTTCATGATAAAATGGCTGAATAACAGTTAGGATGCAGGTAATTCCTAACAAATCAAGTACACTTCCACAGCTAGCACTGAACCTCTAACACTGATCATAAAGGTTTTTGTTCTTCCTGCCTGCTCCTCTGCTTAGGGGAGCATACAACTGCATTGAGAAAAATGACCAGAAACTATTGCAAAATGCTGTCACAAAGGGAATTAACCTCTGATCACATGGTCACATGTACTTCCACACACATTATCAGGAAGGACTAAGACGCTTTTCTACATCCAGAGGGACTCTGTTTTGGCAGCAGAATCAAGTACCTATTATCAGTGCTAAAACCTGAACATGACATTAATATCGATGCTTGGATTCTCCTTTTATATTTTTGTCTGTGAGCATCTTGTTGGAGGTCACTAACTAGTGGTACACCCTAGGGGTCAATACTGGGTCCAGTCCTGTTTAACACCTTCACTAATGATCTGGATGATGAGATAGAGTTTACCCTCAGCAAGTTTGCAGATGACACCAAACTGGGAGCAGTGGTTGATACACAGAGGGTCATGCTGCCATCCAGAGGGACCTTGATAGGCTGGAGAAACAGGCTTGCAGGAACCCCATGAAGTTCAACAAGAGGAAGTGGAAAGTCCTGCACCTACACAGGAACAGCCCCAGGCACCAGTACATGCTGGGGGCAGCCCAGCTGGAAAGCAGCTTGGCAGAAAAGGACCTGGGGGTCCTAGTGGACACCTGGTTGAACATGAGCCGGTGATGTGCCCTTGCTACAAAGCAGGTGGATGGTACCCTGGGCTGCATTAGGAAGAGTGTTGCCAGGAGGTCGAAGGAGGTGACCTTTCCCCTCTACTCATCACTAGTGAGGCCACACTCGGGAGTACCGTGTCCAGTTCTGGGCTCCCCAGTACAAGAGAGACATGGATGTACTGGAGAGAGCCCAACAAAGGGCAAAAAGATGATTAAGGGACTGGAGCATATTTCCTTTAAGGAAAGGCTGAGAGCAACACGACTGTTCAGCTGGAGATGGCTCAGGGGGCTCTTATCAAGGTACACAAATACCTGAAGGGCAGGCACAAAGAAGATGGATCCAAGCTCTTTCAGTGGTGCCCAGTGACAGAGGAGACAAAAGGCAACAGGCACAAACTGAAACACAGGAGGTGCCGTCTGAACATCAGAGAACACTTTTTTACTATGAAGGTGACTGAGCACAGGTTGCCCAGGGCGGCCATGGAGTCTCTATCCTTGGGAGATATTCAAAAGCCATCTGGAATGGTCCTGGGCAACCTGCTCTGGGTGGCTCTGCTTCCGCACGTTGGACCAGATGACCTCCAGAGGTCCCTGCCAACCTCAACCATTTTGTGATTCTGTAATAATTATCTCTGTAGAGCTGGATTCCGACATTCTGATGTATTTAAGCACACTTCCATTCCAATCTTATTTGTCACATTACAGCATTTTACACATAATATAAACCATTCTATGGCATTCTAGCAATGTTCAGCCATACGGGTATTGCTGGGCCTGCAGACTGTAATGAAGGAAGGGAGGTCGCATTTAAAGTAATTTTACAGATCTCATACTCACATTGCTTCATCACGGCTGGACATATAGAGAAGAATATAGGCAGTAAAATAGGACAATAGTGAAGCATAGATTGAAGACACAGTTTAAAGAGAGAATTAAAATTTTTAAAATACATGTAATACTCACTGATACTTTTAAAGCTAGGCCAGTGAAGAAAACAGCAGCCTCGAAGATTCAAATGCAACACATATGGACGCCACTTCTGCAAAATATTTACTACTATTTGGTCCTGAACTTTATGCTTCACTGATGAAAAATTTATCTAAAAATTTAAACAACTGATATATAATTCAGTACATACAAAAAATACATCATTATTAAAATCACTAGTATTTAAATATATGAAGTTCGATGTAAACAATCAATAGTCTAGAAAACACAGGAATGTCTGTATATTACATGTATAAAAATTCTAGACAGCTGACTAAAAATACTTAAATGTAAAGGACGCATGTGTCTACAGTATTTATGAAGTTGAGCAAGTCTTGAACTGCCAAAATACGACATGTCAGAATATTATGTGCAAAGCAAATTCTCAGACTTTAATATTTACTTTATTTTTTTCCCTTTAAGATGTATGAAATCCTAAAGTTGCTAATGACATAATTTTTCTAAATTTTCCAACATCAGGATATCAAGAATATGTAACCCTCCATCTTAGTTTTAGCAGAAGAAACCTTAAGTGATTTAAGCTGCAGGCTGGGGATATCTAGATCTTTGACTAAAAAGATTATTTTTTTAGTATCTGTCAAAAGTTCAAGTTTAAGAAGTTTTAACAAACATTACTATAAGATCATTTTAACAGTCTATCTACCAAGTGTTTCAAAAAGAGCAGGAAAGCCAACATACAAACGTTTAATAAGAAATATCTCCTTTTTTTGAGAAGACTTTTTCATGCCTTCTTTAAATTTGCTCATAAAAAAGCCAAAAAAAGCTTTTTTCCCCTTTTGTATAATCTGTTACAACTACACTAGATCTGTTTGTTGTACATTTCATAATACACGTTTATTACCAAAATACTTTGAAAAATCAACCACCATTATTTCTATGCAGAATGCTTGGAAGTTGTTACATACCAGGAAGTCAGGAGTTCAGAACATTTTCCAGTTTTTCACTTTCTCATTAGGATTTTGTTCTTCTTAAACTAAAATTGTCAGAAGTTTTAATACTAGTTTCATTCAGGTCATTAATTCATCACAGGAGCTTAAGATCAGACCTAATAAAGGCTCCAGGCACCTACAAGCTGGGTACTGCAGTATCTTTGTTGTTGGTTCCCTGGATAGATTCAACAACTCAAATCTAAGCACAGACTCTACAAAATATACACGACAGCTAAGCACATCAGAAGGCTGATTTAAAGAAACTCACAGAGAGAATGGGCAGCTGCCTCGAACCAGACAGCAGGACATGTAAGCAGATTTGTTGAGCCCTCCAGAACTTGTTTACCTCAGTCAGGAGCGCAGCTACAGGACTCCAGCTACCTGGGAACTACAGCCTGTGTCCCACTTGGTGGACAGAACAGCACATTTGGGACACCCAAGTTCAGATCTCTTCTTAGCCTCACAAGGCACAGCTCTGTTCACCTTCTGGATCACGAATGGATCTCTTTAGGTGGCAGAGAGGTGCCTAGTGTCAGGGCCCTGGGTTCACCAACAGGCTCTGCAGCTTCTTCCTTCCTCAGGGGTTTAGCTACCAGAGTCCAAGCTCAGCTCCTTCATGGTGCAGCAGCGTAACCCTGGATAAGACTGTTGCGAAAACAGTTCATTGTGTGAAAGAGCTGGAGAAGCCCTATTAGGGGTTTTCCCACTAGGCTCACGAGCTGCTCTTAAGCTCATGTCCTTGCCCTGAGTCTTTGCTCGAACCACACTTCAGGCACATTTGTGTTCAGCCATGTGTCTGGCTGACCCTCACCCTCACTCGTGGACTTCACTTCCTGACTTGACCTTGGAGATGCCTCTTCACTACAGAGCTGACTGGCAGAGTCTGGTGAGTGGCTGACCCTGGTTACTCACTGGACCTGCTCTGCCTTTCTTGCTTAGGTTCTGTGGGACCCTGCCCCTTGACAGTGGGGGTGCACTGCCCCTGCCCGCCCTTCTAGCACCCTTAGCTCCCAGTTTGCCTTTCCTTGCAGAGCAATCCTTCTGCTTCCTCACACCAAGCTCTGAAAGTCATGATGTTCTCGAAGAAAAGAGAAAAACTATCTCCTTGATCATCATCATCATCATGAACTTCTAGGTCAAAAGAAGAGATTCCTATCAGCTTAGACATCTCCAGGATTATGCAGAAGATGCACAGGGTATTTTGGATAGTAATTTCAGACCTGAGGGCCTAAATCTGACTAAATCATTTTGAAGTGCCAACATACTTTTAAAAATCTGGCCTTAATCTTTCTTTGTACTGCTGATAAACGGCTATACATGAGGCAAAGATACAGAGGCAACAGTGACATTGGTTGAGGTGCCATGGGTAGTCTTAAGCCACTGCCTAAGGACTGGGGAGCCTTGAAGTAGTCCCTCACACCGGAAGCCTATGAGCACTATTGAAAGCAATAGCAATGATCAGTGTGATTGTATTTTTAAGGCAAAGACTGAGTAGCTATTTCAGGTGTGGCCCCAAACAGATCATGCCAGCACGCTCACACAATGTGCATTAGAAGGCAAGTTGACTGAAGTGCGTACCAGGGAATTGGACTGCTAAGGCAGAAGAAACAACAAAGTACCTTGGACACTGACATGCGCTCTGGAGGCACAGTGGCCACCACAGTAACAATAAGAGTTCACGAGTACAGAAGTGAACTGGTCTGCACTGCTTGTTCCAGGGATGACAAATGTCTCTTTAGAGCAAATACGAGTAGTCTCAGACTATCTGTAACTGAGTTTACATTCTCCTTCCACAGCAGTCATTTAGTGCCTGTTTAGACTACCTAGGGAGCCTAAGACACCTCACTTAACTGTCTAAATTTAGCGGGCTATAGCCAAGCCTTAGTGGCCAATTGTCTTTCAGTTCCACTGATTTTTAGTTGCAATTCATTTGAGTTGTTCCTATTTTTTTATTCATCTACCTGAGTAGGACAAGTCATATTCTGGGATAAAATTTTTATCATCGATATTTAGCATTCTTAAAGTAAACTGCCCCCTTCCCTCACTTTTTTTTTTAAATCAATAAAATTGAAACAAAATCTTGAAAGTGATTCTCTTTCTTACGTCACTCCACAATGAACTGTTCTGAGTTAGTCGCATCCACGTTTGACTAACTTGAGCACATCTTGCCAGATCAACTAAATTTACGTAACGGAAAATCTGTCAGAAAAACAGACATACATGATATTAAAAACTATTCAATAAGAAGTACTGCTGTATTAAATAACACATATTCACCTATCCTAAACACAAGAGTTATTTTCAAATTAAATACTTCTTTCTTAAGAGTGTAAACATACCTTTTATAACAGAATGTCAATAGTTATTCTCATTAACAGGCTTAACAAAGAGTACAAAAAGACAGCATTGCTTAAAAGCTCATAAATTCAAGCTATGATGGAGAATGATAGGGATATTTCAAAACTGAAGATTTTTCATGAACTATCAGGAGTTTCATTTCACCTATATTAAAACAACACTTCTTAAAACACCTCTCCTAAACCTATTTGAGACAATATTATTTGGACTAAAGCTTTGTAGATAAATACAGTACTTTTAAATTAAATTTTAAATTACCTACGAAGTGTATTTGTAGTTTTTACCTCAGAGGTTTTTTTTAATTTATCTAGTATAATTTGGTAAGCATATCTATAAATCTTTAATCTCAGAATATTTAATTCAATGTATTGCATTATGGTAGACAAAACATAAAACTCTTTTCAGTGGTGCCCAAGAACAGGACAAGGGGCAACGGGCACAAACTGGAGCACAGGAAGCTCCACCTGAACATGATGAAAAACTTCTTTACATTGAGGGTGACAGAGCACTGGCACAGGCTGCCCAGGGAGGCTGTGGAGTCTCCTTCCCTGGAGATCTTCAAAACTCGCCTGGATGCGATTCTGTGCAACCTGCTGTAGGTGAACTTGTTTGGGCAGGGGGCTTGGACTAGATGATCTCCAGAGGTCCCTTCCAACCCCTACCATTCTGTGATTCTGTGATTCTATAAAAGCTATACTGACAGTTCGTTTTATACAGTTAAATATTCTAAAATATACTGCTACCACTAAGCAACATTTTGAAAAATTAAATTACAGCGTTCCAAAAAGGCCTGGTCCTGGTAAATAATCTTAGCTACAGCAGTCTCTGACCATAAAAGTAAGAGACTGAATGAAGATAACATTTGGCAAGCTCCTGCCATAGCTCCTCACCTGCCATTTTTATGACCAAGTGTGAAACAGTATTTCTGCCAACAGAATGCTGATGTTTCATCTTCGAAGAAACTTGGTCAAATGAAATGAGGGAAAATATGGTAAAATTTAATGTCTTTGCTATAGAAGCAAATATGCATTATATTATAACCATCTGAAAATATAAGATGCACTCAAAGACAAAGAGCATATGCAGAATTTTATATGAGACAGCTGGATTATTTACATACTAAAACCTCCTATATCCATAATCATTTACAGAACTGAATTACTACATCATATGCTGAAATACAAATAACTGATATGAAAGGCAACACCTAAAATGTGTGGTTCTGGGTATGAAAAAGAAATCGGTTGAAAGGAACATAGTTGTTAAAATCCCGCATCACTTTTCCTAAAGCAACTTTTATATAGGGAAAACTTTATGCTTGTAATCTAATTACTTTCTTAACTGCACAATAATACATCAATGGCAATAGTTTAAACATCTCATGGTAATTGACTGATAGCAAAAATACAAAAAGAACTTTCTAATTTTAATCCCACAACTTGTCACTGAAGAGAAATTTTTCTTATTAATATAAATTATCCAAGAGCTTAGCACTTAAGATATGTATGTTAATAGTAAGATGCCAGAGTGAAACATAGCAAAGAGGCCAGTGTGTTTTACAGAAGAGTATTTCTATATTAGTTATGCAACTTTCCATACAATAATGCATACCATAAAACCTGGTTTTCATTATAGCAGTACGTGAAGTATAATTCGAAATATGCTCCAGAAAAATGCATGTATACTCTGTACAGAGTTCAGTCAGACTATACAGGCATAAGAGAAATCTTGAGTCAAATAGAAGCTTTGAGACTCAAATGAGTGTTGTACTCAGATAAGCAATACACATAAAGCCTTTGTAAAAAGTAAGGAAATAACTGCAAATTCTGTTTCACTTCTTGTAATCAACATAGCTAAGAAGCGAAGAAAGAGCGACTACCTGTGTAAGTGCAGACCGCATTGATGACCAAAGCACAGGTTATCTTGGTTATACTGAAATGCGCTTTATAATAAATGAGTCACTAAAAAACTGTTAGAATCAAAAAGGGATGTTCTAATTAAAAAGATATTTCACTACAGGAAATATTCCTTACTTAAGAGAAACTTTTATCCTGGTTTATATTCTGTGCAGTTCTACTGAAATGAACAGGACTGAAAAACATACCAGCTAGAATCACAGAATCACAGTGCTCTGCCAGCCTCAGAGTAAAGAACCCATTTTTATCACAGATACTAAATTAAAAGAAAGAAGCAGAAATATTAAGAGTATTCTACCAATATTTAAAAGATTTTCTGTTTCAACCTATAGAAACTATCCAAAGGCTATAATTTCTTTCACTAGAAAAGGACAAATCAGGTAAGAAAATCACTGATAATGTGTCTTTTACCACTACCATTTAATCACATAGCTAATACACTCAAGCAATTTGTCTGCTCCTCAAAATATGCTGCTGTCCCACAAGCTGTTTGTATTCACTTCATATACGCTACTTAAAACAGTCTTAAAAATCAGGTTTCCTGGCTTCATGTTTTTATTCTGGAATCTTGGGAGCTTGCTATAGCCACACTCATTTTAAAGATATTTAGGTGGTTCAGAATGCAGTTGGGGACTTAGAAAGATTTTTTTAAAGTACAGAAATGTGTAGACCCTTTTCAATAGCAAATTTCTTCTGTACATCCCATCCCTTCAAAGACTTGAGTCCCATGATAATTATAGCTGGATTCAACTCAGGCTTCTCTAATCAAAAGTCTAATTTGGACATGTGGATTATTTGCTTCAAAACTCAATCTAATTTAAAATGCTAAGGAATTTTGACACAGCTCACAAAAACTATTTGAATAAATGGAACTACACAACTTGTTAGAACGAGAAAGAAAATATTGACTGTATTATTATTATTTATTAGTATGGTTTAGTTTCATATTAAAAGAACAAAAGCAAGGCTTTTAGTTTGACACTCTCTTGCTAGTAACCTTTTGACTTTTCAGTTCTGAAAAGGACTGTTGAAACATTTATTTCATGTTAGGTCAAGACCATAGTAGCCAGCTTTAAAACACAGCAGTCATTTTCTGTCAATAATTCAACCTTAGGGTACTGTGGTACCACCAACTTTTTCAGGAAACTGTAATTTACAAAGCAAATAATTTCCAGCTGGCCCTGAGGACATATCTTGCCCCAGCAGTAAATAACAAACTGACCAATTTTTTTTTTGTATGTGGGTAGAACAGGAAGCTGCAATAAATGACAGCATACTAATAATGATATTTACTAAATATCCTGTAATTTTGAAATGATCCACTGCCAAATATCATCTACAGTGCCAGAGACAATAAAGTCTCCTTATCATAAGTTCCAAAACTTTGAGAAGTCCAGGCATGCTTTATTTTCCACAGCCTGTGAATGCTCAGAGCAAACACATATTTGGCCTGGAGGAGACAGCACCCAGTAACAATCTCCTGTTGAAGGAGATTGTATCTACATGCTGGATCCACCAAAAAGAGATCATGAGAATTCAAAGAGGGAAAGGAAGGAAGAAACAAAGGAAGAGAGAAAGGAAGCAAAAGAGAAAGAGAGAAGGAGAGGAGACAAGGAAAGAAGGAAGGAAGGAAGGAGGGAGAAAGAGAGAACAAGAGAGAAAGAAAGAGAAAGCAAGCAAGCCCTGCTTTTCTGCAGCAAATGGCTAGGCACTCAGCTAGTGGGAAGCTCTGGTCTGTGCCAGTAAACAGAAGAACTCTCTGCACTTCCCGTACTGACTAAAAGAGTGACGGCTCAAGAAAAAGAAACCAGGTGACAGCCCCACAGATTTGCACTTCTGTCTGGATCAAGGGACCTGCATTCTTTTTAAACACAAAATGGGAGCATTTCAGTAGTCTTCCTGCTTTTCTGTAATAGTTTTTGTTCCCTCTGCACTTTACACATAAATAAAGACATTATTTTCTGGCCTGCCCCAAAGATCCACAGCTCTAGCTTCCAGCCCACATACAAAATAACTTGCACAACTTATCCCACACACACAAAAAATACTTGCAAAAATACTTTCAGCACAGCTGGCTCAGCCTGTTCTCTCTTGCACGCCCTGAAGGAGACCCTCCCGAAGGCACTCCCCAGCCACAGATGCTTCCATGCATCCCTCCCCAAATCCCTGCACTGCTGCTATTGTCTTTTTGTTGATCCCAGTCCTTAACCCTCCCTACCCCAACATAACCCAAGAGAATCAGCTCCCACTCCCTGTGGCCCAGCCTCTCTTGGGACAGCTCCCTAGCAAACCCAGGAAACTGCTGTGCCCCCCTGCATCACAGCAACCACAGCATACCCCACAACAGCCCAGTTTATCTCACTCCCACACACAAAAAAAGGAGGAGGGAGGCGGCAAACCCTGTCCAGCACACCAGCCAGTTAATACAAAAAAAACCCCTGTTCTTGCCTCCCCTACTTTCTTCATTTATATCCCAAACACATGTCCTCACTATCTCAAAATAATGTTATTCTGTTCATTCTGTTCAAGACAGAAGTTGGTGGGGGTTTGGAGTTTTTTTCTGGTTTTTTTGGCAGGGGGGCAGGGCAGAACAGAAAATTAAAGAGGGGCGAGGATGGACTGGAGCAATTTTGGGTAGGCTTCTTTCTCCTCCTTGGGGTGTACGAGGAGGGTCCCCAGAAAGACCTGCTCCTATCTCCCCCTTACTCTCTGTGTGCAAGCTGCCAGCTCTGTGCAGCCTTCAGAGCAGTGACAGGGCTTTGAACCTCTTTGGTAAAGGTGAGAATTTCACTCCCATCTCCCCCCACGGATGGTGAAGGGACCAACAATCTAAACTATGCCTAAACAGAAGGCATCAATATTTCCTTCTTCAATCACACTTTGAAGAAAAACAACAGGGGCTGCTACACCCTGTATGCTCTAAAACTGCCTATGGACTCTCAGGCTAGAAAGGCAGAGACCTGTTTCACTGACAGGTCCCAATACGCTTAGCCTGGAGACACTGCAGTTCAGTGAACACCCTACACCTGCAAAATCAAGCAGATAGCAGATCCACTCTCGCTTCACCCATTTCCCCACCACTTGTTACCCAACTCCTCTGTACCCAAATAACTGCTCGTGCAGCCACACAATGAGCTGGCTTAAGGAACAGATCCAACTGTTAACAGATTCAGTAAAAGGAGAAAATGGAAGAAAATTTTTCAGACAGATCTGTTCCTTGATGTGGTTCGTATAAAGCACTGCAATGAACACAAAAGGGAGAACAGTGCTGGGGTAAGAAAGGATAAATGGGAATAAAAGGAAGGTTGGGACAGCTTCCCTCCAATTATAATTGTGGGTCCAAGATCCTCAGCAAAACTTCAAGTTCTGAGGAACTTGAATATTGAAACCTTGAGCATTTGCACAGTGAAATGATACTGAATGACAATTTTAAGGCTCTCCATTTTAGATCTAGGTGATACACTCCTACCTAAGCTCATTTTTAAATCATTTAGTGAATGGGAGCCCAAGTTCCTCCTAGAAATAATATTATGTTATACATTAAAAGCTTTTTATTTTCCTCTGCTGTAAAGAAGAGGAAACAACAAAACTCCACCATAAGAAAACAGGATTAAAAAAAAAAAAAAAAATTTAAATTATTTACTACATACAATTAGGAATAGAAAATTACATTTGGTTCAGTTCAATGAACAGGCAGATATTACCATAGGAACACATGAAAAGGTGTACAGAAACTGGTTTCTACATCCTGTCTTTACGAGTACAAAGCTATGCAATATGTATACTACTTAAGGTGCAGGATTTTTACATTTCTTTACCTGTGTGCTCAGTCACAAGAAAAGAACTGTGACAAAAAAGGCATATTCCTGAATGGGCATACTGCTAGTTAAAGACCTTTTAATTAATCAGCAGATCTGAAAATACTCAGAAAATGTTATTGCTACTGTTTCCTGAAAACCCAACAGATATTGATCAGTCTCTAGTGAAAAACTCAACATCATCATTACAACAATGGAGTTTTAATTAACATTCCCTAATATATTCACCTCACCCTATTGTTGTTTTTCATTTTATTACCTCTTAGGTGTTTTCACAGCAGTGGTATAACTAGTTTTGATTTCTTTTATGACATACAATTTCCTTAGCCCTAGCTTTGGGGTTTGGATTTTAGATATGCAAATACTATTCAAATACAGACAAAAAAAAAAAAATTCATCTTCCTACAATGACATCTTTATATGTGGATCACAGAACTATGGCTTGAAATTTATGCGGATTATGCAATTTTCTTTTTTGGTATTCTTTAGGTTAGTATTTCCTATTCAAATCAGTAGAATTCTCACTTCCTACTTCGTTCTCCTCATAAACACACACTAAAATATACTCTATGACGTGACTGGAGATCAACCTTGCTTTTCAACTCCAGACCTCAGAGTTGGAATTGCACTAGAAATGGAAGATATCAATGTTTTCTGGTAAGCCACTGAAGTAGCACTTGATAGTACATTTGATTTATATAGGCTATAAAATTAAGTTTATATATAAACAGAAGAGAAAAATATAATAATGTATTTTTACAGCTGCTCTGTTGCCTTAATCAAAAAGTATGGCTACATACCTCAGAATAGCTGTCATTCTTTTTGATATGTTAATATATGGATTCCAGTTTTCTGTGCAGTCTTTATATATGTGAGATCTGATTCTTTGTGACAGTGGCACATGCAACTGGGAACATGATGTGACCTCAAAAAAGGGCAACCTACAAGGATAGCTTAAAACATCACTATATTTTGAGCTCATGGTTTGGATACAAAAAAAAAAACAAAGCTCACAGATTAAGATAAAATTAACAGATTTCTCCAAAGCTACAAAAAAAGGAATGATACTGTCAATATTGTTTGTTATAGAACTAACAGAAATATTACACTATTTCAGGGTTTTTAATGAAGAAAGGATGCTACTATTGACCTCAGAATTCCTGAAAATTTGAATAATTATTTATTTATTGGTATGCAAGTTTGATAGGTACGGACACACGTAAGCTATAATACTATCTTCAAGATACATATATTTATATATATATAAAAATACACATACACTGACATAGCACTATCTTTTACATATAATAGTATTGTAGTGTATAATACTACCTTATTAGGAAAGAACATCAGGAGGTGGCACTGTAGATAAAATTTTGGTCATTCTGCTGCTCATACAGTAAATGAATCTCTCTGGTTTAGTGGTGTTTATACACTTGTATGGGAGGAACATTCCCTTTCAAGTGCACTGCTTTTGAAGAAGTGGTCTTACTAGAGATTCTTCTTTAATTTGTATCAATGTCTTAGTAATCACAGGTATGAGAATTAAGACTCTCAAATTCTTTAGGTGAGATACTTCTGCTGCTGCAAGGGGCCCATATCCGAATCATCTGATGGCAGAAGTTCTCTGGTTACTGAATGAGCCAGGACTAAGAAACTAGCACAGACTAAACCCCAGGATGGACCTACATCAAAATAAACCAGTCTCACATCCATGAAGACTGCATGCACCACCAGTGGAATCCATACAGATAACACTAAGAGAATTAAAGCATGCTCTGGTTTTGGTGAGTAAGGTCTGTAAACTATGTATATGATTTAGCTTACAGATTCAAGTTTCCTGTGACGTCAGTGGCATTATGCACATGCTTAAAATTAAGTAGCTGCATTTGTGTTTTAGACTTTATTTTAGACTTCAAGTTTTGAGTCCAGTATATATTTAAAAGAAAAGCATATCATGTTTCCCTGAAACACCACTTTAATGTTTTTGCAATGTTAAATTAGTGGAAAAATATGATAGCACAAATTAAAGCTTATGAATAAGACGATAAAATGAACACATTTTAGTAGTAGTTCAGATGTATCCCTCAATGGCAAATATTTTCAGAACCAACATACAATTTAGTTAAACTGCCCCCACAACCAGAAGTTAATAATTCTGTTCTTTCTCTAAAATACTGCCACAAATCTATCTTCTTGCTTCTGGGTAGCACTAGAAGCTAGCGTACTAACAAGCTTTTGCTCCCTAAAGTTAAATTTTGTAAGAATAGAAAAATACTGAACAAAGTAACCTTTTAAATAAACAAATTGATTTAAGCAAATTGAATAAAAGTATTTGGAAAGAAATCTCTCCCTACCTACTGCACCCTTGCAGTAGCTTCCTCTCCTCTACTGCTTTCCGGCCTAGCAGGTTTTTCTGCCTTAAGCAGCTGCATAATGTCCACATAGTCTTCTCTATATTTTCAAGAAAATGAAACTGCTTTCTGTCACATTTGAGGCTTGGCTTATGAGCTTCGATTAACTGCAATCAAACCCCTTTACTTCTCCCAGGAGTTCCACTCTCTACCTATCCTACAGATTTCCTGATTTCTTCTCCCTTTTTGAGTCTCTTGTCTTTCAGTCTCAGCTCAGAGAAGCTTCTGGATGTCAGGATGGAGCATGCAGAATACGAACACGTGCCACTGAAGAAAAGAATAGCATGACCATCCTTCAAAGGAATCCACCTGACTCAAAGTGAACAACGGAAACAGGAACGCTCCTTTCCATTGCACAAACACATCCTTTTCAATAAAACATAATATATACCATTTATGAAATATACATATTAAAAATTAAAAAGAACACCCACAATTACAAACCTGTAATAAGGCTTGTTCTGGTAAATGGGATGGTTTATGTCTGACAGTAAGGTCATTTGATTCAAAACAGTCTGTCTGACCTTCCTTTGCCAAGCTCTGAAAAAAGATGGTACAAGAGAAGTACAAATTTATTTTAATTGCAGGTTCAAAGTTTCAAATGCAATTAAATATTCAAAAAATGAAATTAAATTTGCTAAACTTAACTAGGCATTTTCAAATCCCATGTAGTTACGCATCTCGAACATTGTAACCACTATTACTGAGAATAACCATAGTTTCACATTGCATCTCATTATTTTGCATCATAGCAATACTATATAGAAGCACAGGAGACCACCTGCCTTTCCAAACCAAAACATGGTGTACACTAGTTTGTGCACACAACATGACAGAAACATACTATTAGCACATGTGAATTTTTCAGACAAGTCTTCAAAACGTATCACTACTAAAATCTCTCTGATGTTCTATTGTATCCAACAGTGTACATTACATGAAAGGTATCTTTCATAGATCATCTCAACATGGCAGTAACATTGAATCTTCTTTTTTTGTCTTTTATTCTAGCTCTAGAAACAGAAGAGTTTCAGGGGTTATAAAATGTTTTTTCATTTGAATATTGCTACAGGGAAGAGAAGAGAAGATAAAAGAAAGAGGAAACACACAGGAAAGGATAAATTAGGAACAAAAAAAAATGAGAAGGAAGAAAACAGTGGGATGGGAAAGCCAGAAAGAAAAGAGTAAATGGAAATAATGAGCTTTAGATTGTAACTTCCCATTCCAAAAATTTATTTGCCATTTAGTAGTAATACGGGTTCTTCTGGCCCATTAAGTTTATTACATATCACAATAATTGATGGTTTAATTCTGCATTTTAAAATCAATGAATGTCATCTAGATTATCCAAGACATCCACAAAAGACTGGCAGATATGACACGGAACTGGCAGAGGATTCTGGCACTTCTTGAGCTTTAAGCCGGAGGCCTGCGTGGTCTAGCCTTGCCTAAAATATCCCAGGGCATGGTGAATTATACCAGAAACCTATGTTTAGGTGACTTAATTACACTTAAAATGCCTACACAAGTGTACACCACACAAAAGTACACAATCAAAAAATGTGGATTCTGTTCTACGCTTCCTGTTATATGCATTCTAATCTAATTGTGGAAGTCAAACCAACCCCTGCAACTGCTACTAAGAATGGGAAGAATTTAAGAATATTATTCCCTAGGAATGACCTGACGCACTCCAGAAACAGGACATCTTTTGTGCACTGAATCCAGTCAGACTAACATTTTAAGTATTTTAAGATACCAGCAAGAAAAGAGGAGAAAGAAAATGTACTGGAGGGAGAAAAAACAAAAATGAAAGTGAGAGTCTACCAGCTAATTTGAGAGAACAGAGAAGCAGCAGGACTAATGACAGGTTTACTCCTGGAAAGATGTGGCAGCTGGTGTCTGGCAGCCAGCAATTGATAAATCGTCCACAGCTGGTTTCCACTCTGACCATCCTACAGTAGGGAAGGAAAAGGAGCCAAACAGTGGGAGACCTTTATCTGGGTGAGCATAATTTTTGGAACCCCCATGCTATTAGCAGTGGCTGAGTCTCACAGCTTCCATCTCTCCCCTTCCCCACATGGTATCTGCTGAGCATCCCACCAAGCTAAGGCATTCTCTTCCTTGGCAGGAGAAACCTTTCCAGAAAAGAGAAGAGCCCTGTTTTTTACAGTGAGACCAGACAGGGTTGTTGGCAGTGGGGCATAAGGGGCTGTCCATGTGCTGCCTACTCTCAGGTGATTACAGGTTTGGTTACCCCACACTTCTGGGGAGGGGATGAGGTTACTGAGGCTTCTCTTCACTCTGCAGGAATCGAAACTTCTTGGATTCTGGTGGCAAGGATCCAGAGGCATCTTCTTTACTGATTATCGTCTCGACTGGTAATATTACCCCTAAGATATCAGCCACCTGATCCAAGCCAGCTAGATCACTGATAATATACAACAACATTCAACCCCTTTTGCTGCTTAAGCTATGACCAAACTTTTACTTGTAGAATATAGAGGTAACAATCTACTTCCCATAGCACCGTAAGTACTAAATAGTAGTAGTAGTAGTAGTAGTAGACTAAAATGCTTCACTTAATATTGATAGAGCTGTTTTTCCATAACAGTTGGAATTAATGGAGTTAATCTTTAGTCACTGAGCTTATTATATTTAAAGTGTTATATTGCATACCTCAAAATACGCTTTTGTTTTCAAAGAACTGTGGGCCTCTGCATGCCAAGCTTTCATAACAGCATTTAAATAAATTTTGTTAAAGATCTGTTGTAGTCTCTTCGCTGCCACTGAAAATATACATAATTATAACTATTTTGAGGACCACAAGTAAGAACAAGTATGTCGTTTAAATGCTTTAGATGAGTGACTGTCTATCAAATTACATTTCAATAAAATAGCTATTCAATTTGGCTTCTTTAAAGAAATAAATAACAACTTTTAACAATGGATATAATTAAGACCATTGCAATAGGCTATCAAGTTAGCAGGCAAGGCATAAACATGACATATTCCCAATTGAAGAGAGTTGTGTATAAAACATTGCTCATCTACAGTTTGATCCACTAAATTACCCAACCATTTCATAGAGCTCAGAGCAGCAAGATGTATACAGACCTCGGTGAAATAAAATACAGTAACAAAACTTTAATAATGTTTCAGATGGCATAGAAGTCAAAAGTCATAATTACAAATTCAGTAAAGTCAAGTGCTAAGTGTTACACTAGTGTTAAATGTACAAAGAACAGTAAAGCATCTTATGAAAGATCACATGTTCATTATGAATTAACATAAACATTAAAAAAAAAATTACTATTAAGAAAAGTTTGAAGGTATCGAATTTTCGATTCTAATTATCGAATTAGAAGACTATTCTTACTTGAGACTTTCAAGAATATAGAGCTGTTTAAGTAGCTTAGCCCTACACAATCCGATCTCCTGGACAAGGACTAAGCTTGTGACATGCAGTCTTCACTATCAAAAGAAGGATTAAAATTTGAGATATTAAAAACACACTATAGAATCACTTATCTACAATTTTTTAACCAAACGGTGTCTTGAAATTCAGCTGAAATCCAGGGGCATCCTGGAGTGTATTAGAAGGGGTGTGGTCAGTAGGTCGAGAGAGGTTCTCCTCCCCCTCTCCTCTGCCCTGGTGAGACCCCATCTGGAATAGTGTGTCCAGTTCTGGGCCCCTCAGTTCAAGAAGGACAGGGAACTGCTGGAAAGAGTTCAGCTCAGAGCCACAAAGATGATGAAGGGGGTGGAACACCTCCCTTAGGATGAAAGGCTGAGGGAGCTGGGTCTCTTTAGCTTGGGGAAGAGGAGACTGAGGGATGACCTCATTAATCTTTATAAATACATAAAGGGCGAGTGTCAGGAGGACGGAGTCGGGCTCTTCTCGGTGATGGCCAATGACAGGACAAGGGGCAACGGGTGCAAGCTGGAGCACAGGAGGTTCCACATTAACATAAGGAAAAACTTTCACTATGAGGGTGACAGAGCACTGGCACAGGCTGCCCAGGGAGGTTGTGGAGTCTCCTTCTCTGGAGATATTCAAAACCCACCTGGACGTGATCCTGTGTGACCTGCTCTAGGCTGACCTGCTTTGGTGGGAGAATTGGACTAGATGATCCAGAGGTCCCTTCCAACCTCTACCATTCTGTGATTCTGTGATTATAAAGGTACATTTAAGATCCATTCTTGTTTGTGAAAAAATATTAGTGTGTCTCAAATCCGGCAAGAGATGCAATGTTGACAGTTTGTTTTCTGTGACTGAGTCATGCTCAAACACTATTATACACTTTAATAAGTGTACATTTTACACTTTAATTATAAACTTTAACAACTTTTCAGGCTATACAAACAGTAAGGTACAGAAACTGGAAGTATTTGCAAACCAAACGCCTAAAAAATAGTATCAAATTTTCATTGCCCAAAAGACCCAAGGGAGGAAGGCAAAACCTCTCAGGATTGCAAGGTAATCCAAACTGCATCTACATTTTCATCAATGAGGATCTAACAGCCCACCAATCTGTCCCTTCAGTTCTTTCTCACAACACACTGCTCACTCTTGAACTTTTTCCACAGATCACTCCTTCATTGGCTGTGTTCATAGTGGGGTTGTATTAAAAGCAGATCCCCAAAGTGAGCAAATGTTATTTAAGAAAAAAAGACCTACCTTTTTTTTTTTTAATTCTTTATCATTCCAGCAACCTTATTTACAGTGTAAACCCACAAGCAGTTGTACCAGCCAAGAGTCAATGAACAGAGTCACACAGCCAAGGATGCCTGAATGGCTTTTCTCCATATGTCAGCATTGTCATGGAAGGAAATACATTGTGTAACTATTCCCCCTAGATGTCTCCTCCTCTGCTTCTGTAAAAAAGTTGCCTTGTCTGAAAGTAATACTCAGAAGGGAATATAAAAGCAAGTAATAAAAAAAGAATAGGAAGTCTCTGAAAATTGCCTAGGGGAGTGAGACAACAGCTTGGGCCTCTGGCTCTGTACGAGCAATGTTGGAGTCATACGTAACTGCCCGAGCTCAAACTCAATGCTATAGGTAGTGCCTTGGGCACATTCTTTACTGCTGTGAAACTTCTGTCTGGGTGGACTCAGGTTAACAGAGTCTCTGTTCACAGCTGCTGCTGTCTGGAGACATTTAAAACAACCCATACCTGCAGGACCCGTGGAACACAAAGTCTCAGGCAGAATGAACAAGGTATTCATTTTTTCTGTCCTCTGACTTATTTTATTTTGATCTTCACTTCTCTCCCACCTCTCATCATGCATTCCCTCTAACTGAAGCCAAGACTCCAACTCTGTGATCCCTCCTGTTTTATCCCTATCACTGAACTCTCCAACTTCCAGAAAAGCATCCCGGCTCACTCCACCCTGTACCTCTGACATACACTCCATTTCTCTAACACCTCCCAAGCCTGCTTTGCATCAGCATCACTGCTCAGTCTTTAGTGAAGAGTACCAGCACCGCTTGGCCTAGGCAAAGCAGTCCAGGGAACTGTCTCTCAAGGCAGTCATGGCATCAAGTTGCCACAGGTCAACCAATGAAAGGCACCCTGCAAAAAGATAGCTAGATAAATTGTTGGACCAAGCATATTTAATTTAAACAGCATAATTTTCTTATACATAACTTGTATTTTTTTTGATTTATGCAAAGCAGCTATAAAGACTTACATGTCATTTTTTCCTTGTGAATCTGCACCCACATGCTCCACTTCTGAATAATTACTCTTAATATTTGGACGTTATAATGGACTACTGCTATGGCCATCTTCTGCTTTGCCTTTTGTCTTTTGTTCTTTCTCAGCAGATTATATTTCATCCATCCTCTGAATTTTAAATCAGAACGAGTCATTTAATATGGCTCCCAACCTGAATGAAGTAAAATCTATAAAACTCTACAATTTGCTGTAAAACACAAAGCAGTCAAGCTTAGCAATATAAGCTTCTGAATAGAACTGATGTTTGTTACCTATAACTTAAATAAAATACGCTTTGATAACATTATTTTTCAGTAGTAACACATTCACTCATTTTAATAAAATGTCCACTTGTTTTTAATATTCTCAGTATTGAGTAATAAAAACTTGCTTGCTTCCACCATCATATACTCCTGCTGCTGTCAGCTATGCTTTAATGTGCAGATCTCTATTCATGGGAGGACATTTGAGTGTTTATACAAGATAATTTAAAAATGCTAGATGCATGCATTTACTTACTTAAGTTCTATTCGCATTTTTTTGGCAATACAAATAAAAATTAGTATCATAGAATGCAAATTCAATTTATATCTTAACAATTTTAACCATTGGTAAAAAGCCCATTTCACTTCTAAGCTAAGTAATAAGAAATAATTAGATTCCAAATAAAAAAATGTATCTCAAATGAATCATACGTTGGTGATATATCACACACTATATATATATACACACTACCTCTCCATATCTGATTTGCTAGAAAGATTACTGAATAAATTAGACTACATGACTACTTTAATTTGCTAAACTGTCTCTCATTTCAAATAAAAGAAAAATATTTCATTTCATACAGTTGGGAGCAATTATAAATGGAACATTCTACTGTTCCAGTCCAACTTCTGTGATAATTAAACAAAACTGTTAGCTCGGACAATCTTCAAAACACTCCTGAAAGGCAAAAGGAATAATCTTCCATGTCCCCAGTGTACAAGACAAAAAAGAAAAAAAAACCCACAGGTTTCTCTCGTAGCCAGGAAGACACAAGTATTAGGAAAATACTTCTTGTAGAGGGGATTATGAAGTACTGGAATAAACTGCCTGCAGAGATCATGTCTCCAATACCTGTGATTTTTAAGATGACTAAAAACAGCCTAGACAAATGTTCACCAAGGCTAACCACAGTATAGCTTGAAAATCTTCACCTCCCTACCAGTCCTGCGATTTTTAGTTAGGGTTGACACCAGTGTTCATATAATTAGCATTGTCTGCTTTTCAAAACAAAATAGCCCAAACTTATGTATTCTAAATGGAGTATCATTAAATTTTGATACACATGCTTATAACAAAGAAATCAGTGAACATATTTATTTATCATGATTATCATGTTCTAAACCATATCTATGTATTCTCCCCATCTTTAAAGGGAAAAGTGGATTACATAAAGTATGAGTTACCTAATTCCAAGCAAAAAGGAAACAGAGGAAAAAGCAGAAAAGAACACAGATCCTTTACTTTCAGACCCAAACACAAATTATCCTTTTATTCCTGAGTATATTACCATATTCCTGGCAAATAACGCTTAAAGCACAGAAATGTCAAAGGGCTTTGTTCAGGTCTGAAACAGGCAGAAATTCAAAACTGACTAGTTTGAACATAGAACAACATTGCTGAAGAAAAGCCAAGCCAAATCTAAGTTTCTAATCTCTCCTCGTGTTGTTCTATTAAAATGAAAACTTTTTCCCCTTGAAAGGAACTACATAAATACTCCTCTGGTAAAAGATTTTTCTTAAGATGTCCCTGAGATATATGTAAAATGCACATACTTACCCAAAATAGAGCTTCATTAAGTTTCTGCTGTAAAAGTCCCATGTTTTGGCACATAATTCTTCAGTCATCTAAACAAATCATTTATGACATTTGTACATAAAACAGTGCTGTATTATGAATATTTAAAAATCAGAAAAAAAATGAAATCTTATATTTTCCATGTTGATTAGTGCAAATTAAAGTATCTATTTTAAAGAGACGAATGTTCAAGTATAATTTTCTGTGTATAGTACTTTGCTACCAAATTACATTTCTGTTTTTACACACAGAAGTTAAAGGAAAAGCTAAATTAGCACACAAACCAGAACTAATATCTGTGCTTGAGGGAAAGCTCAATAACTGAAATTCAGTCTTTCATCCCTCATGTCCACTCTTTTATTGATCAGCTGTATCCATAGCATATTAAACAAATACTTTAGTTACGCTTTGCAAAGACCTTTTCATGACCCATTGCTATGATGTGAAGCATTTACCACATTATTCTGACGTATTTTAATAAATCTGTTTGAACTTCTACAAAACCAAAATTGTGTAAGACTATGGGCTAAGAATATCCCTGTACAAGAAAATACGGTTCTTTGAATGTGCAAATAGCCATTTGGCCTCACAAAATACTGGGTTTAATGTCATTTATTGTTCTTACTCCTAAGAAAATCTATGAGAAGATTTGACTGTGACACGTTTGTATATTTATACATCAACCATTCCACTTTTAGACTCCTTAATATAGTATTTGGGTGGTTAGTAAACAAGGAAACAGCTGAAATGAAATTGGAGTAAACTCACAGCACAGATGTACTAAGAGAAGACGAAATTGAGTACAGTTATACAGAGGTAACTAAGAGAAGAACCTGGTCACACTGCATGCCAGCTTACTGACTAAATTGCTTCGACTACTTCCTTCCATGGTCATACACCAACTTTCTTCTTCTCTGAATGTTTTAAAATAACAGTTTTTCTTCTATACAAGTGACTTTTTTGTATCAGTAAAATCAAAATGTTTACATCCTTATTGCTTTATGTACACTAATACTGCATTTAACTGTAACTATTAATTGTTAGCATTGATAGCACTTCCCAAGATTTATGAGTTCAAGTGTAATTTTAGGAATCAGCCTCAGTAAAACCAAATAACGCATAGAAAAGCCATGATATTGAAACCAGATTCATATTTATGTGGAACTCTTTTTTAAAGTATGACCAAATATGAAACAGGTACTATTTGTTCCCTACCATACACCTAGATGCTACGCTCACCTCTGATGACAGTTTTTGGATACAAATCAGTATCAACAGAACGAAATGCGAAGTATCGTATTCCTCACATTAGCTATGGAAGAGTAACATGAGAAAACTTAAAAACAGAATATAAGTATTCTGTATTAGAAGATTTGTTCACACCATAGAGATAATGCAAATGTTCAATTATTTTTACCAGTTGTTCACCATCTAATCCAAAAACAGCGTTCAGGTAAGTTTCCGAAATCCTCTTTAATTTGGGGTGTAAAGACAAATCAATGCATATATACCTTTAAAAGAGAAGCGAATTATATTAACCATATTAGTACCCCCAAAAGAACATCTTTTCTCTGTATCTAATAGATTACAGTTACATGTTATGGCATTATAATGTTATTATTAAAAGATTAAGACATATGTCACTTCCATTACAAATTCCTATAGCAGCCATTTCTTAAATGTGTTTACAAAATACAAAAATAAATTATCAAGTTTTATGGCTCATGATTAGAGCTATGTTGAAATACTGTGTAGATCAGAGCTGAATACACTCTATGCAATATATATCTTGGACATTTCCTATCAGATTATATTATGTTGTTTCTGATCTTAATATTGACTGAACAGCCATTTCAAATTTTCAGTAGTTGGAGCAGTGTTCCCTGCTGTTGCAGACAGGCCATGCCATGTCTAGGTTAGTAAACTGGCTTGTTTTCCTTTTAAAAAAAGAGAAGACACACAGAAAGAGCCAAATAAATCAAAAAAGACTATGCTGCTTTATACTTCCATGAAAAATATGGAAATAAAAAGTATTTACCAGAGGGCCAACATTAAAGGAGAAATCAAGGCAGTTTTCAACTTCTAGGAAAGACATCACAAATAATGTTCATTACGGTTCAGGCTGTTGGTGCACCTTGTGATATGATGAACTGTGTTACCCCACGGAGAAGCCCGGGGAAAGGACACAATAAGGGCACAAATCTGTATCACCCACTGCAATGATTTTATCTGCCACCACAATGTACTTCAGTCAGTCTACGAGTGCATGCAGAGTGGTTGGGGGTCCAGACAACTCCCAAGATCTCTGCTTGAGTGGGCCCAAAGATGAAGGATTTATTATCCACCTCCTACTGAAAACTTCCACCAGAAGTGACGATTGCACAGAATAGCCCTTTGAATTTACAGCTTCTTCACATTGCCTATTTACCTGGCATTAACCATGACTTTGTCCATTATATTGCCTTCCCTCTTTTTTCCAGTTCTCATTTTCTAAGTTTTTCTAGCTCACGTCTAAATAGATCAGCAGCATCTTTTGGGGTCAGTTTTAATCCAGTGATGAACGCTGCAATTTTCTGACAATGAGGCATCTTACAAAACTCAGTATCCTGACAGAACAGTCCCTTACTAAAAAGTTGTACCAGTGACAGCACACTTACTTAACCTGAACTCTAAAAATTATATTGTATAGACTTTACGTGTAACACAGAATTTAACTCATATTATATTAACACTTTCCATCTGCTTCCTGTACAAAGCTCTTTCACTCCCCAGCAGAGTTTTTGCCTCCAGACATCCTTACTATTATGAAATTTTGTTCATCTTTTTTCTTATCTTTTTATTTGCTAACACTACAATCTCAGTAGAAGTTATTCTCAATAGTTAAAGTTTTCTTGCAGCTTAATCCTGATGATATCCTAAAACATCAGGCTTGATTATTGCACAGCTGTGACACCTAGAAATGAAACTGCATTCTTGGATGAAGTTCAGTGAGTAAAAAAAAAAAAAAGAGTACTCCATCTTCTTAGTGATTTATGCAAATAAATTATGCAAATACCACTATAGCCTGTTGCTCTTCCCTCTGTACCAACTGAAGTTTTTTACCTGATAATCAAAACCTTCAGTAGACCAGAATTTATAAGCCTCAAAGATGGCATATTTGAAAAACAGGACTCTTCTTGAAACATACCTGAACCATGAAATTACATAATTATATGTGCAAGTTAAGGCAGGAGGGGAAGTAACTTTCACAGGAGCTGTACCAATAGTAATGAACATGCTTCAAAAAAAAGTTAAGAACATATGATCTCACAGTACTCAAAACTAATGCAAAACCTTGTGTCTTGTTTTTTGTACAGTAAGCTAAGAACACACATACACATTTTCTCTCTTTTGGCAGGTACAGACTAACCATAAAGTAATCAAGGGCTTTTTTTCTAACAGTGGGCAAAAAACACTAACAAGTCTGAGAAAAACCACTTGCTGGAGACATATTTTTAAAAATTCAGATAGTATTTTTAGCCTGTAGAAGTTGCACATATTTTAGAGACCAAAGCCTGCTCCCACTTAAGTCAAACACAATCTTTTCTAAGATTCCAGTGTAAACAGAACTAAATCCTTAGTCTTTTTTATCTCATGCTCTGACAACTTCACTTAAAAGGGTGAAAGAACACACAGAGAAGAGAACATATGAGAAATCCTACAATTAATGATTCAGTGCATGAAGGCCACATCCCTGGTTCACATAGGTAAATATACCGTGGACAGAAATGAAGTTATAAGAGGTAACACTACCCCAGTTTTGATTACCACAGAAGTAAGGGTTTAATATACTAACTAACTAAGGAGCAGCATTAAGTAGAGGTTATATTCATTAGATATTCTGTAGACAAAACAAAAACCAACCAGATATCAAAAGAAAAATATTTTCTATGTATTTAGAAGATATTGTCTTACTGTATTTGCAATATCATATGCCATTAATATTTGGGGGGAAAAAAAGCAATATTAACATTTAGCTTGCAGTTTACCCCGTAGATGCTGTGCTATTAGCATGTTTTACAAATCCAAGGTCAATATTACAAACCACGTAGCGCACACACAATCATTTAGTATGTACCATAAGACAGCATCTATTCCCTTTTCCATTATTTCTCTGAGCTTTTCTTCTAAAAATGTAAGTGGATCTTCAGGACGCATAATAATTACACCACAAAGCAGCACCTGCAAAAAGAAACTGCAAATTAATGCCTTTGTTAACAGCAAAGTAGCATCTAGATATGAAACTGATAAAATAAACACGTTTACCAGCATCTTTTAAAATACCGTAGCATCTTTTAAAGTATTTTAACACAGAGGCATTTCTTTTGATCACTTACCTTTCCTTTCATTCAATTTTTAAAGGTAATATTGCACGTATCGGCATATTGCAATTGCTAGGCTTCAAAGCACTGGGTTTAGGATAGTAATAAAATATGTGGTACGTCTTTAACAGTTCCTACTAAGAATTTCATTGCTTTTAATGTGCATTAAAGAAAGACTATATAACAGATTGGATAATTTTTTTACTTTATGAAAACCAGAATTCAAACCAAGATTAATCCTGTGTAGTGAAGAGTATGTTGAATGGGAAATGTGGCCAGAAATTGATCTTGCAAACAGTATTGAAACAAAATACAGTTTAAAATAAGATTTGCTTTTCAGGATTGTGTTATCACGTTACTTTGCATTACCTTTTAGTAATAATGTACAATAACCAACCAACCATTTTTTCTCATTTGTCCTCTAGCTGTCTTCAGCTAAAAGACATCGATCGTTTATTTTTGGATTGTGAGCTCACACACAGCAAGAAAGTCCAAGTATATTGATTTTTAAAAGTACACAGGCAAATTGCATTTATTTAAGTGATGATTTAACAGCAATTATAAATGGTAAAAATTTCAAAACATGACCACATATCTTTAACTAGACATTAATCCAAGTCAATGCAAAAGATGCTGTCCTGGGACATGGTCTCTTGTTTGTATTTCCCTCCATCGGTTATAAAGAAACCAGCTTTTATGAATTATCACAGAAACAACACCTGAGTTTTTAGATTTTCTTCCAGCCCTGACACTCAGAGAACTCAGAGAGGGCAGGCAGGTGGAGGGAGCCTCTGCATGCTAGAGGGGCCTTCCACACGCTGACCAGAACACCATGCAGAAAGTGCATCAGACAATAACGCACGTTGGAAGGGACCTCTGAAGGTCGTTGAACAGAAGCAGCGGATGCCCCATCATTTGAAGCGTTCAGGGCCAGGTTGGATGGGGCTTTGAGCAACCTGGCCTAGTGGAAGGTGTCCCTGCCCATGGCAGGAGGTTGGACTAGATGATCTTTGAAGGTTCCTTCCAACTCAAACCATTCTATGATTCTAAGTTAAGACCTATATGAAAAGGAGAAGAAAAATATTTTTTTATGCATAGGCACAACTGTCTTCAGTTAAACACCTTGAATATTTATAACACTAATCAACACACTGATTCCAACCTTAGCATCTCTTCAGTCTTCTTAACAATGTAATTTACAAGGTTTATCTTGATGGCCGACTATATTAAGAAAATATTATAAATGCAGCGCTTATTATTGTAGTTCATGACATATAATATAATTTAAAATAATATACAGGCAGTTAAATGGCTTTTAGCACAAATTTTCCTATGGACAGGTTTCCCAAAGCCAATCCCAACGTTGGTCGGCTACTCCCTCTGCTGGAATAAGCCAGTACATGTCTCCCATATGAACGCCACGCTTTATTACGTCAAGTTTTGTTTATCGGTTTTTTCTCCCCTTTTTCAAACAAACACAAACAACTTTTTTTCCTTCGGGTGCTCTGAAAGGTCTCCAACGCAGGATATTCAAATTATCCAACCATATACTGGAGTGCAAGGCCTCTGTCTAACATTTGAGAATTCCTTTATAAAGCTTAAATGAAGAAGCAAACAGGGTCTTGCAGTCCTCTTCAGTGAAGCTTGGACCAGGTGTAAAACCAAAACAAATTAAGCTGAGTCTGTACAAGTCAGGCTATTTCTATTAGACTTCTACAAGACTCTCAACAATCTGAAAGAGTCCATCAACAATTTTCCTCAACCTTTAAGTTTTATTTACTCATAACATTAAACAACTAAAAGTATACCCATATGTCAAATGATCATTAGTCACACACCATCACAAGCCCCAGCTAACCAACTACCAAACAAGTATTTAAAAAAACAAAAAAACAAAAAAAAACAAAAACAAAACTGCTACAGTGCAACTAAGTTATCAGGCTAGAACTAAATATTCAGGTCAGGTTTTTATATGAACTGCTTCTATTCATCAATCTGAAAAAGCTCATCTGTTGTTTAAAAGTTCACCAAAGAGAATTCCTAAAATCATGCAGCATTCAGTTTCAAACTCAGTAATGGAAGAACCATTTTTAGCCTCCCTTCTCGTGTATGTACATTTAGCAACTGTTAAAACTACACGCATACCTACATATATATATTCTTATTCCTTACTCATGTGTAAAAGAGAGCTATTGAGAATCAGCATATTTACCAGGTGAATAAAATAAAATATTTGATGCTGATATCCAACAAGATTTACAAACTCTTCATCACTGAAATGACCCTTTGTTTGTTGATGTTAACGGACATTTTCTAAACAGTAAGTTCCATTATTTCCAACACCAGACAGCATGGTGTCTGGGTGGCATGGACGACAACTACCAGCTGTGCCTCAAAAATATTCCCTAAGAGGATGAAGGAACATACATGTCTTGTCTACAGGGTGTTCCAAAGCAAACAGTTTCAAGATCTAAGTTCTATGCCTCAACAATCAGGTAATCCAAACACAACATAGTCATTTTCACCAAAAAATTCTTAACAGTAGTATATTTCCGTAATTTTCTCTTACTCCTAGTCCTGGACAAATCAATACAGCACCTACCCAATGGCAATTTATTGGAGATATAATGAGCTTTAAGTTTAATGACTCTCCCAAACCCCATAAGCTACCCAGAATCAGTAGATGCAAGATGTAGTTTTGTTAAGAACTCCTGTTTTCTTGCAAACCCTCATAATGTGCTGTGCTTTTCCAGAAGCATCTACCAAAATCAAGAGGCTATGTATTTTCCTGTTGAACATAAGAAAAATGAACTAAACAGGTTCCACAAACCCTCTCTTTTCTGTGAAGCTTGGATAAAAGTCCTTGACCACGGTTGGGTCTGATGTGTTGTGCTACTGCCTTTCCCTTCTCATCAATAACGATCTGACTGTGTCTTTGTGCTTTTCCTGCCCATTTGTGTTTCATACAACCATTTGCTGGGTCACTATCACTTATAAGGCACTCGGGCCAGGAACATCTTTTGATAAAGGTAAGCACCCAGCACAACATAATATCCTGAGTCATCACCTCAGTTTCTAAGCATTATGATGATGATGACTGCTATTACAAGAAGTAGAATACGAGATCAATATATAAAAAAAAATTAGCAAGAAAAACATGAATTTTGTTATTTTGCTACAAATGTGTGTTATTTCCCAGCCTCATACTTCTGGTGCTGAAGATGTGCTGTTCGCTATATATTCAAATTACATCCCCATTTATGCACTTTAGCTATTCCATCACACCTCGTTTAAATGTCAATGCACTGTTATAAATATTAAATATTATTATTTCATATCTACCTGCAATGGAAGACCACACCCTAAAACCAGATGCACTTTGCAAAGACAGGAAAAGCCTGCCATCCCCAGCAGGAGTTCTGGCAAGGTGGGCAGCAGCCCAAAGCAGCAAATTAACAGTGATAACGAAACCGATGCAAAACTGTGACAAAACGATTGTCAACTTTGTCTCTTCTGGAGACCCAGAAAGTCTGATCTGCTGCCGCTATTCCCTTGAGGGGAAGAGAAGGAAAAGAGGAGAGTGTGTGAAACACATAATGAGGCCAGGACTGGCCAGAGCTTCAGCGTTCCACTGCCCCAGAGTGGCTTCTCTCAAAGGCTTCTCTCTTCCAGACATAACCCCATTCCTCTTTGCAACGCTCCAGCTCTTTCCCCTTCACGGCAACATTCACTTGGGTCACACACAGAAATACCTTAAGGCAGCTCTGCACCCATATTTCATTTTAACATTGCAAGAACACAGCTAACAACAGCGAAAGCCATCATACACGCAATGTTTGCAGGATTACAGTTTGCCTGAATTTTTATGAGTACTGTTTAAAAGTAAATCTGGATGAGAACTGAAAGAGAGAAATCAGACAGGAATGAAACACTCAGACACAGCAGGGAGTCCCAAATTATTTGGACATGATTATTGGGACTCCAACTGTGTTTGGACCATGTCCAAACCACAACCTAACCATAAAAAGACTTAAGCAAATGGCCATTTTAGAACTCTATATCCTTAATTTTGAGAACATGTGTATAAATGTGCATAGGTCTCAGCTTAGCTTTGATGTTTCTTACAGCTTAGCTTTGATGTTCCTTAATACAGCAACCAGTATCATCTCATTTATCTTCACACCAAGCATACTGTAATTTCATGAAGAAATTAAAATGTAATAAAATGAAATAAGAAATATGGCTAGATATCAGCAAGCACCAAAAATAGGGCTAGATATCAGCAAACACCAACCTCTAAGAAACAAGAAAAAAATGATAAAAAGATCTTACACAGGCTAATTTTTAACTGGTTCTTTCTTTTAAGAAACTTCCTTTAATCTTAACCTTAATTCTGTCATTTTTAGTTTATTAACTTAATGCCACTGTTGCTATAAAGGTATTTATAACTTTTGCCTGTAAATGTAAATATGAGCTATTTTTGAGGTGCTGAATTAAGAAATACACCTCACACAGATACATCTTATCTTTTGTTTTTCTGTGCTTAAAAAACCAAAGAATGATCAAGAGACAAAAACTCTCAGGAGAGGTACTCGGTCTGCGTGGCAGCGATGCTCTACAATTATTCTAATTGGTTCAAGATTTCTTTATTAATGTTTCCATGGAAATCCTGGCTGTCATAGCTGCTTGCAAATGGGGTCTGGTTTTGGTAGCTTAAAGTATCAGGACATCTCTTAAACTTGTATTTTAGATTGTGCCTTTCCTTGTTGAAAAACAGCTGCTGCAGATTTTTAAAAGGGCAGAGGTGAATGTGACAGAGATAAACAGGGAGGAAACTAAAGAAATACAGAGAATCAGGTAAGAATCCTAACAGCAAACCCATGAACTCCATTTCCCCACAGTCCTTCACGCTGTGACAGAGTTTTACTCTCTTAACACTTCATGGAAGCTTATTTACTCCTGAGCCAACAAACACCTAATGCACCAACATCTGAAGCATAGTCCACTGTCACGTTTACCTTTGACAGGCCATCAGAAACTACAGATGGCAGCGCTCAAAAAGGAGGCAGTACCCAGCTGAAATGTAGAGGTTCTTCTGTAATTAAAACTGAACAACTTAAGCCAATCTAAGGAAGGTGCCAACGCAGTTCAGTGCAATTGCCTTCATTTCAATCATCGTTTGAGTTTAAATATGGATTAAGAAGAAGAATTATCTTGTTCCATCTTGTTTCTATTTTTAAAGTTTTCAGAAATTGCTTGAAGCAAGCTATTAGCAAAAGGAGTAGAGCAAAACCGTGCCCCGCGCCAGCAGACAGCAGCGCCAGGGGTGGGAAACACGCCGGCCATCGCCGAGGGACCCAGCGAGCCGGTACCAGGGCACTGCTGAGGGGCAACGGCGGCCCTTCGCGGGGGGCGCCGCCTCCCTCCCACGGATGCTACCGGGGCAGTTTGTGGTCCCGCCGGCCCCAAAGGGGACCAGGCTGCCGACCAGCTAGGACGGACGGACGGACGGGTGGTGGAGGGCCAGGGGCGGCTGAGAAGGTTGCCCCCCCCCCTCCCCCCCCGGAGGGGCTCCCGCGCCCCGGGCCCACCCCACCGCCCTCAGGACGCCCCTTGCCCGGGGCGGCGGAGGGGCGGCAGTGGCGGCCGTTTCCCGCTGCTCGCTATAGCGGGGGACGGCGATGCGTTCAGCCTCCCGCCGGCGCGGGGTCTGCCGCCGGTACCTCGTAGACGTCGAGGAGGTTGTGGCGGCTGAAGTAAGCTCGGAGCTCGGGGCTCGCCGTCCTGAGGGACGCCATGGCGGCGCTGGGCCCGGCTGCGGCGGCGGTCGCGTAGCAACGGGCCGGCGGCCTGGAGCTGCCCGAGCCGAAGTGCCCTGCGGTCCCCTCCGCCAGCGCCCTGCAGCCGGCTGGGACAGGCGCCCTGCCCCTGCTCCACGGACATGGCTCTGCCCGCCGCCCCCCACCGCGTGGGGCAAGAAGGGGTAGAAAGGCTTCGTGTGTTGGGAGGCAGAGGGACAAGTATAGACCTATTCCTGCTCCGGGCGGCCCCGGAGAGCCCTTCCAGCCCTGCACCACCGGGGTTTCCTTGCCGGTGCTTCGGCTCCCCGCCCCGAGCCTGACTTTGAGCCGAGCTGAGCGCTACCCGTGTTCGCTGCCGTGCGCCCCGCGGGTGCCGGCTGTCCGGCAAGGCAGCAGCTGCGATGGCGGCTGGGAAACCACGGCCCTGCGTTAGTGTTTAGCGCCAACAAGCACAGGCAGCGCTGGCGGGTAAGGACTTGGTCAGCAGGTAGACGCACCCCCGAGGCAAATTGTTTCAGCATTATCTGTTTTTTAAGTATTGCTGTATTTTGTTAAAACTTTAAATAGAATTTGTTTAGGGGGGTTGTGTGCGGCCTAGTTAATGTCTTTATAAATAGCTTAGTAGCTCTAAAAGGAGTGCGGTTTGATTTCTATTTTCCTCCCAGGTACCTGGCTGCTCCCCAAAGGGGAAGCCTGTTTCACACCCTGGTGCAGATGCCCAGGCTGGCAGGGGGGGCGCGGGTTGTTTTTTCCTCTGAAACAAAGGCCGCGTCGCCTCGTCGCTACGTGGATTCGCGCTTCGCTGCGCCCCAGCAGGCTGAGGGCACCCCTCGCACCCACCGCCCACCGAGCTCTCGGCTCAGCCCCCCGGGGAGCCCCGCCGCAGCGTAGCTCGGCCGGCCCAGGCCGCGGCTGCAGGAGGGAGCTGGGCCGGGGCTGAGCCGCGCCGGATGGGGAGGTGGCTTCCGCGGGCGGCCGGGGGAAATGGGGGACCCGCGGGGGGCGGCGGCGAGAGCGGCGGCCGTCCTGCTCGGAGCGGGCGCCTGCTACTGCCTGTGGCGGCTGGCGGCGGGCGGCCGGCGGGGCCAGCGGGCTGCGGCCGCGGCGGCCCGGGGCCCGCCGCCAGGTGAGGCGCAGGGCGGGCGGCGGCGGCGCTGCGGGCCGGGGGGCCGCTGCCGGGGCTGCGCTGGGCCGGTGAGGGCGGAGGAGGCCCCGCGGGGCGGGGGGCGGTGGTTCCAGCCCCCGCCGGGCCGCTGCCCGCGCCCCTGGAGCGCGGCTCCGGGCTGCTGCCCGCCTGTGGCCCCGGGGAGGGAGCAGCTCCCTGCGTGAGCGGGAACCGCAGTGCTGCCCGTCGGCCCTCTTGAGAGCCGTGCGGCGTTTTTAAAGGGCTCTTAAAGCGTGTTCATTTTTAGAAAAGCCTAACTTATTTTTTTAAATTCCCCTAAAGCCTACGTCCAGCCAGTGTTTTTACTTAATGGGCTGATTTGCTGTTCTGTTACTAAAGTTGTTTGTGTTCCTCCTATAATTCAAAGCTAAACGAAGTGTTCAGATGAGGATAAGGATAAAAACCAATTTTGTTTTTCAAGCTAGCTTGTGGGTTATCGTAATTCCTTGACCTCTTCGCCCCCCCCCCCAAGAATGCTATGGTGTTTGCCTGGTGAGCTGGTGGGAGCAAATATGTGGAATTAGAAAAGGATGCTTAGCTTCTCAGAAATCATCTCGAGTCATTTATGACTAGTACAGTTGTCATAATTGGGTCTTCAGGCTGTTGAGCTAGCTAAATGGTTCACCTCCAACCTGGCTGAAAATGGTCTTTGATGGCATTTGCGTCACGCTTTTATGAAAGCCAGGTACCTATAACATCATCCTGACTCAGAAACAGTGTTACTTGGTTGGTTGAGTGATGCTGTGATTGGCAGTGTTCTTAACATTGTGGCTTTTGCTTTGTCAAAGGACCTCAGGGTACTAGCAAAACATCATTATAATCATTTCTGGAAGTAGTAGACTGCAAGTCGGAAGGTTTGTTTTCCTACAGCGTCCAGACAGATTTCCACATTTCATTTCAGGGAACACAGGGAAAAAGATTAACATGTTTGGTGAACATTCCTAATAATTTTGAAGGGAAGGTTTGCTGTTGGTTAATCAAAAAGCAATGTACCTCAAGCTGTTACGATGTATTCCTTTTATTTTCTAGTTTGAAAAGAGGTAGTTGGAGGACTCAGGAAAAAGGACAGAAGTCTTGCTGTTGCAAAACACAGTTACCACTTCACGTTTTTTACAAAGCTGAGGTTTAGCTCTCAGTTGTAGGACATGTTAGGTTCTAAGTTTGATTGTACTCTACCTTCATATCATGGCAAAAAGACTAAGTGAAATGTCTCAAACTTGGTATCAAGTATTTAATTTTTAAACACTGACAGGCAGCAGTCCTCCAGTGTCAACACAAACCATGGATGTGGATGCTCTACAGAAACTTATTCATTTGCTCCAGGCCACAGATGATCCATTAATTCAAGAGCAAGCTTTAATCACTCTCAGCAACAGTGCTGCCTTCTCTGTAAATCAAGTAAGTATTGTTCTGTAGAAAACAACAGTGTTTCAATACCAGTCAGTATGGAAGATGAGAGGTGCTGTTTTGCTGAAGAGTGACACAGGACTGAGAGCTAGGATAGCTTGTGTTCTAAAATCCATTTTATGTCTATGCCTTAATTTCTTCTAGCCCAAATAATACAATTTACCAGCTTCACAGAATTTATCTAGGCTAAATGTTTCTACAGCTTGAAGTCTGGACAGAGTTCTGTCGTTTAAAAGTGCTGTAAGCGTATCTTTTATTGCTTACAGTTATGTAATGTTAATGAAGGTGTTGAATTGGAGAAAGGTTAAATGCTTTCAAGATCGGATCTCAAATTTACAGAGATAATTTAAACTAATTTTTTGTTTTTGCAAAGCTGTATGCTATTTATATCTTGGCAACTTGCCAGCTATCCCAGTCTTTTAGAATCAATTGGAAATACAATGCAGAAAAACTTTTAACTGGATGCAGATTTTCATGCCTTTGTGAAGTTTTAACCTCCAGGGTTGCACCCTTTTTTTTTTCCTTTTTTGTTTCTCCTTTTGTGTGGTACATATGACAGTTGTCTACTCTGCCTTCTCTAAACTGTTTTCTTTAATATAAATCTCTCAGAATAGAACATAACTGAATCCCAAGGCCCATTGGCCCATTTTTCATTTTCTTGAAAACAGTACATGTGTTTTTCAGTGGTGGACAGAGTCTGAGTGAGAAAGATTTAAAAAAAAAAAAAATCAAGTGTAATGGAAAAGAAGGATGAAGTTTTAGAACTTTACTCAATATAAAGCTGCATCTTGAAATTCTGTTCTGTTCAGTCAGGACTTTTAGGTACTGGCACCTGGCTCAGCTATTCTGTGCTGTCATTATGCAATAATTACCTTTCATTCATTATAATCTAAAATGCTTTAAGCATGCTTTGCAGGCCAGATTTTAAAAGTAAAGGTGTTGTGCTGTTGTCAAATAATGTTGAATGGCCCTGAGCAGGACTAGTCTTAATTTCAGTGGAAGCAATAAAGCAATGCCTGCTAACGCTCTTTCTTTAAACGGAGTAGTCTGTTCTGGAAGTTTTCTTTCACACATTCCATTTGTGTTAAAATGGAAACTTTGAGGAAAGCCTTCAGCCTTTAATTTAAATTTTTAAAAATTTTATTAAATATCTGCTTTATATTTCAGGATATAATCCGAAATTTGGATGGCCTTTCTGTTATTGGAGGGATGCTCTCAGATTGCGTTCCCAAAGTTAAAGAAAAAGCACTAAATGCACTTAATAATTTGAGTATGAATATTAAAAATCAGGAAGAGATACAGGTAAGCTTCTTTTAAAGGGAAAAAACAAAGTAAGTGAGACACAGGAGATAGCACAGGGCTTCCAACGTGTTTGTTAAATACAAGCCAAGATGCCGAAATGTTTTGACACTAGACATACGAGTCAGCCAGTCTGGATGATCTGTGTGTCCCAAGGCCAAAAGGGTAACTTAAAAATGCATTGCATCACTGGCACTTTTAAAGACAGTTAGGAATCCAGGGAATTTGTGTTCAGCTTTGAGCAAATGCTGTTAAACAGAGATTGTGTGCTAAGTTTATAGTAAAGTTATGCGAGGCAGGATGATTTCCAAGCACGTCTGGAAGATCAGCAGTGGTTATTTCATAGGATGGATTGCAGGCTGAATTTAGCGTGACTCCATAGGCAAGGGAGAAGAAAACAGTAACAGATCCCCTGGGTTACTGTGAGACCAGTTTTTCAGGGTGATACTTTCATCTCAAAAGAATAGTGTGTAAAAACAGTAACAAGCCCTGCTGGTAAAGGTAGTAGATGTGAAAGGACCAACCATCAAAAAAGCATCCACTTCTGATGTAATCAGATTAATCAATAGATCAAGAAGTGTCCAAGCAGTGAGCTGAAACAGATTAGAAGATTTTTGCTAGGTTTTTCATTAGCCTGATAAAAAGGCAGTTTGACTGTGTGTGGTAGTTTGCAGCATCTTTAGGGCTGAGCAACTTTTTTAAATGTAGAGCTTGCCAACAGGAAATATTTATATAGGTATATAGGTAGAAAACAACTCCTTCGGTAAAGGCAAAGTAATTTTTTTCTTAGTTAGGGCTCCAAGATTCCTTGTATATTGTCACCCAGAAAACAATTTGGTAAATAATAGTTGTTAAATGTCAGTTGTCATCACTGCTCTTGAGGAGTGCACCAGTGAATGACCACGTGGTTGGAAGAAAGGATTTCATTCCAAGACTTGTCCTTAGCTTGTTCTCAACATTTAAGAAGATGTAAGTTGCTGTGATTTTTAAGTAACTCCTTAAAGCAACTCTGCCACTTCTGAGGTTGAGTCAAAGCAATTTGGGTTTTCAGAGCAGTTTATGCTTCAGGAAGGTTAGTGAACATAACTCTGTAACATCTGCTTCTATCAGGCCAATAGAATGTTTGAATATATTCAAAACACAACAAAAATGTACTTGTTTCCAAGATCCTTAGTCAGGTTAAGTATTCAGCGAGCAGTGTTCAGGAGGTACTTACGCTGCTGCAGCTCAGCCACAGATACTATTTGTGAATAGAAAATCTGCTTGTATCAAAAAAAGTCTTGTCTTTTTATCTCCTTCCCCTTTTCCCCAGGTATACATTCCACAAGTTTGTAGGAACGTTGAGTCAGCCCCGCTGAACTCTGATCTGCAGCTAGCTGGGCTCAGGTTGTTGACAAATATGTCTGTTACCAGCGACTACCACCATAAGATGATAAACGCAATTCCATGCTTTCTTCATCTGCTTTCAGAAGGAACTGAAAGGACACAGGTACTGCGTGGTGTGTTGCTACAAACCATTTGTGAAGCTGCTTCATTTGTCTGCTTTTTACTGGTTTTGTAAAACGGTTTAGACTATGCTTAGAAAATCAACTATTCATTAATGGTATCAGACAGTGCATAACATCCATACAATATGGATCTATATTACTTTCTCAATGTAAATTCAGAAAGAGGGGAGGAAGGGGATCTTGATAGTGGAACCGTTGGGCTAGAGCTCTACCAAAGCAGTGCTGTGTGCACTATTGTCCTGTGCCTTTGCTGTGGCAACTCCAGAGTTCTCTTCTGCTCGCTAAACGTTGCTGCTGCATCACAGAGCAAGGAGAATCCGTGTGTGAAAGGCTTCACTGGTGCATGAATCTCTGGAGGGAAACATGCCCAGCAGTGATAACCCAAGTTATGGATTTCTGTTCCCTTATGCTTATTACATCTCTTGCAACCCTAGTGACTGCAATGGGAAAATGTGCTTATTTTTTAATTACTGTAATACTGAAAGAAGAGAAAAGCTTCAAATAGGGACCAAATTCAGTGTTTATTCAAGATGTCACAGCACTGTCAATATCAATGTACTCGGATCAAAGCCATTTTCCAAAACACAGATTTCCACTAAGCAGACCTACTTTGCTTAACTACAGCAGTAGCACTTGGCCTTTTCCTAGTGACTAGTTAAAACATTAGTGTCACAAGGTCCAGGGAAGTACAAAGGTGTATTTGTATATGCTTCTGATCACATTTTAAATACAACCATCCCGTGTATACTTAAAAAATATTTCGTATTTTGTCTGCTGTGCGTTGTTCATAGATCTTGCCTTATTTTGATGTTTTAAGTCAAACTGAATTTGCTTCTAAAATGTCTGTACTTAGTACATACATGCTAGTGACTCCATAAGCTCTGTTTTTTCCTGTACCAAAAACTGAAGAGCACAACTCGAGATGTTAGTTGACCCATTCTACCTTTTCCTCTCCAAGTCAACACTGACATGACTGATGCCTGTTACTGCTGTACGCAAGTGGCTTTGGAGCTTGCAATGAACCTGTACGTTCCTCATTTCAGATTCAAGTTTTGAAAGTACTTGTGAACTTGTCTGCAAACCCAGCCATGACAAGACATCTTCTCAGCGCTCAAGTAAGGTTTTTGCTGTGTCATTATATTTTTAGCATTTATGCATGCATATGTGTGTAGATATGTGCATGCATTAGAATTTTAATGTATTAAAAGTATAGATGCAACTCCAGAGTAAAATTCTAGGCAGCACCTGGTTAAAATTAGTAGCTAGAAGTGTACATTCTTTTACAGGCTAACTTTCTTCCAGCATGTAGTGTAATACAGATACCGTACTTGCAGAGGAAGAGTCACAGGGCCTATGCAGTTGGAGACAACTAGTCATACTTCCTGTGTACCATTCCAAACAGTCAGTGAGAACTTGCAGAAGCCTGTTCTCACCTTCCGTCTCCACCAAAGGGGTAGTACCATGAACTTTTATATGTAATTATATATGAAGTACCCTGTTAAATTTCAAAAACAAACCCCAAACCTCATTTCCAGACATGCACTCAGTACACAGATTGAAGCCCAGGTACCAACATCAAATACAACCTGTAGTGTAAATGATCCTTCTCAGCAGCTGTTTCTAGGTAACACACTGCACCTCTGATGACCAAATGGCACTGAAATCCCCACCCCTTTACTCAAATGCAGCCATAAAACCGCTGTCTCTAAGCACTGTAAGTGAACTTCCCCTGGGCATTTACTTATGTCTTCATGGAGAACTTTACCTGACATTTGCTATTTCTGGCCTTGGCGTAGAGGTTTATTTCAGTTAATAGCCTTTCTTCACACCAAAAGAAGTCAGGGGCTGGAATGGTGCTGCATCCTCCCCACCCCCCGCTTCCCCCAAGTCAATTTCTTAAAACAGGCAGTGGCTTTTATTTTTGAGCTGTCTACCCTGAGCAAAACTAGTCTTGATAGTACTGGCTTTTCATTATTAAAACAAGATTAGGGTACCTAAATACTCAGTTCTCTGTTAAAAGTGTATCCTTTTCTCATTTATCAGATGTGCAAACATAAAAAAACCCATTCAGATCACCACAGAGGGCAAAAGCAACTTAACTGAGAAGGAAAGCAGACCCTCTCTTCCAAATGGGAATGTTCCAGCCAGCCACATTTGCGAGATTGAAAGTACAAATCACTTATTAGCCTGTGATGCACAAGCCAGTCTTTTCTAAAGAGGAAACGTGCATGCTGTGTAAGGTTCTGGCATGCTTTCACAGCATATAGAGTTCTGGTATTTCAGAGGGTTTCTGTTTTAGCTGGTTTAGGTGCAGATTTTTTTTTAAGTTGATTTAGTTATGTGTACTTACTGCTGTTGATTAAATAGGATTTATTTATTGAATATCCTAGGTGCCATCACTGCTGTTACTTTTTGACAACTGTAGAAACAGAGATATTCTGCTTAGAGCCCTGACGTTTGCAGGAAACTTGAAAAAGAATGTGAACGATGAAGATTGCACCATGATCCAGGAGCAATACCATGAAGATTCAGTTTTCCTTACACTCTGCAGGGACTCTACCCCATTCGCTCAGAAACTGGCATCTTTGTTGCATCACCCTGATACAGAAGTGAAAGAGCAAGTTGTGAGAATATTAACACAGTAGTGATTTTTAAAAAAAAAAAACAGACTGAACTGATGAAAATATGTAGTCTTAGGAATGCTACAAAACTCCCAACAAGCTAACGATAAAACACCACACCCCAAAAGTGAGTACTACCATATTACTAGGCACGAATCAGTTACTACAGAGGAGTATGCAATGTATCTAATACAGAGAGCGTAACAGATGGTTTTTAGTGTTGGGTTTTTTTATGAGCAAGATAAAAGTAGTATCTTAATTAGTACTGAGAAACCACTGAACAGCTGGTACACGTACTCAAAGGGGGAGGAATAGTTTAATGAAAACTTTCATACCTACAGTGAACACTTTAAATGGATGAGTAAAGTGAATTGAAATATTGTCCTCAATGTCATAAAGAATTTTTGTTGCCCTAAATATTTACAGCTGTTGAATAAATTCCTCTGTGGAATGGTGCATTAAAGATTTAGCAGTTGGAGATGAGGTATTTACATTTTATTAATTTGGTACCTACTAAATGGATGCAGGCAAATCTTAGAAAATATTAAATAAAAGCAATACCAAACTGTCATTGGCTTCCTACAAAATGCGTATTTTCAATGAAAACTGCATATTAAAGTTACCCAGCCTATGTTTTTTCCCCTTACCTGCATGGAATATATTCTAGAACTATGTTCTCATATGCTTCGTGTATCCATTCCCTTTGGTCAACTGCAGTGCAGTTAACCACAACTGTGCAAGGTTTCTACTCTTGAAAAAAAAATCAAAAGGCTTTTATCTTGCTTTAAAATTGTCACTTTAAGGAAAGCATATATATTTTAAAAAATACTTTATTATGAGTCAAAGATTATCTGCAACTGCAACTCAACATTCTTATCTTTACAAAAAAAACCTCTACAAGAGCGGTATCATACCCATTTTTACAAAAGCTTCCTGTTCTGTAGCAGCCCTCAAACCTGCATTCCTTGGAGAGCTTTACTCCTTTTTCTCTGCAACTGGAACATCACTGGAATAAGTGCTTCTACTGAGTTAGCCTCCATAAAGTTTTAGTCATCAATGCAGCATAATTCAAAATGGAGTGGAGTACGTATAAACATCATTGCAAAAGAACCTGAAGGAAGTTTCATAGGTGAACATAAAACATACTAGAAAACACTTCAGACTAAAACAAGACTAATAAAACTTCCTGAACTCCACATTATAAAGTGAGAAGCGTCAGATATAAAGGCTAGAAAATGTTTTCCACCTTGTACCATTTTTAAGAGAGCTGTATTACCTCAACTGTTACCAGATGCTTCATCTAAGTTCATACACCCACTCCGCTCTTAAAATATTACTCTGTTCTCCTTCTGTAATTCAATAGATTTTTTTTTTTTTCAGTAGGTGACTTTGCAAATAGCTAAAACTGCAAGGAAAACATGACCTTGAAAATACACCATGTCTATGATCAATACAGGGCTAAAGCTACATGTATTTCATTTATCTACACAGGTAGTTTTAACTCATCAGGAATACAATTAAGGCAGAAGTGGAAGTTGGCATGAACCCCAGTCAGAACCCTGACACTGGCTGCATTGACAGGGAACTTCCCTTTCTCCTTCCCATGGCTCCAAAAACCATTGTTCATTTTGTAATAAGCAAGTAACGTTACAGTCCCTTAGTGTTTTGCCATTTTTTGTAATTTAATTTTTTTCTGCTTCTGTACTTAATAAAGAAAAATAAAGGCTAGGCAGACACTGAGAATTTACCAGTGCCACATTTCTCTTCCTGCAAGAACTTCCGACTATTCTGTTCTAGGTATATCTGATATATAGGTCTTTTCTTCAGCTCAGAAGCAGAGATGTCTAGATGTCTCTCTCGATGCTCTCCAACCTAATCAAATATATTTTTGATAATTAATGTTGATCTCTTATCCTATGCTTTGATAGCCAGCAGAAACAAGTGATATTGTCCCCTTTTCTAAAAATGTATGAAAACTTGCTGCAGCGTTGCCTCAGTCATCCCTTTCTGTTCGAGAAAATCCTATTTTTAAATGTTTTCTTTGTAGAACAATGCTGTTGAGATGTTTTGAAATCATGCAAGACTCTGTGTTTTCACACAAGTCTGTCTAAATTTTTTATTTCCCACAGTTTTAAAAACTGTAAAAAGAAAAAACCCAAACCCCAAAACATCAATTTTAGCCACATCCTTCGAAGCACTCAAAACATCCCGCACCTTGGCGTCCTCCACAGTATTACGAAGATGTAATATGCATTATATTATCCAAAACGTTACTGAAGCTATTAAATACGAGGCCTAGCAGAGACTTCATCTGAAACACTCTCCCAAAATCAACACTGAAAGACTGAGACAGTTATAAAACAGTTTTGAACAAGTTCTGGTGAACTCTTCTAGACCATGCTAGAATTGCCTTTTCATACAAAGAAATCTTGATATTTGTCAAATACGAATCCCACCAAAGGAACAGAAGCTGCTTTTTCTTGATGTAAGTGTAAACCTCTGTTCCAGAACCTTTCCTCGGCGTGAACGTGGAATAAGTGGTCTTTGCCTCCTTGTGTTGTTCTTTGTTGGTGGTAAGACCTGTAAGACTTCCAGGACTTCTAGGATTTTTAAAAGATAACTGTCAACAGTTGAAAAGATTACTTCCATTTGCTTCTAGCATGAAATCTCATTAACTGCTTTCAGTCAGTTGCCAGAAATTTACGTCTTTAAATTGCAGGGAAGTAATGTGTCTTTTTATTTATCTTCATGGAATATGAACACAAGATGTAATGCACAGCAAGAGCCAAAAAAAAAAAATACACATCTCCCATAGACGAAAACAAATCATGAACAAAAAAAATGATTCGTCAGTGAATTATGAAGGAGAATAACAACTCTCTTTATTGGCAACAATAGGCTTTAATTCTGTAAATTAGCATGGCAATTTGATACAGACATATTTAGCCAAGTTTTACAATACTGAACAATGTTGTAATCTCTCATTCAACTTTAAAATTATAGGGAAGCTATAAGAAAAAGTACCACAGCCCTTGCTTAAGACTTTTTACTTAAAAAAAAAAAAAAAAAAGTACTTAGTAATAGGCTGAGTCAATGCAAAAACAAGCGCATTAAGGGATTCTTCCATTTCATGTACTGCATTTGACAAGAAAGTTATTTTCGACACGTTCAGGCCTAACTTAAAAACATTGACAAAACAACCAAAGTGTGCAGATACTCTGGCCAGCAGTAAGTTTTACACATCAATGATGCAATGTTAAATTCTCTCTCTCTTTAAAAGGCACATTTCTTTAGATCATTGTAAAATTCAGCTTTTGTGGTTCATCAATATAGGAGAATGTAGAAGCACTCAGTAAAATAATTATTTTACTGTGCTTGTGCTTTAACAACACAGCTGTAGTGGAAGACTCCAGCCCACAAACCATACAGCGAAGGTACAGGGCATACCCTGAAGATTAATGATTAACAAGTGGGAGATGACATGCTAACAATGACTATTTCAAGTCAGCCATTAATTCTCCGAGTATGTCCTGTGCTGAGGTTATTGCTGCTGCTGCAGGTAAGATGAGGTTTTTTTTTTAAAAACCCAGTAATTTATCAGTGGTATACATACAAGTTGAAACCAAGTTAATCCCAGACAATACTTTACAGATTAACCAGGTTTTAGATCACCTCTCAAAATTTATAAACAATGTAACTCATAAAATTCATCATGAAATTGGTAAGTAAGTTAGTTTTAGTTCTGAAACTGACAAACCTGGCATCTAAAAATCCAATTCACTCCAAAAAAAAAAATCTACTTTGTAAGTACATCATATTAATATTTGTGACATTGATTGCTAGTTCAAATCAAATAGGGCTTACAAGGAACTGCTACTGTTTTGTTATTCAAACCCATCATTTGTACTCAAGTCCCGTGATTCTCCATGGTTTAAGACAAAGAAGTCTTCTTTTTTCAAGCCGTATCTTTCAAGAGCTTCGTTCAGTTTAACTGGAGGATCCAAGTAATACTAGAAAAATAAGAATAATATGAGGGAAAAGATAACTGTTGCAGCATTTGGGGAAAAAAGAACGTCACTGCTCTAAAGAAGAAATGGTTTACGTTTTAAACATTACCAAAACAGGGGGAGGATATTTGTCAAATTAAAATGTTTGGTGTAATTTTCAGTTTTTAAACTCTAAGAATGCTGATTTACAGCTGTAGAGCGACTAGCAAGGCACAACGCATCATCCAAAATGCTGTCGTCTTCAATGTATTGAACTCAGTCCCTCAGAGGCAGAAATACGGCGGTAGGAGGAACTGTTAGCGGGTCAGCAGGTGGCGCTTTCTCTCGTTTAGTAAAACAGAGTTGTCAGCTTTACTGTTTAAAAACTAGTGCCATTTCAACGAGGTCCCCCTGAAGTTACTTCATTGCATTTGTTACATCTCAGAAAAGGCATTGTCAGGGAGATTACCTGGGTAACCTTCTTATTGCAGCTGGGAACGTGGAGAGGGGATAAAAAGTAATTTTTAAAAAAAATAGCAACTCAGAATAACTCAGTTTTTCATGTTCTTCCTGGTATTTGAATCAACTATTAAAAATACTATTCAATTTATTCACTAGACAGACGTGACAAATAAATACTTTACGGACCTACAGGCATGCAACTCTCACTGTCTCCAAGTGACGCACTCCTGAGTTTACTTTTTTTACGCATACCTGTCCCCACCTCTCATGTTCCTCAGCTTTCAGATATCAAAAGTCCTCCACGTTTGTTTCAATAACTCTGTACTTTCAAGTTAATCTTAACCACAGAAATATTTTATGTAATTGGTTATAAAAAGCTAGGCGTTTTTTTGAACTACCAGACAGAGACAACTTCTCACTCCTACAAAGTTTATATTTTAAGCGCACGTTTACAGATCCGTAGGCTAAACTACATGAGCAAGGCTTCATTAATGACCGTGTACTCAGGAAATCTGAACTCATGTATAGTGTTGAAATTTACCTCATTTGCTAAAGCAAAGGTCCCCCAGTGAATTGCTACAGACTTCTTTGCTTGAACATCAATATGGATTCTCACTGCTTCTTCAGGATCCACATGCTGGTATTTCATAAACCACCTACCAAAAAAGTACATTTTTTTGTGTCACTGAATTCCATGTGAGATTTCTTCTTTACTTGCATTTGCTAAGTTGCAAAGAATCTAAAAAAAAAAAAAAAGTACACTCATCTAATCAAAAAAATTCTGTATGTTGTTCAGATGCACAAGCTCCATAACACTCAAAATCAACACACTGGAATATACCAATGTACATGAACTGCTGGTTTGTGGGTATTTCACTCCCTTTTTCAAATGCATTTTTTCTTACCTATATTTTTAATAGTATAAGGACATACTACTGGTGCCTTGAGGCATTAAGGCCATAGATTTAAATCCATTCCTGAAAATTTCATGCTCGCAGTGCACACCAAAATGTGTGTGCTTCAGAAGATAGCTTAAGGGAACAGTGGTAAAGCAGAAGAGAGAACCTGGCAATTCCTGAAAGATACCACATTTTTACTACGTTATTCAGATTCTTATCTTCCTTTCCCAGCCTATACATGCTTTGCTTCCAGCATTATGTGAGCATTATCATCTAAAAGTCTAGATACCCTGTCATAAGTAGGCTGCAGATCTTTCACACTCTATAGAGGAGTCATCTTTATCTCCAGATAAGTTGCAAAAACAGCATAAAGACTGAAGCAAGAGAAAAATGCAGCAAATTGCACGCATCTAAATGGGCTGGATTAAGTGATGCCATTTCAGAAAAAGAGCCATGAAGTAATTCCAGATTTTTTACTCAACATTTTTCATGGAAGAAAGTCATCTGATTCATCCTTGCTATGCTTAAGAGTGAAGAAAAAACTCTCCAAGAGCATCACACATAGACAGACTAGCATCCTAGACATGGCAGCTCCATCTTCCAATTGCCTGCCTTTTTTTTTTCCTGTCATTCAGCAATGTCCTTTTGCCCCAGCAACTTCCTTCTTTTGCCTCTATATTCTACTTACAATATAACTTATTTTAACTATAACTAATAATATAACTGAATGAAGTATACCTACAGTTGTCACTTCTGGGTGTATTTTTTTTGTCATCAGTATATGACTTCATTTATGTACTTTGATCAAACTTTGATTTTCATACCTTGGCTCATAAGCTCCAATGGGGATGGCTGCAAGATCAAAAGGTCCAAACCTTTTACCTATCTGTTCAAAGGCAACACAGTATCCAGTATCTCCTGAAAAGAAAAACCTATTCCAAGGTCCCAAGACAGACCAGCTGCCCCAAAGAACCTTGTTATCATCTGTCGCAGTCCTTTTGCACCAATGTTGAGAAGGGGTGAAGACAAAAGTGACCACGTCATGACCAGGGACGCAGTTCTCTTCCCACCAATCCAGTTCAATCACATTCTCACAACCGCATCTCTGCATCCAGTCCAAGAGCCCCAGAGGCACAAACCAGCGCAGCTCACTCCCAAAGCGTTCATTTAAACTCGTTACAGTGCCATAGTCCAAATGATCGTAATGGGTGTGGCTGATCACGACTGCATCTATTTTGGGGAGCTCCTCTACTGTGCATGGAGGTCCTCGGAAGCGCTTGGGACCCATCAGCTGAGTAGGGGAAGCTCGCTGGCTGAAGATTGGGTCAGTAAGAAATATAAGTTCATCCATTTCCACCATAACTGAGGCATGTCCCAACCACGTGACCCGCATACCAGTTCCTGTCTTTCCAGCAAGTTCCGGCTTTTGCACAAAGTAAGGTTTTAACACTGGCAGCTCTTTATCGAGTTCCTAGCAAAAAAGAACACAATAGCCGTGAGATTTCAGAATGCACTTGGCCATGGAACAAAAACAGCGTGCAAGGCACAAGTCATTACAATCAAGATTTGCATTTTGTTTGTATTTTCAGGCAACCAGAGAACTGCAACACAGAACAGATGCCTTTTTAATGACCTTTTTCCCAGCTACTTCCTCCTTTTTGTAACATTTTCACTTCTCTGTGGAGAGAGAAGAGAGCTTGAGAGTATCCCATCAGGCCAGGAGACCTACTAATAAAGAAAGTCAGTCTGAAAGCATTGCAGTGAAAGCACTGCAGAGTTCTGGGAAAGACTCTGCAATCGGATGGCTTTCCTGACCTGGAAAAGACTACATATACACACTGTTACTGTAACAAATGCTCAAGTTTAGTGTGTGCAACTAAACGATGCATCCCCCTAAGTCCTAGCACAAGTCACAAACTCAGAGATGGAAGAAAATGCCATGTTCCAAACAGCACTCCACAGCAGCTCTGTTCTATCAGCCTTTAGCAGACTCTCTCTCTATTATGTATAGAAGCAGCACACGGAGGTTAACCTCACTTGGCTAATGTTAGCTTTTACAATTCTGTCTTGCCATCCTGCCAATAATTCAATGAACGTTTGTAAAACACAAACAAACCAAGATCTCATTTTAAAGATGGACCTTAAGGCACTTAGCTATGCTACTCTTGATGTTTTATTGAAACCCTCAAGGTAATCAAAGTTTAATTATTACTGAATAAATCACTATACTGATGTCCCTGTATATTCAGGATGCAGTCCCATGAACAACTTCAAATCAACCTAAGTCCATGCTCCTGTCTAACAAAGTTATGGAAACCTTCCCCCACCTCCCCTCTTGTTCCCGCATGAATACTTATGCAGTCCCCACTCAAGTCTCACAGGTCAGAGAATTGATCCGGCTCAACATTAATCCAGACAAGGAAAATAAGACAGCTTTCAGCTCGACTGGCTTCCAAATCTGACTCTGTGTGTAGCCTCAAGAGTGCTGCAGTTGGCACAAAGGAGGCCATGGCTGTAAATTATCTACTGAAAGTCATCATCCAGCCACCACCCATTCTCTCATTTTGAACCAGAGTTCTTCACTGCAGTTTGGCTGAGATGCTTATGCAGAAGCTTTATTTGTAATAAATAAGAGTGTTCCCGTTAAAAAAACCAACAGTCTTCTCAGAGCTCCTGACCATCTCCAGCTCGGCCACAGCATGGCTAAGGCTCTGCTCCCAAAAAGTTCTAGTCTGAACTCCTTGCACCACTTGAGAAGAATTCTCCTCTGTTAAGCAGCTTCTACAGACTCCTGACACTCTTCTCTCCCTGGTAATCGCAGATGTCCCAGCTCTTCTGGTTCCTAGTCAAGTTCTCCTTGTCATGGTTGCTGCTCTCACTCTCTCAGTCTAGGATAGTAGATTAGCACTATTAGCGAGCTTATATAGAGCTGACCTCCTGCTCCCTTAAAAGTCCAGCTGATGCTGTGACAGTTTAGGAGTCTAGGACTTCCCTTGCTAAAACATTCCTGACAGGAAAGTTACTTTCTCCACAATATTTTATTGATTTGGAAAGCATATGCTGGGAAAAAAAAAACCCACACACACCTCCACCCCCCTGCAAGTCTCTGTAAGTAATAAAATATTCATGAAATTGCTTTTTCTGAGAGCTAATGGACAAGACATGTCTACTGAAAAAGTTTCACGACTGTCTCCAGGAATGAGAAATAGGTAACATTCCATGAAGCTGAACACAAGGTTAGTACAGTGCAATCACTTAATTCATACAGGAATAAACTAAGTACGAGTATTAGACTGAGACAAACTGCTGCTTCTCCAAGAAAGAAGCATCGCTTTCTTATCGCTATTTCACTCTAAGTACACAGGAGTGACACTGGCAACAGAAACCTGAACCGCAGAGTGTTATATTGTGACACTTCAATGGAAAAAAAAAAAAGTGGAAGATCCATAAAACTAATATAATACTCAAAAATGGAAATTAGGACAACCCACCAAATCAAGTCAACAAATCAGATTATATCAAAGAAAACAAATTCTGATATGGAATTTAATAATTAATTGTCAGAATGCAACTTAGGTAAGTACATTTTTTATAGAAAATGTTCTTTTTTAAGTAGCTGGTTTTAGAGGCAGACTACAAATTATTCCAAGAATTCTAAATTAATCCACTTTATTTCTGCTAACATTTGACATGAACTAGGTTTTAAAATTAGCATCCTGCAATATGAATGAACGATACTAAATGGATGGAGAACTGGCCAATTGGCAGATGTGAACAAGGAGTTCTTCACTGAGACTCAAACATATTGTACTAGTTTTGGCCGGGATAGTTAATTTTCTTCCTAGTAGCTCCTATGGGGCTGTTTTGATTTGTGCTGAAAACAGCCTTGACAGACTGATGTTTTAGCTATTGCTGAACAGTGCTCACACAGCACCCAAGCCAGCAGAGCTGGGGGCGCGTGAGAAGCCAGGAGGGGACCCAGCTGGTCCAACTGACCCCAGCTCACCAGAGAGATATTCCATACCGTATCACACTGTGCTTAGCAGTAAAAGCTGGGGGAAGAAGAAGGAAGGGAGGATGTTTGGAGCTATGGCATCTGCCTTCCCAAGTAACCACTACATGAGATGGAGCCCTGCTCCCCTGGAGATGGCTGAACTCCTGCCTGCCGATGGGAAAGAGCGAATGAATTTCTTACTTTGCTCTTCTTGTGCGTGCAGCTTTTGCTTTACCTATTAAACTGTCTTTATCTCAATCCATGAATTTTCTCAGTTTTGCCCTTCCAATTCTCTCCCTCATTCCCCTGCGGGGGGAATAAGCGAGAGGCTGTGTGGAGCTTAGCTGCCTATCGGGGTAAAACCAGAACACGTCTCCACTATTAAAGGCTTTACAAGGATGTCACTAGGATTGACACTATTAAGTATTTCAAACAGTGTTTTAAGGGTAGAACTAATCGCTATAAAAAGCATTTCTAAAGGACACACAGATAGGAAGACTGGTAAATAAAAGAGTAACATAGTTTGAACAACTGGTATCCTGACCTATTTAAATGAAATTCTGTGAACAAAAGCTCAAGGCAAACCAAGAGCACAAAGGCAGTGTAACTTGGAAAGCACGGACTCCATGTGGGATCTATGGGTTTGTGATACACAGGCCTTTGATCCAAATCAATGATTCCTAAGAGGATAAGATCTGAAATCAGGCATTTTATTGAGCAATCACAGTAAATCACACAGGGAAACAGCTAAAGAAATTACTTCTCAGTGCATGGGTTTTGCGTTTGGGGTTGTTTATGGGTTTTCTTGGTTGTTTTGGTTTTGTTTTGAGGTTTTTTTTTCATATTTTACAAAAGTATGCTAAAATCCCCAGAATTACTTTTTAAAGCAATAAGGACTCACTACTCAACATATAAGATTTCAAACTGAAACACCAGTTCCACTGGCAGTATACTTCACATGAAATTCTTAAAACTCACACAACAGGACAGAACAACACAATGAATGAAATACACAACCTTACAGATCTTTTATCCTGCTATAGTACACTTTGTTCTCTGTCAGACTAACCAGAAACATATTAATACTACAAGAAGTGTAACACATCTTTGAAATATGGCATTAATGTCAAATCAGCTACCAACAGAAGCAAAACGTGCCTAATACTGTCTTATCTTCACCGCTGGAGTAATACAAAAATTCCTCCCGCTGTGCCCCTTCTCCCCTCCCCCCTTCCATGTTGTTCTTTCCTTCCTAATGCAAAGCAAGAGGAAACACATGATGGGCTTTGGTAAGACTAGCTAATTAGCTTAGGATTTTTGGCGCTTAGTGCATACTGGAATACCACTGGATTTTACAGAAATGAGGACAATCTACATTGTTGATCCAACAACTAATAATTAAAGATACGCCAACACTACTGAAAAAAGTTATTAATAAAGCCTGTAATGAAAATACAATAAGTCTACGTGTTCTGGATAATGATACAGGCTTGTTGTGAAGGCATGATTATAATACATACAGCTTTTACACAGTGAAGTATATATCCTGGACAATATGCTTTTTTTACATATGCAAAGCACTTGGTACAGATAAAGTGAACCTGCCCAGCATGGCAGGGTATCACTAGGCACACTCAGTGTGGAAACTGAAGTAGGCGTCTGCTCAAAGGACATGCTATCTAGCAGAGCTAAATAAAGTATGGAGCCTTTAGTTTGAATTTTAAACAAGCTCAGAAGTGCTTTACAGGTTGATTTAGGTGTGGAACAAACATTGCTGGAACAAGCATCGAAATGGCTGAGGACTTTTCATTGATCCCTGTCTAGGTTTTTCTATTTCTGATCTACTTCACCGAGCTCCTGAATAATTGCAAGCACTTAATTAAAAAATTTCATATACAAAGCAATAAAATTAGTCCAAAATGAATCCCAGCTGGGCCAGAAAGATTTATAACTGGTACAGTGTTCATTTCTTTGTAATCATCCTTTATTGCAGGGATGATCTGTAAATTAAAGGGGAGCACTGCAGTTCTTCACTGCCATCAGAGCGCTGTATATTCTGCACTCTGTAGCACACCTTAGCACTGCCTTCCAGGTACTTCAGTCACTAACCAGGTTTCTGACTGGTGCTGGCAAGATACACAGCCTATCGTGCACATACAGAGTAGGGCAGCAGTCAAAGGCAAGTGAAAACACCGAGGTGTGAATTTTACACAAGTGTGGCCAAAGTACCGTAACACAGCACACTGCCTAGAAAGCTGTACGCACTGAGGCACAACCGCTGCTACTTCTACAAGGTGCAGATGGCGTCTGAAAGCAGAACGCTAAATTTAAAAGACAGTTGTTGGAAGGGATCCCAAGACTGACATCGGTTTGCTGTGCTTCTTTCTGAAGTTTAATTACTATTATTACAGAACAATTCCAGCCAAGATTATTTCTCCCTTAAACATGTTCCGTGTCACATATCCTTAAAGAAATCCCCAAACCTCTGACCATCACGTGGCAGTAAGTAACACAGCTTTCCTGTCCATAAAGCTGACCAAATTCCTTCATTCACGGTAATTCATGTAAGATAAAAATGAAAAGTGTCAGCTTTTTGCTAAATACTGTGAGCTTTACAGTTTATACATGCCTTCTTGGATGCTTAAAAGCATTAACACCACCTATTTGTTCAAAAATGCTTTCCCTGGTTGTGCACCCTTCAGCACAGCTTCTCTGAAGTGCAGTCAACACATTAGAAAATACACTGAGAAGTAATCCCAACTGTCAAAACTGCAGCCATCGTAACACTTCCTGTGGCCACAAAGATAACACGTGACTTTCCAATATCCATTACTCTTCATGGCAAAGAAGCTTCTCTCAGAGGTTGCTTCTCCCACCTCCTTTATCTGACAGAAGCAATAAACCAAGAACAAATAACGGTGTTTCCCAGTAAACTCGCACTAGAACCTTCAGCATTTCAGTACAAATACTTGCACACATTAGTTTTAACATGTGTAATTTTTTCTCCTGGTATACTGAAACAGAACAGCATAGATTTGCAAACACTTTCATAAGTAAATGACAACAACTATTTATTACGTTTTTATGAAAAAGATGGAACATATGTAGTAAATAGCAATCTAGAGAAAAAAAAAAAGGCAAAACTTAAAATGAGATATGCCACAGCTATTTCATGCAACACAAATGATGTTAGTAGTATGCTTCATAAGGCAAGACTATTAAAAAGGAAAGAGTGTAACCGTAGTTTATGACTGAGCTGCGGGGCATTTTTGTTGGTTTTGTAAATATAAACTGAGCTGTATAAATCAAAGAGTGTGGAACTAACAGAAAGGAGGAAAAAAATTAAAGAGGCAGAAAGTATTAACCCACCTTTTGAAAAGAATAAAGCAATAATAAAATCAGAAAAACGGACTTGGAAAAGTCTCCAAAAGACGCCTAGTAAGTATTTAAACTGTCCTATTTTACTGATTAGAGCAGAGGTAAAATCAGCGTAAACCAAGAACAGAAAACATGCAAGTATTTACCTGCTTTGAGCATGGCACATTGCTGTTATTTTTCTCCATGAGGGACCATTTCAAAATATTTGGCAAGGTTGGTGATTTCCATGTTGGCCACGGGTTAACAAATTTCCCATCTTTGCCTCTCTTTGATTTAGTTACATCCTCTTCCAATCTGTAGTCCAGCCTGAAGCTTTTCCTGGAGGTCCTGGAAGAATCGCTGCCCCTGGAACCTCGACCCGAATTCTGACGTTTCCTCACCGCTTCTTTAGGGTACTGGCTACATGCAGTCAAAGGCTGCTCTTCATCCATTTTCTTATCCATACCTTTCTGAGAAGAACTAAAATTTAAAATTTTTAATTAATAAATTTTTCCCGGATTAACATCAACATTCGTGAGATTGAATGTTCTCACACACATTAGAAACAAGCCCGCCCTTCTCATTTTATGATCTACTGTATTTTTTCCTGAATAAAATATGCTTTAAAAACAGTTGCTATTACACAAAAGATTTCAAAAACATGCTGTGGCAAGCAGATGTGAGATCTCTTTGTAGTTCAGGCAGAATTTTACTCCCTGGTATGCACAGCTTCAGATACTAGAACTATTATCTACCAACTGCAAGAGTGAGGGGGAAGGGTTCCTTACTATTCATCCAAAATGTAAATGAAGTTCCTCCTGAAACTTATGACATTTAGCGCCAGATGTAATACAATCCTGCAAACCCATCCAAGAGGCACTGAAACTATACAGTACCTTAGGATTTACCTATACAGGGACTTTGTTTTGTAGTAAGAGTGGCAGCCTCATGTAGCATCAATAACATACTACTTCTACAGCAACACTCATGTACATGCAGAAAAGTGAGAACACAAAAGACATGTGGTCCTATTTCCTATTTTGTCCAAAAGGAAGGAAAAGCTTATTGCAGTAACAGTAAAAGTAACTGTTTCAAATACAATTTTGATACACCTTTAACTGAACTGAGTAGCGAAAGGCTACAGAAAACTGGAAGATCTCAAATAAACCATAGCTGCAATGTCTGTTCTTAATTCCATTGTGAAATATAAAAAAGTGAGAAAGTAACTGAGAAAAGCTTATTTCTATAAAGTCACAATTCTGACACATTTGTTAGAAAACTGTGAACTCAGTAGTCAGTCTCTTATTCCAAACTGCACTTAAGCGTTACAGAGTTTGGAGTCCTGTTGTTCTCATCATATCCACAGCAGAAAACACAAATATCTCTATTTTATTTTAAAAGTTGCTGAAGCAGTTCAGTTGTAGCTAAATGCTTCAGTTTCTATATTTATTTTCAGCAATTCAGTTGAAAGTAAATACTCTGTTCTGACAGTTTTCTTTTAAAAACAGGTCAGTATTTTAAAGAGTACACAGCTTTCCAGTACTTACAAACCCTACCTGATAAAAACTAGAAGGTGACAAGTAATGGTCAGACAGCATAATATACATCTTAGGTGCAGGAATAAGTTTTAATAAAAAATAGTGACATTTGTCCTGTGGAAAACTCTCCACCACATGTTTTAGCCTATCTACTATTTCATTAGCTCAGATACTCAAATTTTAGCTGTGTACTCACATGAGAAGTACTGGGCTGATGTACCAAAGCCAGTCCACTCAACATTTTCAGAGAACAGAACTAAAGCCCACAGTTTTCTTAGAAATTGCGTAACTCACTGTGCCACTCACAAGTTCATAATTACCGGGAAAAATATTGTCAGTGCAACATTACAGATAAGTTTTTATACAAATAAGAAGCGTTATCAAATTGAACCCAAGTGCATTTACTGGTTGTCTACGTTTAGGCTGCACCCAGGGCTAAACTGTAACAGTTGGTCTATCACCCAGTGGACCCTCAACGGCCAGGGAGGCGAATCTGGAAAAAGGAGAGAAGACCCATAGGTAAAAGTACAACAGATTTAATGAAAACATCACCAGTACAAACAGAAAAATACTTAGCCAAATGAATATGCTGTTGTCAGGATCTACTGCAGAGTAGTCCTCAGCAAAAGCCAGAGGATGAGCAGGAGGAACCCCAGCAGGAATCCCACAGGAGCTCCCTCCCCTCAGTAAACCTCCTCCCTTTATAATGACCAGGCATTATGGGATGGGTTACCCCTGTAGCTAACTCAGGTCAGCTGCCCTGGCTGGCTTGAAACTGCTAATGGCTGACCTATGATTGTAACCCAGCCAAACCAGGACAGCATTCCACCCCTTAGCCCATACTATTTATGTCATGTCCACATCACTAATATTCTTTCCATTTTTCAATACATATATACACGTATATATACACAGTTACTAGTCTTCTGTTCATAGGTTATTTGTCAAAAAGCTTCACTGAATTTGTCTGGTCCAATGGATTCCATCTATCACAGCAGTCTCTCAGGGCAGGAAAAGATGGTACAAACTTCATCATGTTCATGCCCACAGGCTGTCAGTCCATCTCAAGGAAGTTGTTGGACAACACTCAACTAGGCTAGCTCCAGTCATCACCATTCTGTTATCCTGAAAGACAGCTGTTGGGTTCAAGGAAGTGTGATATAATCAATCTGCCAGGCCTCTCCGAATTCATGCTTCGACCATCATCCTTCATAGCACAAATGTTTTAACCGTTTAGCTTACTTGATTGTGGCACATGTTTCACAGTCGTGGATAACCTGTGCGATAGCTTCCACAGTTAAATCCACCCCTTGGTCACGAGCCCACTTCTACGTCGCATCTCCTCCTTGGTGATCTGAGGTGTCATGGCCACCAGGCTAGAAACAGTTCGCCCTTATGTTCCCAGTCTAGATCTGTTTGGAACACTTCTGCAGCCTGATCCTCTCCCTGGTTCTTCAGTTGCCCAGCTTTTAGGTACATGCGTATCTACATGGCACACCTTTATGACTAGTTTCTCCAGCCGGGCAGCAATATCTTGCCACAATGCAGCAGCCCAGATTGGTTTACCTTCGCACTGCCAGTTATTCTGCTTCCACTGTTTCAACCATCCCCACAAGGCATTAGCTACCACCCATGAGTCAGTATGGAGGTAGAGTACTGGCCACTTTTCTCGTTCAGCAATGTCCAAGGCCAGCTGGACAGCTTTTACCTCAGCAAACTGACTCAATTCACCTTCTCCTCAGTTGCTTCTGCGACTCATCATGTGGGACTCCACACAGGAGTCTTCCACTTCTGACAATTTCCTGCAAGGCAGCACGATCCATCAGAAAACAGGGCATATTGTTTTTCATCCTCTGATAGCTGATTATATGGTAGGGCTTTGGCAGCGCATGTCACCGCTTCTTCTGGTGGCCTGATAAAGTCTTTGCCTTCTGGCCAGTCAGTGATCACTTCTAAGATTCCACAACAATTGGGATTTCCTATGCGGGCCCGCCATGTGAGTAAGGGAATCCATTTACTCCAGGTAGCATTGGTGGCATGATGAATGGAACCTTACTCTTGAACATCCAGCTCAGCATCGGCAGTCATGGCGCCAGGAGGAGCTGTGCTTCAGTCCCAATCACTTCTGGAGCAGCTCTAACTCCTTCATACGCTGCCAATATTTCTTTTTCAGCTGGAATATAGATGGCTCTAAGCCTTTGCAGCCTCGACTGCAGCATCCTAGGGGTCAATCTCAAGTCTCCCCTGGTGCTTTCTGCCACAAGCTCCAGGTATGACCATTATCCCCAGCTGCAGTATAGAGTATATTTTTAATGTCCTGTCCTGTTCGGACTGGACCAAGGGATACAGCCTGCACAATTTCTTGTTCTGCTCAAAGGCCTGTTGTTGTTCAGGGCCCCAATCAAAGCTTCTTCTCTTCAGAGTCACTTCATACAGAGGTTTCACAATCTGACTGTAACCAGAATATGCCTTTGCCAGAAACCCACAATGCCTGGGAACACTTGTGTCTCCTTTTTGTTCTTTGGTGGAGACATGGCTGTTATTTTGTTGATCACATCCATCAGGATCCGGAGATGCCCATCTTGCCATTTGAATCCCAAAAACTGGATCTCCTGTGCAGGTCCCTTGACCTTGCCTCTTTTAATGGTGCAACCAGCTTCTAAAAGAATATGAATTATTTTCTCCCCTTTCTCAAAAAACTTCTTCTGCTGTGTTACCTTATACAATGACGTCATCGATGTATTGCAGATGCGCAGGAGCTCCACCCTTTTCCAGTGCAGACTGTAACAGTCCATGGCAAATTGTGGGACTGTCTCCACCTCTGGGGCAATCGATTCCAAGTATACCGGACACCCCTCCACATGAAAGCAAACTGCAGCCTGCACTCCATCACCAATGGAATAGAGAAAATTGCATTGGCAATACCAACAGTGGTGTACCACTTGGCTGCCTTCGACTCCAGTTCACACTGAGTGTTCTAAAACGTCTAGCACGGCAGCACTCAGCAGTTGCATTACTTCATTCAGGCCATGATAGTCCCCTGTCAGTCTCCACTCGTCACTGGATTTCTGCAATGGCCATATAGGACTGTTAAAGGTCATGCCTTGCTGATCACACCTTGGTTCTCCAATTGACGGATGAGCTCATGGATGGGGATCAGGGAGTCTCTATTAGTATGGTGTTGTCGCCGGCAAACTGTTGTAGTGGTGATGGGCACTTTTTGTTCCTCGACCCTCAGCAGCCCCACAACAGAAGGGTCATCTGATAAACCGGGCAAGGCAGATAGTGGTTTAATTTCCTGTCTCCACCATCGCTACACCAAACACCCATCTGTACCCTTCTGGGTCCTTGAAGTACCCTCTCTTGAGATAATCTACTCCCAAAATACATGGGGCATCTGGGCTAGTCACAATAGGATGCATCTTCCAGTCACGTCCAGTCAGACTAGTATCTGCTTCTACTGTTGTCAATTCCTGTGAACCTCCAGTTACTCCAGAGATATAAATGGAGTCTGTTCCTTGGTAATTCGATGGTATCAAGGTGCATTGTGCCCCAGTATCAACTAATGCCTCATATTTCTGTGGTTCTGATGTGCCAGGCCATCGAACCCACACAGTTCAATAGACATGGTTGTCCCTGTCCTCCCCCTGGCTGGAGGCAGGGCCTCTCTACTTCTGAGCAGAGTGTCCATCATCAGCATTTGTACGTGAGCAGCTTGCATGGATCACCCTCTCATCACCATTACTTGTATGTCTCAAATTAGGATCTGAGGCCCACCCATGTCATCTGGGGGTCTGCTCTCTGGAAACTGGCACAGCACTCCTCCTGACAGGGCCCCTTTTTCTGGTATTTTTACCTTTTAACTCATTGACTCATGCCTGTAGTACTGCAGCAGGTTTTCCATCACACCTTCTCATGTCTTCTCCATGGTTCCACAAGAACAACCACACGGTGCCTCATGAGGTTTGTTGCTTCTCCTCAGGCCTCACGGGAAGATTCCTTCTCCTGACAGCCGAAACAGGCGTTGGTTCGGATAGAGCGTGGACTTTATCCTCTAGGCGGGACAATCTTTCCAACACTTTACCAAGCAATTCTGTGGATTTCTCCAATGTCTGTTCAACAGTAGAGATACCAGCACGTGGGGAGGCAGTGAGGTTATCGGCATACTGTTGCAACCTGTCATCCGTTTCACCCACAGTTGGTGCCTCGTCATGTCTCCATTGCTAAATAATGCCAGTGTGTTGGCACATGAAGGTGGCACGCTCAGGACCCCCTTGCGCCACGTGGGTCCAGTAAGCTTAAGTTCATATGGGTCTACCGGTGACTGTGGGTCATACAGGTCAGAAAGGATGATCACCCACACAGCTATTTCTCTCAAGTAACTCATGCCCTTCTCAATGGTCGTCCACTTGCTTAGTCAGTACACAACATCATCTCTAAAGGGATACCTGTTGTGTACACTGAACAGGTGTCGCCTCCAGAGAGAGAGGATCTGCCACTCTTCCAAGGCCTCTGTCAATACCAGTTTCCTTTGCCATTAGTCCCAGCTGTTTAGCCTCTCTACCATTCAAGTCTACACCATTAGCGCCATTATCACAGCATCAGAGCAGCCAGGTAACAAGCGGCTCTCCGTCATGCCGACCATAATCCTCGCAGCTATCTCTCGTCTCACCCAAAGTTAGGGATCGTGTTGTCATCTGTTCAAGATGTTCCTGCAGGACCTGCTATATTGTTATACTTAGTTTTTTCTACCGGGGCAATTGGCACTGATCGAATACCTAGGTCTGCTGCATCACCTGTCACTGCGGGCTGAGTAGTTGCACTGCACCCTCCTTTATACCAGTACTTTTCTCTAAGGAGAAGGATATTAAAAAGAACTGATAATATGAATACGGTATCAGAAATATCCCACGGGTATTGCCACTTATTCTTGCCCATTACAAGTTCATGGAGATGAGAAACTGGTGTAATTACAAAATAATTTATAATGCCATAATCGACTGCCGGAGTACTCAGCAGAGCAGCACTTTTACCCGTATGCCCAGAAGTGACCAGCGTCAAAAAGCCAATAACAAGCATTGGTAAAGCCATGCAAAGCTGCACAAGCAACTCCAGGATCAAGAAGTCCACCAAGTGCAAACACCAACATAGTGACTGATTCCATCAAAATCTGCTGAAATTTCAGCTCTTGTAAGGGTTTACAACTCTTCTGGGTAAGCTATTCAAGTTGTTTCCCAAACAAACTCTGGGCACCAAACAGACTGTCTATGTTTAGGCTGTACCCAGGGCTAAACTGTAACAGTTGGTCTATCACCCAATGGACCCTCAACGGCCAGGGAGGCGAATCCGGAAAAAAGAGAGAAGACCCATAGGTAAAAGTACAACAGATTTAATGAAAACATCACCAGTACAAACAGAAAAATACTTAGCCAAATGAACATGCTGTTGTCAGGATCTACTGCAGAGCAGTCCTCAGCAAAAGCCAGAGGAGAAGCAGGAGGAACCCCAGCAAGAATCCCACAGAAGCTCCCTCTCTTCAGTAAACCTCCTCCCTTTATAATGACCATGACATTATAGGATGGGTTACCCCTGTAGCTAACTTAGGTCAGCTGCCCTGGCTGGCTTGAAACTGCTTATGGCTGGCCTATGACTCTATCCCAGCCAAACCAGGACACTGGTGATGCTCCAACTTTAATGCAGAGGCAGTGCCTGCTACTTCAGCAGCAACCTATTACTACACAGAAAGTACAGTGTCAGTTGCAAAGATATGGTAATTGATAAATATTGTGAAATTTTCTTAACAAAATAACCATTATTTTGCCATACAGTAGAGATAAAATATTAACACATCAAAATTCACTTCTGATAAAGAGGCATGAACAATGTTCAGAAAATATTGCTGACACTTTTTTGATAAATAGTACCCTTGGTCATAATCCTATTTTAATGTCATTGCTTTGTACTCTAGTTTCCCTGTAGTTTTACTGAAACCACTCCATTTATGTATTTTCTACTTAGCAACAAGATACCACATCTGCATCATAATTTTAATTTAACTGCTGATACTCCTACATTTTTTTCCTCTGTTCCTCTAAACATTTACTGGAACCAGCCTTCAATGGAACAGCCACCCAGCTTGCTCTATACCATTCTAAACAGACAAATGGTAATAAAAAGAATCAGTGCCACAAAAAGGCAAATATCCAAAAAATTGTAAGGGATATTTTAACTTAACTTTAACTTAAGAGGTGGGGTTTTTTTTTGCATTTCCTCAAAGAACATTTTCAATGCCAAGTCAGCTTACTAATTTAGCAAAGCACACAGACACAGCATAAAACATCTACTCTTCTAGAAAGCATCATGAAAACAAATCATAAAAGTTTAATCAGATAGGTACTTAATTCCAGGAAATTCTAGTAACATCTCAGATCTGATTTTTAAATATATATAACTACCGTAATTATTGTTCCTTCAAGACATTTTATATTAAAGACCAGAGTGCCTAAGGTTTTATTTTTAAGCTTCTGTTTATCTATTCATTCATCTCTAAAATAGGTGAATTCTACTTTTGCTGAAATTTTCATATAAACCTTTGATCTTATTCTGAAAGTATAAACGTCTAGGGGAAGTAGGGATCGACTATGCTGATTAAACAAAGACAATGCCAAAGCATTTAAGGCACTGCAGGTATCTGTCTGCCAACATATTTTCCACATGATGCACATACATTACTTTCATTAGTATTCCATAAGCAACTGAGGGGATAAAAGACCTCAGTGTTCACAGAATACTTTAAACCCTTTTACATGCATAAGAAAGGGACACATTTACAAACAATTAACTGACAAAGTATTCCTGATGAACTGCAGGTTCCTTTGAAGTATCAATCTTGCCAGTTCATTTCTGTTTCATTTAAACTGGTAAAATACATCCTAGAATATTCATGGAATACAGTAAAAGAAATCTAATTTTTCTTATTTAAAAAAAAAAAAAAAAAGTAGGTGACCATTTCTTGAAAGCCAGCAATTATTAGCTTAAAATAAAACTCAACCAGTTATTACTCCAAGGAGATTCTTACCCTTTTGCAAAAGAAAGCCTCTACACACAAGGTTTGGCAGGTATATTTTAAGTATTAGAAAATACCCGATCAGAAATAAGCTGATTTTTCATCCAGCTTTCCTGAATTCTTCCTCCCCAAAAAGAACAGTTTGGCACCTGAGAAAAAAATTTAAGCACCAGATTGCCAGCCAAACCACGAGCGATAGAGACACCAAAATCAAACTGGAGCAGAGTTGTGTTCACTTGGGAGGGGCAGGGGGAAGGGGTCATGTCCTTGGTGAATATTTGTTATTGTAAGGTTCCACAAGAAATCTTCCATTTTCCACACTTTCAAACAAAGAGGAAAGCTACTATTCTACTTAAAAGCATTATAAACTGCTTTCTTAACAAATGGAACTCATCCTTCAGGATGAGGTGACCTACCCCTAAACAAGGGCAAGTGGATTGCCACTATTTACAAGAGGGGCTCAGGCAAGATGCAACACAACCACCCTCTCTGTGCTCAGAGATGCTTTACTGTTTCAGCTGAATTCAGAAAAGGAAATGGACCAAGACACACAAACTACTGAAGGAGACCATTAGTCATGCCAAATCCACGAGGCCAGAAGGTACAACTAGGCAGAGGGGAAGAACATCACTGTCTGATGAATAGGATGAAGTCTAACATGAATCAAAACACACAGCTCACATAACTGGTTTTCCAGCACCAAGTACTAAGGGGCTCTTAGTAATCCCCCAAGCAAGAAAGAAGTTGTAGATCAGGCGGGACACGGCATGGAAAACCCATGTCTTATGTCCCAGCAAACAGGCTTACACCTGTAAACAGGATATAGCACTCAGGACAACAGGTCTGGGGTAAATTGTTTATTTTAGCATTGCTTATATAACTGAAAACTTGGATACAAATATTCTGGCTTTGAGTATTCTGTTTATTTGGGAAAATAATTAAAAGTTTAACTAAACATTTTAATACCTTCTCTTTCTGTTCCAAAAGAAGGTTGAAAACAGGATACACTAACGTTACAAGAAGCACTGTGACATTAACATTTTTCTTTTTAAATGGTCTTTTAAACACAGCAGAGCTTTGAACCAAATTATTTTAAATTTATTTGAAGAAGAAATGCATCAACATAAAATCTATTGGGCGAGTTTTCACCTTTTCCACCTAGTCTCCTCTAACATCCACTACTCCATAACTGAAATGTAGTTCCCCCTACTAAGCATACAGCCATGCATAGACATGCTACTAACCATGAAGTCTGCCAGAACAGATTTATCCTTTTCTACACAGAAATGTGGTCCTTATTTAACAAATCCCTCAGCCAGAAAGTTTAAGAGTTACTGTGAGGCTATGGTTTACTGGAACCCAACAATAGCCACAAAACTTTACATTTACCTTGCAAACACTCCATAGCTTTCCAAATATCCTTAATTTTCTCTATTTTTGAAGCAACAAGTTCGGTTCATTTCCAATCACTGTCTCTCTGTACAGACTACATCCAGAACTGGGCTGTACTACACATCACCTAAAAGGGACAGCACATGATTCCTAGCAAACTCACACCACAGTTGCCTTACCAAAGCAAGACTGAGCTTTCTGCAAGTCATATACTGCTACATGACTCAGAAGTTTTATTTCAACATACATATTTTTATGACTGCAAAAAGCACACTTTTTCACTTGAAATAAAAAAAAAAAAAAATCAGCTAAAAGGTAAGGCATTTGCAAACACTAGGGAGCACATAAGTAATTTTTCAAAAAAAAAAAAAAAAAAGGACTCCTGCACACAACTATCAAACAACTGCCAGCTAAGTTTTGGCTGTGCTTTTATTTTTCCTTCAGGTCTGAAATTGTCTGCTTTAATTAATTAACAGTTTGAGACTGGAAAATTCTGAATGCATTTAAACTTTTATTGTGCAGTACTTCAGGCTATTCATCATACCACTGTAGACTTATCATAGCAATAACCTGAGCTTTCTGCAAACCGTACGCTGCTAGGCATCTTGGAAGTCTTCTTTCACTACACGTATTTTTTTTTACAACCGCAACAGCAGTTGTGACAGCAATTATTCCAGACGCTCTTGGTCTTAGAATTTCACACAAAGATGACACCTCAAGCTTGCAACTAGCTGATCTACAAATACTTTTATTATTTGAGATTTCCCATTAAAAGTTGCAAGTAAGAACAAGCATTGCAGAAATTTTCATTCAAATTACTTGATATTTTAACAGCGAGCTTGAGATTCTGTGTGATGTCCTATTGCAGTATTTTCTAAATGTCCACAAAGCAAAAAAACCCATGCTAGCACAGCCACCTTGAATTCTTGGATGTACCCATTTCATAGCACAGCTATATGTTCCTAGCCCAGTTCCTCTCTGTTCTCAACAGATCTGTAGGTATTCTGACTCTAGTGATCTTGTGTACTGTTCAAGAAAGATGAGTAACTGAGTTGATAACAGAAACAGCTCTCTCCATAAACAACCTCATAGAATTAGGATGAATTCTTTACTATTCTTAGCTAGTTTGAGGATCAATAGTAAAACAAAGCAAAGTTTTATTTAGCCATAACACAGAAAAAAAAATCAGTTACAAATAAACACATGTGAAGCATCTACCCACGGCTGTCTGTTGTGAGGCACATTCTTACAACAGTTGTATTACTTAAGCAGCCACCACTATGAGCCAATCCATTTCTGCCCTCATTACTCCCCCAGGCTTGTCAAAACAAGTGTTTTTGTCCACATGGTGAATTAGTTCAAGAAACTGATCTAGCTGATAGTCACTTCTTACCTTCCCATCCCCTAGAGAAGCACTTAATTTTCACCTGCATCACTGCGTAACCATGCAAGTGTTTATACCAACAAACTGGCTAGGACAGGGAAGGGTGAGAACAGGAATACACTGTTGTAAACAAAAACTATTTATGCCAGTGCTAGTATAAAAAAGTCAGTCATTAAATACCCTCCATTTTGAATTCAGTCAGCATAGCACAGTTACACACACCACCAAGTTCAGTTCAATGATTCCTCCTACCCTTAACATACTTCAGTTTCAGTCTATTCCCTATCCAAGGTTTCATTCACATTAAGTACTGATGCTTTAACCCTCTGGCTGCCTCCTCCAAGAGTGATGTTTCCTATTATAACTAAGCAAATTCAATAGCTACCCACCACCCAAACAGCAGCCCACTCCCATATTACACATTTCAACCTCTACTTACTTGGCATTCATTAGGGAAACTAAACCAACAGAAAGTTATTCATAGCCATTATGAGTGCCTGTCAGCTACACCCTTATATGCCTCTGGATACAAATGCAAATAGGCTTTTAGAGTCAGGTCCATCAGTAGTACCCGGAGCCAGCTATTTCTTAACCCTGGGTTAAATCTGATCAGCTACAGGCACTGTATCAACTGCATAAAGATGCCTCTTCCTACAACCGGGACAACACATAACTATTTTCCCTTTTCCAGGTGCCCCAGCTGACTGTCCCTATCCAATACAAGCACTTTGTAGTCCCTAAACATGTTTATGAACTGTATTTAATATGACAGAAGCTTTCTCTTACATGCCTATTCTGTTTAGGTTATGATCCCTGATACAACAGCGGTTGTCTGTAAGGGCCACACATATTAACAGAGATGACAGACCCAGCAGCCAATTTCCTTAGCTATATAGGCCTATTTTAATAAGTTATTTCCCTCTCTACCCTCATCTCGTACTGCAGTCTTGAATAAAAGTATCCAAAAGTTGGCATGCAGCCATCACATTTAAAAGAGCAGCCTAGACTATCATTATGATTAAGCACAAGAACAGTGTAATTCTGTGCTATTGCTGAAGCAGTCATCAAAGGAAAGTAGGAGTAAATTTTCCCTACACCAGAACAGAAAGTGCTTTCCTTTGCTCTCCCTAAACAACTAATTTCATATGACTACTTAATGTATAGGGAAGAATGTTGAAAACACAAGAGTTGGAATGAAAGTTTTCTTACCTGCTCTGCAGGACTCTGGCTGACAACATACAGAAGCAAGGTTCATGCATTACAGCTGTGTTATGGTACACAAGACAATCACTGGATCACAAATCAAACGCAGACCATTTTTGAAATCAATGGAAAAACAAGAGAAGATAGTGCATGCACACAGCTTGGCAGGTAAACTCTGGATTCCAACAGTAACGATAATCTCCAAGAATGGCCCTTCACACTTATATAGGATTTCAATAAAGCTCTTCCAAAAAAGCGAACACGAAACTTGTACCAACTCAGCTAACAGGAACTAGACCCCAACTTCAGTGTTCTAGCACCAGCTTCACTCCTTTAAGGATTTATGCAAATGTGTAGTTCATTAGTTTCAGTCTACCGATATGACTACAGAGACAAACCTTTCCAGGATGGGACTTACTGTTAGAAAAGAACACCAAACTTTAAAGTTTAGCATTTACAAATACACTTTAGCCACTCCCATATGTTAACAGCCTATGCATCGTGGCTTTAGTATTTTAAGTTATTAGGTAATGTTGGAACTGTTGGCACAGCTTTTTCTTAACTAAAATGAAGTTTTAAAATATTACAAGTTCGCACTCCATCCTGAGGGCAAAGGTTTCCCATCTAACAGCTTACATCAATTAGATATGACTAAAAATAAGTAGTACTACACGTAAGGCAACAAAGACTCTACTTGAACAAACCGTGGTAGAAATCTGACTTCCTTTGTAGCACATGGCTATAAATGCAAGGTAAGAACTGTTTCCATAAAAGTGCAAAGAAGTGTTAAAACTTTCTTCCATAGGATCCACGTGGCAAAGCAGGATCTGAAGCAGTTCATCTATAATCAACTCTGGCACTTTTATGTCTGCAACTGCACAATTGCTATCTCCACCTCATGTACTAAGCCTTTTAATTTTCTTTTTCCTTTTCTCTCCATGCCAGAAAGGAAGAAACTCCTATGCAAACTTTCTCTAGACTCACCCTGAGAATAATCCTTTAAAACCTTATAAAACCTCAGTTGTCCAGGAAGTACAGCAATGCCCAAGCACTAAACTAGTTTTTATTTTTAAATTAACAGTCATACAATTTTATTTATATACATATTTAAATGCTTGTCTATTTGATTCCCTCTCCAGTTCAAAATCCAAGCACATATGACCCAATGTCATTTCTCTGCAATGTAAGAAATATTTCCCTAAATTCTTTCTAAATCTACCTAGACTTCAACATAAACTCAACTTTTGCCTGTCCCAACATTCCCTCTCTCTCTCTCCCCTTCTGTCTGTGTGTGTAGGTACACACACCCCACAGACATATGGATTTTATTGAACTATTTATAACATTTGACTTCTAATTTATTGAAATCCAAACAAATAATTTCCAGGTCAGTTAAGATAAGGAAATTAGAAGGTTTTTTGTTGCTGAAAAATGTTTTTCTTTAATGTAACTGTTCAAAGACTTTCTTTCATGTGAGTTAAGCTAGAAGGCCATCAGCCTTTCCAAATATAAAAGTTTCAAATCTTCAAAACTTCGTACTGGAAAGCCAGAGAGCATATGTGATACATCACCCTTATGGCTCTTTAACTGAAACACAGCCATTAAAAGCAATTCCAAGCGGTAGAACACCAGACACAGCAAAACACAAATACCCAAGCAAACTGGAAACATCACAACACATTAACTAGCCTTCTACTCTATCCCCACAACTCTAGATTATCATGTCTCTTCATGTACCCTAAATGAAATGCAAAGTGCTTTGGTTGTTAGTCAACAACAAAAGTGCTAATACTAAAAGTGGTTTGGTTTGTTGTTGTTTATTTTTTTTTCCTTATGGAAGAGTCAAGGCACATTTCCAACACACATGTGAGCCATCTACTAATTTTTGAGGCACCATCCTAAATATGTAGGTGTTTTAAGGAGACACAAACACACCTAAATAGACACACATTAACAACTTGCTATTGCAACAATATCATTATCAGAAACAGGTGAACCTCACTGAAACCCTCCCTCAAAACCCAGTCCACAGCACGGGAGATTTCTGCTTCAACAACTGAAACATTATAAGCAATGAAGACTGGACTCTTACCCTTACTCAGCAGACAGTGGCACTACCAGCTCCAGCCATGGCAACAGGTCTTAGACAAGAAAATTCTCTTGATACGCATCTCGATATACATTCCTTACCACTTGACTTTTCACTCACACAACCTCTTATCAAACCCTGCTTTTCACAGTACGGACACAATGAAAACACTCTGCTGCATAGTGTCACTTGGTAATGCCCACGTTTCTTTGCTTAACAGCTTCATAAGGTTTATCTGCTTGGGTGCAGTTATATGTTATTCAAAGCCAAATCATCCCTTCTTTATACGGCTGCTAAATACTAAGTTATTTACTGTTTGCATGTAATATCACGTAACTTCTTTCCTAGATGTTCTAAGAATATTCAAACCAAGAGCAACATCTGGTTTACAGAAAAATCCTTTTTACTCAAAGCTGCATTTAGACAGAAGATGACCAAATGATTTACCATGGTCCTGGCTCTGAGCGTATTAGAAGTAGGATTCTGATTACAGTTCTAGCCAGCATACTGCAAACTACATACTTAGAGCAATTGACTGAAAAAGAAGTGAAGTAAGCTCAGGAAGGGATTCATAGATGTGACAAAAGGAAAAAATAATTTCATAGCAGGTGTTATATAAATGCACTAATTAATATGGCAGCATTTCAATTCTTCTCATTGCAGACAAAGCAATTGCCTTCCCATTTGCAGAAAAGAACTTAAAAGCTATTTCTGAATGGAAAATCTGCAGGTTTGGTTCAAAAGACTGAGAAAATAGATTTCTGCTGAGGTAGTTTCTCAAAGCTACTTAGTTAATACAAGTTAAAAAATAAAAAAGGATTGCTTCCTTTTAAAAAGGCTGCAGATCTCTGCTGATTTCAGCCATGCTGAAGCCAAGGTAACTGCTGTTTACATTTGAAGTTTCACTGTCACCCCTTACTTCCTCCTCTCCTGAACATGTCCTCTCCATCACAGCGAGTGAATCAGACAGGGCTTTCCAACCTCCAAGTATTCAAGATTCCCACTATCTTTTTATAACAGGTATTTCAATTTCAGATCATTTGGGGCATTTCTAAAGCAACCGTTGCAATAATTCTTGCATTAATAAGATAAAAATCTTCTTGTCTTCCTGAAAGTCTTACCTATAAAATGAATCAGGCTTCCTACTTTATTATCTGCTAAAGCTGCTACTATGACTTAAAAGAGACATGACCCTTTTCAAAGGTCTTTTGCCAGAAAAGTGATTTTCCTGTCACTACCTTTAATTTATGTCACTTTAGTCGGTGTAGTTTGGAAAACAAAGAAAAAAATACCAAAGTACAGCTTTCTTTTAAAACTGAAAACTTGCTTCATAATCGCCATTTAGCAAACAGAAGAAATCATAACCATCACTAGAAAAAAAAAAAAATTCTGCAGAAATTTAATATGAACTTAACTGCATGCCGTCAAGACATCCAACAAATACTTTCTCTAAATCCTTACTAGAGATAATTGCCGATCATTGAGAGTATTTGACTGAACTAATTACATTAAATGACTTGGTTAATACCTTCCACTTCGCACTGTACGACGCAAGAAAAATGCTCGGGATAAACATCTGCTCGTGCCTCCTCTTCGAACGAAAACAGTCACTAAACCGTCAATGCCATGAAACGTGGGGTTTTTTTTTTTTTACGGGCGATTATATAACTTGTTTCTTTCCGAGCGCTACTGCAGCACATTTTACCGTCAATTTACGGGAAAGGAAAGCATTGCCGCTCGGAGGGCGGGCGGCGGGGGGTGCAAGACTTTTTCTTCCAGGGTTTCTTCCTTCGCTGTGAAAGGAGCTCCCCGTCCCCCACGTCTCCGGAGCTGGCGCTAGTCGGGACCTGCCGCCAGCACCGCGGCACATTTCGGGGCGACCCGCCCGCTCCCCGGCAGCAGCGGCCCCAGCCCCGCAGCCAGCCCACGCCTCCCCCGGGGCCAGGACCGCGCAGGAGACGGCCGGGCCACTGGCTCCCCTCCGACCAGCAGCCAGGGCTCGGCGGCCCCGGGCACCTCGCCCACCGCCCAACTTTTCCGAGCGGACGCCGCCACCCCCGCTCTGCCCCGCTGCTCCCCGCCTCGGCCCCGCTCGCCGCCGCGGCTCAGCCCGGTCCCTGCCGCCGCACTCACCCGGCGGGACGCCGGTACCGTACGCCTAGCGAGCCCCGCTGCCCCGCTCGGAGCAGGTGCGCAGCGCCGCGCTGCCCCGGCTCCCCTTCCCCCGGCCGCCAGCCGGGCTCTGGAGGCGGCGGGACGGGCAGGTGCCTCTCCGCCGGACGGGCACGGGGCGGGAGCCGCCGCTCGGCTCCGTCCCTCCCAGCCCACAGGAAGCCGCGGGGGCAGCGACCCCCGCCCCCGGAGCGCTGCCTGCTGCCGAAGAGCCGCTCACCTCCCGGGCTGCTGCTGCCCCTGAGGAGTCTCGTCCTCCTCCTCCTCCTCCATGGTGCCGCTCCACCCCCTCCGCGGCGGCCCCGCGGCTCTCCAGCCGGAGCCGTTGAACGGCAGCGGTTTCCCACCTGACCAGCCCGCCGCTAAAGGCAGCGCGGCGAGCTGCAGGCAGCAGCTCCACAGCGCCCTGCTCCGCACCATGGCGCTGCCGCGCTCGGCGGGGCTGCGCGGGCTCGGGGCGGGCTCGGGGCGCCGGCGGGCCGCCCGGCGGCGCGGGACTAAGATGGCGGTGGGGGGGCCGGCGCTCGGGGATGGCGCGGCGGCCGGACGCCCTCGGGCCCGGAACCATGGCGGGGCAGCGCCGGGGGCGCCTGCACGTCGCTGCCGCTGGAGGCCGGACTGCTCGTCGGCAGCGGGGAAAGGGAAGCCCTTGGATCCGCTCCTGGCCGGCTCTGACGGTCGGTAAAGGCTGCCTGCAGTCCCATTTGGGAGCACGAGTGTGCTCTGACCAGCTGGTGCTGCGGTGAAAAGTTTCCCAGACTCAGTTTTCTCGGGCACCTGAAGCAGTGCCGCCATCGCCGGGGGCTATCGGCGCCCGCGGGAGATGCGGCGCCCAGGTGAGGCCCCGTATGGCCGCGGGCCGCCCTCCGGCAGAGCAGGCCCCCTATCCCCGTGGTCGTTTCCCCTCGGTTAGGAAGTTAAAACTCCTGCCCCAGTTTCTTTACCTTGGATCGCAACCATCGCCTCACCCCCTGTTCAGGCCTGTGAGTAATTCGCATGCGACCTCAGCCAATGGGCTGGGAAGTGATGGGGTTTGGGTCACCCAGTCCAGAGAAACTGAGTTCTCAGAAATAAATTTGTATTTTTTTAAATCTTTCCTTACTTCCTTAAGCAGATAGTACAATGGAAGGTAAAGGACAAAGCTATGCAGCTGTGATATGAAAAAAAAAAAAAAATCATACATAGCTGCAACATGAAATCTAAGACCATCTGGAGCTCCAGTAACACATTCATGTACATATTATCTTGAAGCTCGGGAACAGATGACCAGTTTGTTAGTGAAGAAATCTTACCTATGTTTAGAGACCAATTCTTAAGGTAGGTTTTAGGAGGCTAGAAGCAGGAGCCTTACTCTTCTTATCATTAATCCATCATTCTCTTTGTCTCTAAGGTAGAGGAAGGGTAATACTATCAAGTTATCTTGTTCTGTACGAGGAAGACAGGTATGTATTGGTTGCTTATGGTCAGGCAGATTTGCTGACCTTTGCCAGTGGAAAATCTTGATTTATTTCTTACTCCTGGCTCTTCTTACCTGACATTTCCTGATAATTTAATCTCCTATCCGTATGTCTAATGCTAAACTGGCCTTGTAGTAGCAATGACTTTTACTCATACATTATTAAACACAAATCTGTATCGATTGAAATTATTTCTACTGTTACTTTATGGAATCTAAGGCCTACTAAGTGAGTTAGAAGCTGTCTCCATAGCTCTGATCAATGCCCAGTAACAGTTAGTAATAATTAGTACCTATGTATAGAAATTTATGTAAGCCACCAGGTAAGAGCCTCCAGGCTGCTAGTAAGTGATTGCCAACAGCAGCAGATTTGGGATGCTCATCCTACACTTCAGCTGAGCATCTCCTGGTAGGCAGACCTGCCGCCACGCGTCATTTGTAAGTAGTTGGTATGTCACCAGTGCTGCAAAAGGCCCAGTTCAAGAGGCTCTGCTTTAGTAAATGCATTTTGTCTGTGCCACAAATACAGATGTCCACATTTGGAGGCCATAAGTAAAAACAGCTGGTGTCTGTGCAGCATGCAGTTTTCAGTTTGAGAGGGAAACATCTCTTTTCTGGTACGACAACTGGTGAAGAATTATATGGTTGTTCAAGTAATTTCTGGCACTGCTAGAAGTGTATATCAGCACCTATGACCCACTCTGCCATGCCAGGGTGCACAACAGAAAATTCAGCTTCAGAGATGCTCTTCAACAGAACCAGAATTTTAAACTAGTTTCGTGTTTCAGTACTCCCATGAGCCGACTGAGATCTCCATCCAGTCCTGCTGCTTTGGGAGGTTTTGATCTTCCAGTGTCTTATGCACGCCAACACAGTTAAAACTGAGGAAAAGTCCCAATGGGACTTCTGTCCTCAAACAGTTGTGTAAACCCAGAACAGAGATCTTTCTGACTCTTAATACACCCCAGACGTGCTAATATGCTTAGAGGACTGACATTAGGATCCTGCAGGAGTTGGAAGCCAGAAGTTACTAACAGATGGGAAGGTTCCAGCCATCTGTGCATGAGGTAAGAGTTTTTTGCTTGGCACCTAGTTATAAGAAAGGAAGTTTTAAGAATTTTATTTTCTTCAGTGGCATGCACTCCTGGCATTTTTACTACTCAGACTGGCCCTATCCATTGTCCACTATACATGGAAATGAAAAATATTTGGGAGCTTCTTTGTACTGCAGAGAGCACAGATGCTGAAGGATAGCAAAGTGGGGTTATTTTGGGGTCAGTGCATTTTATTTTCTCACAGTGAAATTTAACAGCTGAAACAAAATAATTTTTTTATTGGGCAGTTTTTGGGGTATACCATTTCATTAACTTGGAAGGATAACATAGCTTAATTTAGTTCAATCTGCTTAATGCAGCAACCTATATCTTAATTAGAATCACAGTTAGTATTTCATGAATTGTATCTGCAGTGATGTCTTTCCCTTGGAGACATCATGGGCAGGACAGCTCAACTAACTTGATTATAAAACTTCTCCTGATGAAGGGTATTTAACCCATGCAACTGAAGTTTATCAGTATTTTATTTAGATCTCTGAAGTGCAGAATTATATATCTTTTTCACAAAGTTTAACTTAGTTGGTTGACATAAGCTGTGTCAGAGCAAGATACTCCTTGTCTTGGGCAGTAACTGAAGCACAATCTAAAGCAGGAAAGAGTAAGTAGAAATTCTTACAGTTAAAATTTTTATAGCTTTATAAATGAGCTGTCTTAACTTGTTTGAAAATCTTCTTAGTTAACAAAATAAAAAATGTTGTACCATCTCTCGCTCCATCTTAGAATATCAAGTCATAGTCCAAAATCCCTTTAGGCTTAGGCCTGCTATCGACTAGGCAGTGTTTACTGTTACAGTGCAAATGCAGTTTATCGCAGCCAAAAAGCACACTTGCTGGAACAGCTTGTGCTGGTTCTCTGAGTGAAATAAACTGTCATAGCAAAGAAGTTTTTCACAACTCTAATATTAGCTATACTGAAATGTTTACTAGCACAGAAATTTTGCACCAAAACAAGTTCTACCAGGCTAGTAAACGCCTCTCTTGGCAGAACTGGCCCATAATCATGATTATGTCAAATAAATGATTATTTGACATAACCAAAAAGCCTAACCTAGCCCTTCTAATTAGAGTGTGGAGAGGAAACCGCTTTTATGGTAACCATACTGTTCTGGAGAGAAGTTAAGGGAGAAAAGTTACTTGGCAACTGCTGTGGTCAGAGGCAAGCAGAGTTTCCAATCACGTTGCATGTTAAGTTACCCTGTGAAAGAGGGTCACACAACCAGCTTATATATATATACACATATATGTATGAACACAGGTGCAAAATGCCTCACAGTAATGTTTAATCAAAACATTTGGTTGCCTTAATTACAAAATGGATATATAATCAATATACAATACTTAATGAAATGACAGTAAACATTATGCTTACCATTACAAATCCAAACCTCTTACATGATAAAGAATTTGACAATCTTTGTGACTACAGAGAAGGAACTGAGGAACTACAGTTAAAACAAAATGTGCTTCTAAATGTTTTGTGAAATACTCTCTGATGCCTAGCTGGCATCTGTATAACTTCTGCTTAGGGGACAAAACTGGGGAGACAATAAACTGGAACTGTAACAGAGACATTTAGGCTGGGCTGTACTAGTAACAGGCCAGGAGCATTCTCCAGCCCTGACACCAAATTCTACAATGCATGTGTTTTCATACACGTAAACCTTCCTAGCCCTGAAGAGCAGGTGGCTGCACCAAAATGGCTGTTCAGAGTCTTCCCTGGCCCACACTAATCCCTGCAGCATGGTTGGGCACTATCTGCGAGAATGCTAGCTGGCATGCCCAAGGTTGAGGTGGCAACCTTGCTAGCAATTTAATGGTTATTAAAGTGTGGCAACGTCCAGGCCCATGCTGAACACATCCAGCCTTAGACAACCTTTGATTTTGAGATTTAACCATGTACCTCAGGGGAAATCAAAGTTGTTACACTTGTTTCCAAAACCAGTGAAGCCTGGCAGTGTCATTGTGAACAAGCACTACCATGAGATGATGCTGTTACAGTCAGTACCTGATAATGTATTGTAATATTGCATAACATTTTGCAAAATTACTATCATTAAAATTTACTCAGGAAATTCAATTACAGTGTCTAAAAGGCCTGCTCGGATCCAGATTCCTTTGTGAGTGGCACTGTGCAGGAAGAAAAATCATTGCCCTTTCACAATTGAATTTGTATTTGGGCATAAGATACAGTAACAGAATAATAAACAGGAAGAAGACATTCTGGATGTACAAAGGAGAAAAAAATAAGAATATGTAGGGTAGCTCCTAACACAGGTTGTTATGGGTGTCTTGGCATTTATTTGTAGAACATTGTGCTGCTTTCATTGCAGGCAAGATGATGACAAACTGTTTCTTTATGTCTAAATGCATAGACTGATACTAAAATGGATTGAGTTTGTGACGATCCTTTATTTAAGGGAGTATTTCTTACACATAGTGCCATAGCTTGAATGTGAATGTTGGCAATTGCTAAGATCTTAATTATACCCTCTAATTTAATTTCTGATACAACCAGATCGCTGTCTGCATATGTAATGATCCGTATTCTCATGTCATTTGTATATCTGTGGCTTCATTTTTTGTGGCTGTAAGAAGTATCTGGCTCTAGCTCTGTGCTTTTACTCACCACAGAGCAAGTGGGTTACTGTGGGGCAGGTACACATCATCTGACAGCCCTGATACTGGGTATCAGTGGGTCTCTAGGATGGTCTGGCTGCCTTCATGGCTGTCAGTGTAGCCCGTTGGCAGGGAGTGCCTGTTGTGGATCCTCTGAAATGTGGGAGGAAAATTCATCCTGCCAAGACACCGCTTCCTTGTTTGGCATAGATCAGCCTGCAAAATGAGAGGGCTACTGCACTGGCAGTACTACAAAGTGCTTGAAGCGGGACAAGATGCAAGTGTGTAGGAAGGGCAGGAGGCGTGCTATGAGCTTATGGAATAATATACTCTTGCGGACTTCATGGTGGAAATATGCTGGCTGGGGGTGTTCCAGGCTGTGTACATCTGCAAAAGGAGTATCTAGGCTGTCTGGAGAGGATGCTGATAGGGTGCACAGGCCTGAGTTTTCATCAGCAATGGCCCAAATAGGTTGCTCTCAGGATGATTTTGGGTGTGCACCAATACAGTGATGTGCTGCTCATGGGAGTGTGGCAGGTGAATTTAACCATTTATTCTACATCCTTTATAGGAGCTGTCTATAGAGCTGTCTCTTTCTTCTCATGTTTGAATATAACACCTTTGAAGTCTTACTGTCAGACAATACTGGAGGTTCATAGATGTTTATTTCCTGCTAAACAGTGACATACCCATTTGGAGATCCTAGGACTGGAACAAGTTCTTTGAATTCACCGTCTGTCTCATTTTCGAGTTTAAAGTCAGTGTAATACCTCTGACAACAATGCAGAATAAAACCAGTGATGATCATGGAAGAACTAGGGTCACCGTTCACTCATATACTTTCAGAGCATACATGGAAAAAACAAAGCCACATAGAAACATGTATCCTGTATAAACAGGCTTATTCAAAAAGAATGAAACTAAGCAAGCTTGGTGTCCTGTTCGTTTTTATTCATTGCTCTGTAGTTTCACCCTCCCAGTGCAATAATCTGAGCCCACTTCTCTCCATGCCTTCCATGACATCTGTTTGGGCAAGAGACAGCGTGTGCTGTGGTTAATCCAGTAAGTTGTATGTGCAGGCAGACTGGCCAGCAAGTGCATATGCCCGCTGCCAACTGGATCATGCTCAGGTAATACATGCTGCCGTGTTCTACCTACTTTTCCCATGCGTAGGGGACTAATTTGAGTCTCCTTCCTATATCCAGGTACTGATGTTAAAGAAAATTAGTGATAGGACTAGGGTTAACAGTTTCAAACTGAAAGAGGGTAGATTTAGCTTAAATATAAGGAAAAATTTCTTTACTGTGAGGGTGATGAGACACTGGAACAGGCTGCCCAGAGAAGCTGTGGCTGCCCCCTCCATGTAAGTGTTCAAGGCCAGGCTGGATGGGGCTTTGACCAACCTGGTCTAGTGGAAAGTATCCCTACCCATGATGGGGGCATTGGAACTAAGTGATCTTTGAGGTCCCTTCCAACCCGAACCATTCTGTGATTCTACAATTCTATGAACTGAATTGCTTTGAGCTGTATTAGGCTTACGTCAGGGGTGTGCTATTACATGCTTTGAGGCCTTGGTCCTTTGACTGACTAGAACAGATGCCTCTGGAGCATCATTTAGATCCCATCAAACACAAATTTTTAATGTTTACTCTCCATGAAAACCAGGCTGCAGGGAAAAGGACAGATGCGTACTCAGGTTTCTTCACAATGTGAACTGGGATGTAGCTGAGTTTTCCACCTTTACTAAGAAACTGAGGAATGCTCCAAGATCTAATCCACAGAAAGCCCTTAAAATTTCTTTCCTTCTTTCAAATATCATTGAAATTGGCTGATTAGTTTGACAGAAAGGCACAGAGCATGGTTTTAAGAAGTAAGAAAGAAGGTGTATAACAATGAAGTAAGTCAGAGATTCTTTGTGATTGCTTGTAGATATTCAGAATCATGGACCATCCTTTTCCTTGCCTGCACAAACTGTTTTTGTAGCTTTATTATACAAGCATCATAGAAATACAGGGCTAGAAGGGGATTCAAGAAATCCCATAGTCCAAACCACTACACTCAGTGAGGATCTTTCATAATTGGAGTATTACCGTAGCTGTCAGCACCCCATGCAGGCATGCTATGTGCTACATGAAGCTGCTTTCAGCTGCTAAGCTGCTGCTGTGGCGCTGATAGAAACTGCTGGTTTCCCAGGCTGACCTCAGTACCCTGCTCTACCGCCGTCCTGAAATGAGTCTGAAACCTCTTCTTCATCCACAGCTCCCGGGAGGGAGAGGGAAAGGAAATCCGCTTTGGTTTTAACAGCTGGCACTGAATAGAGGAGGGAGTTATAAATAATTGGAAATAAAGAATGCGGGCATGTGACTAAAGCCATGAAGGTCACTTTTTGGTATGCCAACAGACGAGCAATGCTCCGATTGGCATTTGACAAAATGTCACTCTGAATGTGTAGACACGATGATGATGTCAAAAGAGGCTCATTTGAATGGGGATTCAGGAGGATCCTCTATTTAAATCCTGCTTGAGCTACTGACAGGCTGCATGACCTTCTACAATATACTGAGCTCCATGGGTCAAATTGGTCCTCACTGCAACTAAATTGACTACAATGGAATTGTTCTGGGAGTGAACTTGATTTCTCAGTCAACACAGCTGGTTGACTGAATAAATGAAAGAAAGCAAGCATAGATGTCACTGGAAAACAGATGCATCTGAGCCGAGCCCTTTAGTTTTGGCCAAACTAGAGCAGAACTGCACAACTGCTACTTAACATGCATAAATAATTGTTGATGGTGGTTTACTGACAATGTAAGCTCTATGAAGGTAACAAAGCTACAAAAATGCCATTGTCTTTTTCAAAGAGAATATAATTATCATGTATGTTATTTATATCTTGGGAAATAACTGATGCTTCTTTGAGTATTCTGGTATAGATAGTTGGGTTTTTTGGGGTTTTTTTGTTTTGTTTTGTTTTTTTTCCAGAAAAATAATAAATAATGATAAATGACTTAAGCATACAGTACAGTGCTGCACAGTGGTAAGCTTTGTCCACAGAAAAGGCTTTTGGAGTCAGATAACAACATAATGGTGTTAATTAATAAAAGATAATTGCTATTAAAAGTACTTAAACAACATAAGCAGAGGATAAAACTACCTCTAAAATGGAGAAAAAAAGATTGTTTCTAAGCTTCTGCTTCCTAGGATGCAGCCTTTTAGAAACCACAACTTTTAGGGATTTTGGGGTAGATGAAGAACAAGTGACTTCCTTCTTTGTAGCAAATGAAGTGAGTGTTCTCTTACTGATCTTTAACTCTGCTGTTTATGTTTAACTATAGAAGTACTGGACATTTCAAGTGGGGTTTCCTCTAGTTTCCCCAGGACCTCTACAAAGGTAAAAGTAAGTTTCTCCAGAGTTGAAATGGAGAAGTTAGATCAGGAGCATGTTTTCAAGCCTGGCTGAAAGGACACCAAATCTTGGTGTCTTTGTACCTCTGTCACTAGGAGAACTTCGTCGAGTTTAGAAAGTCAGTGTAAAAAGACCTAGACAAAATACTGGTTCACAGAGCAATTGCAAGAGATGTTCTCCAGCACAGATAAAGCTAAACAAAGGGTTCTTTTCTTATCCCTGCCATTCCTGTCATTTAAACAAAATGAGCAGTTACAAATCAAAGGGTTCTTTTATCCCAGCTGTTCGCATGATTCAAGTTTAAAAAGTTATTTACAAAACACAAAATAGAACAACCTTTATAAAAATAATTTTCCAGTTTCATGTGTGCTGTACTGTTCTTCTACCGAATTCTAGATAAAACAAGACTGATATTTAACAAGTAGGAAAAAAAATACTTGGCATAATTTAAGAAAACTTGGAGAGGTGACACTGGTACATTTTTTCCCTCCTTTTTCATGCCAATTTAATGATGACAATGGAGTTGCTTCTCTACACATTATTAAAAAAGATATCTGAAAGGGTTTTCCAGTTCATCCTCTTGCTTCAAAGCAGAATCCACTCTATCTAATCAGCTCCTGACAGAAATTTGTTCAACCTGACCTTGAAAATTTGCAGTCATGCTGATACCTCAGACCTCCCCACAGTGAGCTACTGTATAACATTCCTTACAGTTCAAAAGCTTTTTGTAAAATATAACTTAAATCTTTAAGTTGCAATTTCAGGCTATTACTTCTTGCTGTATCAGTAGACAGGAAGAACAGTTTGTAACTCTGCAATAGTTTTTATGTGTTTGAGAACTGATACCATATCTTCCCTCAATCCTCTCATTACAAGACTAAACAAATTAATTCTTTCAATCTTACCTCGTGGGTCACATTTTCTGTACCTCTGAAAATTACATGGCTCTACTGTGGTTTCTTTATTGGTCTTTCTCCAAGTAAGGTGCCCAAAAATGGATGTTGTACTCCAGCTGAGTTCTTATCACTGCTGATTTGAACAGAACCTTGCTTCATGTGTCTTTTATAGAGCTGTTTATACACCCCAGTGTGAAGTCTGCTTATTTTACAACAGTATGACAGCACTGGCTTGTTCTGTTTACAATGCAGTGCTACCCCTAGATGCTTTTCTGAGGGGTGTATTGCTTACCAGTACCTCTCCATCGTCTTCCTGTGCAGCTGATTAGTCTTAATACCTTACATCCTTCCATCTTCAACAATATCCTGTTTTTTTTCAGGCTGTGTCTCTGGTTTGTTACCATTTTTTATTCTGATATTTATCCTGTGACACGATATAGATGTTCAGTCATACCACTTTGTCCACTGCATTAAGACCACGCGACGGATTCACTGTCCTGTCTCCTGAGGAAAGGCCTTGCACCTCTCATGAAGGAAGGTGTCATGGGGCAGAACTAGCACAACTCATGCATGCCATGACCACTCCCTGCCTTCTTCCATGTAGCCCTTAGGAGAAGACAAAAGGGAATGGAGCATGAGATGGGGGAATTTTCAAGGAAAATTGAATCTAGTCCCTAGGTAGATCCAGAGTATTTCCTTAGCTAAGCGTGTGTGCTTCCTGCAAGACCAGGTTAGGAGCCTTAGTATTGTCAAGATATGAAGCATCTATTGCTTCTCCTCAATATACAAGGCCTATATCCCACTTCAGGAATGTTGCTTTTAATAATAAAAAAAACCCCAAACCACACTACCTGTTATTATCACCATGGGATTACGGGATAATTTAGTTTGAAAGGGACCTCAGGAGGTCTCTAGTCCAACTCCCTGCTCAAAGCTACGAGTTCAGATCAGACTTTATCCTGTTGGATTTTGAAAACCTGCAAGAGCGTAGACTTCACAGGCTCTCTGGACATCCAGTTCCATGGCTTGAGAGCCTCATCGTGAAAACATTTTCCCTTAAATCTTGTTCAAACCTCTCTTATTTCAATTTACACCCATTGTCTGTCATCCTCCCACCATGCAGTACTTTGAAGAGCCTGGCTCCATCTTTTTGATAATCGCCTCTTTGCTGTTGTATAGATGCTCAGGAATACTTTATTTTTTTTTTCTATTGTTTGGCAAATGGAACTAAAAGGCAAAGAACTGCCTATCCTGAATTGTGAGGTTTAGATTCTCCCTTTTTTCCATATGTATACTTGACCATTTCCTTTCTTATTTAGCTTACACATTACGTATTTAGAAGCAGTTACTTCTGAGAACTCGTAGAGAGTGGTCAAGGGAGTTACATCAGGCTGACACAATTTAGAACATTTAATTTATCTAAGTTGTCTTTATCTGTTTCCCTTTTCTTTCTGGAAGTCTCATTCCCTTCTCTAACTTACATATCAAGATCAAAGCAAGGCATCATACACACGCATTTGCAGAAGTCAAAGCAAAGAAGTAAAAAAAGAGACTTTAGGAAACATTTCTTTACCGAGAGGGTTGTCAAACACTGGAACAGGCTTCCTGGAGAGGTGCTCGATGCCCCAAGCCTGTCAGTGTTATAGAGGCATTTGGACAGTGCCCTTAACAACATGCTTTGACTTTTGGTCAGCTCTGAATTGGTCAGGCAGTTGGACTAGATCATCATTGTAGGTCCCTTCCAAATTAAATATTCCATGCCATGCTATGTCATGCCCTGCCATTCCATGTTCTGCTTGTGAGTGTCTTTCATGCAAGCCAAGTTGTCTGTTTAAAGACAGGTACTTTGAATTACATTGGACCATCTCATTGACTGTCCTGAACTTTGATTCAGGCATTTACAGCCTCTGCCTATAAAGATCAGAGAGCAAATCTGATGATTTACACATAGTTCCTGGTGCTTTATTACAGACTTTGTAGATGGGTTTTCCTTATTCAAATATATGTGATTTGAGGTAGATTTTATGTAGGCAGAGAGAGTCAGTCCATACATTTCTGATAAATGCATGAGGACCTTACATGGATGAAATAAAAATTGCACATAAATGCCACATATTCTTTCTCTTATTTATCCAGAGGCTGCTGAAAACTTTGAGAAATTGCAAAAAATAATGGTTTCAAGAAGCTTTGGGGAGTTCTCAATAAATCCCTTGTGATCAACTTATATGTATAATTATATTAAAAATTACTCCTAGTGCTCAACTTGTAATTCAAAAACACAAGATTGAGATGCAAATAATTTCACTGATAGAAAGACAAGATTAGAAATACAGGTTATCATAGCCAAGAAAAAAAAAAAGTGGGAAAGTCAAAAAGGAATAGCTGCGAGATTTGTGCGCTGTGCAGCTGGCAGTAAGTTCTGAAGCTTTCTGGTTTTATTTTTCGTACCTGATTTGGGGAAGATGTTTCAGGATAAAATGAATACATTACGTAGTACAAAAAGTAGATCTGCCAGCATTAAGAGACTAGCAGAATGACTGATAGCCATAGTGAGAAACACATGAGATTATGGCTAATGCTTAAAGTAGTGCAGCCACTACGCAATACCATCAGTGCAACAACTGCAACCATCTAGAGAGTAACTGCTCATCCCCTAATTCTTTTGAATCTGCTTAGTAGCAGTGACTTGGATTCCTATTCCAAACCTTCTTTCGTGTGACATATGATAGCTTATCTCCTATGAAGACCATGTCGTGTTTGAGAATGCCTCTTAGGTAGATCTCTTAAGCCTCTCATATTAACTCAGTTCTTCATTATAATCTTAGTTAAATGGGATTTTCAAATAAAAAAATATATATATTCCAGAAGTGCACAGGTACTCTCGTGTCTCCCAGTCAGTATCTGAAGTTCCAAAGGCAAATGTGGAAGCATATGTGTCTGAGGCATACTGGATCTTTATGTGGGTGCATCATTTTGAATGTGTTCTGGACATTTCAAACTTACTGCTTGTCTACAGGCCAACACATTAACATGTAGGCACTGAAATTCTTGCATTGCAAAACTGATGGTTTTCTGAGTATACGTGGCTCAAGTTGCATGGCTTTTGTGAAGGAGAAGCATTACAGTGCACATCAAATACAGTGAAAACCTGTGCATACACAATGTCTGGGATGAGGAGATGTTTGGCAGTCTGCTTGGAGTTACTGCTCTGCCCTAGCTGCCAAACATCTGGAAGTTAGCAGAAAAGTGTAGAAAAGTGGTAGGGAAGAAAATGACCAGCAAAAGCAGCTGTCTCCCACAAAAAATGCTAGATCTGGCACTCTGGGCTATAATAGGATTTGAGAAAGGCATCAGTCTGGGACATAGAGCACAGTCGGTTTGAGAAGCTCCAGAAATTGTTTCCTTCAGAGGACTATGAAAAAAGGCCAGTGAATCTGAAATCAGTCTGAAAACAGATCCTTAGTGATATGCATCACTAAACTCAGTGCCATGCATCACTAAACTCAGTGCAATCAGATTGTTAACTTGAAATTTAGAAGTTTAAATATCAACTTTAGCAAGTTAGCTGCTTATGTGAGCAGAAATATCCAACCAAGGTTATCCCACATTCCCAAACTCCTTCTGCTGGCTTCTCAGGTTGTAAAATCCCCGACTTTCTCTTTGCCAGACATCTGTCAGCAGTCCTAGCTTTTCCCTTGGTAACTTTTACAGTGTGGTTATTTGTTGCACAAAAATCAGCACATAATACAGTTGCTACTGAGTCTTGAACCCTGAATATGTGCAAGCATCAAAAAATAAACATATTGTAATATAAAGATAAATAACACAAGGAATACTTAAGTGATTGCTTTATTTGTATTTAAATAATGACAAGAACTCAGTATTTGAATTTAAGTAAAGATGCTGTAGAATTTCCAGCCTGTTGCATTAAAATGCTGGAGGCCCTTACAGAATATAAGTTCAACTTGTTGAGCCCTTGAGTAAATGCATTTATAGTCTGTATAATATCCTCTAATAATTTAATAAAATATATGGATCTGATAAGGGAAGCCTGGGGTGAGCTACTGGCCTGATGCTCAGGAAAAGCTTTGTTTTGCCTGAAGGTAGCTGCCTAGAAGTCAGGTATCTTTAGTCTGCTGAACTAGTCATTCATTCCTCTACATTCACTGGGAGAGAGAAGTACCGTAAGAGAGAAGTACCAATCATCCCGAGAGAGGTGTCTGGAGTACAATGGATAACCCACATTTTGGAGGTGCCTGTTTCCCTCCACTGGCTGTTGGAAGAACATACAGAACTAGTTTCACACAGCTGAAGTTAAGTGTGACGAGTGATACCACCTTAGTACGTGGGCACAAGGCAGGCCTACAGCCCACAGAGATGAGTCAGGACTCGAATCTGGCCAGTCAGCAATAGCATCGTGGGCCCTGAAGAGTCTACATCATCATGGCAATCAGTCCTGGCTATAAAACCGGCTAAGAAGGTGGATAGAGCTGTAAAGCTGAATGCTTACGTACATTGCTTCCACAGTTAAACTGCAACAGGGAACTGTGTAGTTAAACAAAACCCGCCCTGGATCAATGACTGTTTTGGGTACATCTGTACTCACTCTGTAATGATATCTGTATAAAACTCCACGGTCTATAGTTTGTGTTTGCTAATGCTTACTTAAGCACTACTGAGATAATAGGGATTAGAGATTGAGAAAACAGGGTGTAAGGGAGGAGATAAAAGAGAAAACTCAGTTACCTGGACATTAGAATAGCATGTAACTGTACATTTACTGTAGTATAAGCTGTGATGAGTACCATTAACAGCATTTTTTGTGTAATGGAAAATCATTTACTCTCCTTCCATAGATCACGAAGAAAAGCTGCTCACAGCATTGCTATCTGAACGATGTCTGAACAGAGGAAGAATGAGTCACAGAATCAAAGAATGGTGGCTGTCTTGGCTGTCTGATCAGGTGCCAAATTCTAATATTTTCAGTAATTGCATTAATTTCAGTTTTCATCTACTGTGTTAATTTCCGTTGAATTATACTAGAGACTTGGATGAGTTTTTAATTATTTTCTGGAGAAAATATTTTCCTAAAGTCACCTTTTCTTAAAATGAGCATTTGGTTGAAATAAGTTGAAATAAATTGAAATAAATGTTGGAGTTTTGGGAACTCATCCACCATCAAACCAGAATAATAATATAAAACAATGCACCTGTATCTGGTTATAGTCAAAGGGAGGTATGGAAATGACACTTGTATAGAATGCCAACAAAGGCAATAAAGAAAGGACTAATTTCTAAGGTCCTTGTTCTGTAGTTAGCCTGCTAAAAGACAAGGAGAAACCTATCTGTTTGCTAAATCAGATGAACTTACCACAGGAATTTCCTATTGAGTTACTGCATCAGGCTGAATCTTTTGTTTGGCATGTTCATCTTCAAAAAGTGTTGTTATGAACTATCCAAACTCCTTCCATTTATCTTTCTGATAAAAGCCTTCAGAAGTCAGGTAATAAGTTGTTTGGTACTTACCCTCTTGGTCAGGTCCCTCTTTCTTATTTCAGTGCACAAATACTTATGAGAAAAAGAACTGCATGAAGACGAGACATTGTAATATTCCCTGAAGAAAGTTTTTAATCAGCAGCTTCAAAAGAGCGCTCTGTTAATGAGCAACTGAAATGTTATAAATTCAGCCAACAGCCTTTATGTTTAATTTAGACAGTCTTCCTTGCAGCTTGAGAGTACAAAAGACCAGTGTCAGTGGCCTGTAGGCCTTTGCAGTTGCTGCCCAGTGATTAACCATGGGAAAGAAAAGCTATTTGCAATTTAATTAGCTGGAGGATAACCTATAGGTAATACTGATAAAATAATCAGCTAGATGCCAGTGAGCAGCTGGCATGAAAATCAGCCAACATCGTGTTCATAAAGTTTGGTTTGTATTTTCAAAACAGCTTTATTCACAAAAAAAACACACTCCTCTGCAAAAAAGTGTAGTTTCTTGAGCCCATGTTTTTAGGCTCGTTCAAATTCTGCTTGCTTGGCTAAGCTAAAGTCAATTCCTGGCAGCAGGATTTCGACATATTCATTAAGTGCAATACTGTATCATTGCTTTAAAAACATAGTGGATTGTAAATAAACAGTGAACGCGATGAGTCTACAAAAAGCCAACGCAGCACTAAACAGTGGTTTAGCTGAAAGCAATTTCAATTGTTAATGCTTTTACTGTGTGCTGGTTTCAGCAGTTTTGAAGGTCTTTTTCCTGAGTGGTGCTGTTCTGAAGCTCAGTTGCTGTGGCCTCTTGTCTGGGGTTGAATCAACCTGTAATTCAGGATAGCTCTTCCCGACTACTTCTATAGTAACCTGATCATGATAGTGTGTCTTGTTGACATGAACTTTTTCTGTATTGCAGAGGAAATACTTAATCTGTACAACTGAAAGAAAAACCTTTCAATGTGGTCATGCTTTCTTTGCTCGTGTCAAGATTGTCATCCTAGTTCAGAGTTACAGCAGTAACTGATTGGAAAGTATTGTGCTTGGCCTGTGTGCTGACACATGGTTATGTGTGCATCAGGCATGCTCATGCAGATGTCTGATTTATATAATTTTCACTGCTACTACATGGAACTGTTTTATAAAGCAGAAGTATTACTCTAGAAGCAACCAACGAGATCTATGAGTGCTGGAACCAGCTGAACCTTTTTTCATATTGGCTGTTGTAGAGTCTCCCTCCAGGTGTGTGAGCTGACACCGCAGCCTTCTCCTCAGCTGGCTCCTGGCTGCTCATTTTCATGAGACACAGGAATGCCCGTTGAGATCTCTGTGCCGTTTGGTTGATATTGTACAGTAATGAGCCTCATTTCCTCAGAAAACCAGTTGGAATTGTATAATTCAGACTGTATATTACTACTGGTTTTGGTGGTGTTCCTGATGAGTTTGAAGGGTAAAGCCTGCTTAAAAACAGAAAGTGCCATTTGGTCCTTTTCCAGAAACCTGTTTACGAGGGATGCTAATCTAAAATAGCTGCTTAGTGTAAAATACAAAGCTCTTCATACTTAGGGTGAAATCTGGAGTCTGGATTTGAAGGAACCGGATTGTCATCCTGAGAATCTTACCTGTATCATCTACCCATTTCGTCAGGCTCCGCAGCATCCTGAACTTGGCAGGCAGCTATTTGTGTATCATGCTGATGACTGCAGGATAAATGACAAGGACATCGTTTATAGGAACTCCCCTCTGCTAATCCTGGCCCTTCTACTTTGTTGTTGCTTGAGACTGGACACATAAGAACTATGAACAAAGGTCTAATTTTCTCCATCTGGAAGCTGTGGATAATACTGTTTACCTACACCAGAGAGATCCTGTGAGCATTCATTGTCACAGTAGCCCATTTCTAAATAATCTCATTGTAAAAAGAGCCTGTTAACACTATTTTAAAAGTAGAGTTTTGTAAGAGTTTAGTGGTGATTGTTTATATATTCAGCTCCTACTATTAGAACACCATTTTTGTTTAATTTTATTGTATTTTTAGCTGAATAATAACATTTCTTGATTAAACGTTGCATCTTTCTAATGACCTTTGCTGGATGCTAAATTTTAGATTGCATTTACATGTGAGACACTGCTATTTTGTTAAGTAGGAGACATATTATGAGGATAATCAGTTTATCTTAAGCTGTAATTCTATGTCTAGCAAGGATTCAAATTTCAAGGATGGCGGATGGCTAATGGCTTAGTGAAGTCTGGTAAAACATCTTTGAGATAAATCCTAGCATAATGAGATCAGTTAGATCTAACTGTAAAATGGAAGAGAAGCTTAATTTTAATTTTCAAATGCACAGTTTGATGCTTTGCTTTTTTGTTCTACAACTTGACAGAGATAAATCTGAAATTAAAAAAATGCTGGAACTGGATGGATCTTTTGAATATGCATAAACTAAAATGGGGAAACTAATCTAAAAAAAAAAAAAGGAGAAGTAGCTAGCTTCATGTAAGGTTACCTTTTCCATTCTATGGAAACTAATTTGCCTCCAATGTAAATTCTCTGGTGAAAGGATGCGCCCGCTTTGCAGCTACAAGGTCCTTCTTACATAGGTTATGTGGGTACTAAAATAGTACTGGCAGCAAAATAACAGTAACATTGGTAATTTCAGTCACAGAGAGCTACAGCTACATACACGATCAAGGGGTCATGGTCAAATTAGGTAGCATCTGGTTTCTTGGCATTTAGATTTGCATTTTAACTAATGTGTTAACAACAGTTTCCACTTCTATTTTTAAATGTGGGCAGTATATCATGCTTTTGTATTTTACTATTTTCATGCAATTACAGTCCTTGTGACAGAAGCTGGAGAGGCCCCGCTGCAGGATTAAAGCTGCTGTTTAAGCACGCAGCACACGCAGTGGCAGTGCAAACTTTTTAGGGCAGTCAGTACAATTTCATTCTGAACAGTCAAGGGAGTAAGAACTTGCTCACACACACACAGTATTCCAGAAAAGCTATATATTTAAAATACAATGGCTTTTTCTGAAATTGCTCCATGTTTTGGAGGCTGAGAAGGTAAATCACGGTGAATAGCCTTCTCGGGCTTCAGCATCTGAGACAGCTCAGGACTTCACTGTCATTTGTGAGTCACAGTAGTTTTGTCACCTAAAATCTGCATGTGACTAATCACATTTCAGGGGGAAGGGAGCACCACTTCTGGCAGCTCTTGTGAATCAACTCTGAGTAACATGATCTTGGTACTTGTAGGAGACAGCTCACACTGAGCAGAAAGCTCCGCAGTTCCCACCATTTCCGAGACCCAACGTGGAAGTAGAGCCCTGGGCAAAAAGACAGAGCAACTGATGGTACTCGTCGACTCAGCACTGAGCTCCTTGGGAAACCGTCTCTAGCCATGCGGAAAGAAAGCACAGAGGGCACAGAAGGCAGGCACCGAAGGACTTGGGGAAAAGCCGATGCTACATAGAATATTATGGGAAAAAAAAAAAAAAAAAAAAGCTGATACTACAAAAAAGCCAATACTACATCTGGGGCCCAAGATCCTCTTCCTTCTGATCATCTGCCAAGAGCCCAGCTTTCTCTCTCTTTTTGCAGCAGAGCGAGACACCAGTAAGGAAGGTTTGTAATATCTGTACTGAGGCAGAGGATGGCAGAAGTACTGTGCTACAGCCTGAGGCAGAGGGGAGTTCGTGGGTTAGGAAAATAGTACCAAAACCCAGCGCTTTCCACCTGGCATATGTAGTACAGATTTTTTTTTTAAGTAGTAGTTTTGTTCTTTGTGTTGTGCCACACTTGACACACTGTGGGACTCAGAGAAATAATAGAATTTCACTTTTGTTTTTCCCTCATTTTTGAGATAATACTTGATTAGCCAAGGGAAAAGCTCCTACTCCAGAAAAAATAGTAAAAATTTTAACCAGGAAATAAAAACTGACATCACTGCTTTCTGCATGTCTATACCCATTTATCTACAGCCATAGGCTCCAAGCATGCTCAGGAATGATCTTTGGCACTGGAACGAAGTTGTCTACTGGTGCATCGCCAGAACTTTCACCAGCCCAAATTTGGCTCTTGCCGAGTACCATTCCCTCAAGCTCTTCCCAGCCGCCGGCAGCTGGGAGGGACTGTTCCCAGCAGACAGTTTGCACAAGGGCAGGCTGTGTTGGGAGCTGAGGGAGTTCACCAGCGTTGGCACGGGCAGTTCCCTGCCAGCTGGCCTCGGCGGAGCCCTGAATCTACAGGTGTAGATGAAGCCTTCCTGTCCGCAGCAGTCCAGTCTTTTATACATTGAATATGCTTCTTAAACCAAGACTCTAGGTTATTCTCACATTTCAGTTGTGGGATTCCCCGTTAGGGTGGGTCTGTCTGCAGGAAATGCAGCGCGCTCAGCTAGCTGTGCCCAAGCGGCCGCTTTCAGCGCCGGGTGGAAACACGTGGCTGAAGGAACCCCAGTGGGCCACGAGCTCTACCCCCACCAGCTACAAACTACCTGAAGAGACACGGGGCTTTGTGGTTAACTGAAACTGGCAATAATGGTTTATTGCGAGGAAAACTGGCTTTCCCGAATCACACTGTTCTGCAGCACAGAAGTAGCAGAGCAGGGCGAGCGAAACCTCGGCCTGTTTTGCAGAGTTCATCGTTAGCCAGCTCTGGAACAGCTCGGGAGCATCCCGCTGAAAACACGAATCACGGGGGAAGCAGCGCTTTTGTGAAGAACACCAGCGTCCCGCAGCTCGGAGCAGGGGCCGGGCCCCGCTCCCGTTGCTGGGCCCATACCGATGAGGCGGGTCGAGGCCCCGCTGCCGATGCTTCCCCACCACGACGTCACCTCCGTCCCGGGGCCGCGGGCAGGGGAAGGCGAGGAGGCCGTTTTAACCGGGGGCCGGGAGGTGACGCCGGGGCTGTGACGGGCCCCGACGCCCTCGGTTGTCTGCAGCCCACGGCGGAGAAGAGGCGAACGCGCCTGCGCCTTCCCTCCGGCCGGGGGGGGGGCGGAGCTGCCTCTGCGCCGGCGCTCCGGCCGCCGGAAGTCCTCCGCAGTCCCACCCACCGGCTCGCCAAGATGGCTGCGTCTACAGCTCGCTTAGCGGCTCGGCGGCTTTTCCTGCCCTGGTCTGCTCGCCTTGCGCGTGCGGCCGGCTCGGGGGACCGGGTAGGCGGCGGAGCGGGGAAGGGGAGGGAGATGCGGAGGAGGCCAGGCGCGGCAGCGGTTCCCTACGGTGGTGCTCAGGCTGCCGCAATGGGGCGGGGGGGTTGGCGGCCGGGAGGCGCGGTGCACGCTGGGAGTGGTAGTCCCGGTGGCGCCCGTGCCGCGGTGCGTCGCGGGAGTTGTGGTCTCTGCCCGGCTGAAGTGGAGGCGGCGGCCGCCCCTCGGCGGGACACGGTTCTCTGCGGGAATCAGACCCGGTGCCGCAGGCCCCAGGATTTGCTCCCTGCGTCCGCTGTTACCCCGTATCGCCCCCGCGGTGCCGAGGCGTTGGGGCTGCCGGGAGCCGGAGCGGTGCAGCGCTGGGGCTGCGGCGCGATGTTTTACAGAGGGGCGGCAGCAGCCTCCGCCGCGGGACGGGGCCTGCCCTGCTCACCCCGGGGGAGCTCGGAGAAAGCTTAAACGTTCCTTCTCGCCCGTGGTTCGATGGAGGCTGCCCGGAGGCCCTGATCCCAGAGCTCTCCCCATCTGTCATTTTCCCCGTCCTCCCAGTTTGAAGCCTTAAGCCTTCCCCTGTAAAAACAGGAGAGGGAGATTTTGCTTTCAAACACAGGTTTTTCCTTCCCGGTGATGCAGACTAGCAGTGAAAATGATCCTTTGCAACAGCCCGGGCTGAGAACTGACTGGCAGGGGAGCAGGTCTGTGGAAGAGGCCTGCGGGTACGGGAGGACAGCAAGCAGCGTGTCTGTCAGCAGAGCAGGCTGGCGGCAGCCTGGGCTCGACAAACAGGAACACAGCCAGTAGGTCTGAGAAAGTGATTAGTTTGCAGTTGTCAGGCTGTCAGTATATGGCAACTGGTTTTGGGCTCCCCTCAGTGTGAGGGGGACGTTAGTGAACTGGAGCGTGCTTGGCACAGATGGTTGCAGGCTGGAGCGTGTGCCCTGTGAGGAGAGGCTGAGGGTCTGGGGCTTGTTCAGCCTAGAGAAGACGCGCCTTTGGTTGGACCTACCAGCAGCCTGCCAGTACCCATGAGGAGGTTGTCAGGAAGACAAAACCAGGTTTTTCACATGGTGGCAGAATGAAAGGCAAAAGGCACAAGTTGAAACAAGAGAGGAGAAACTGGATATATGAAAACCTTTTTTTTCCCATGAGTCAGTCAAGCCGTGGAGCAGGCTGCCCAGAGAGGCTGTGCAATTTCTCACGATCCTGGGAGTTTTTCAATACTCAGCTGCAAAAAGCCCCAAACAAACTGGTCTGACCCCACAACTGATCCTGCTTGGAGCAGGAGATTGGACTAGAGACCTCCTGAGGTCTCTTCAAACTCAAATTGTCCTGTGATCCTAAGATATGCAAGTTTTGAGAGATCTAGCCTGTTGGTATTCCAGGAGGAGAGTGGGTGAGAGGTAGGTTTTGTACTTTCACGTTTAGGGCAGTCATATGGTGAGGGAAGTCTTTGTTTATTTAATACATATAACATTTTTGGAATGGTTTGTTACTTGACATATGCATTTGGGATACATATTTAAACTTCTTGATGTTGAAAAAGTGCAATAAACTCTTCCTTTTTTAACCTCCATCTTCCCTTTTTTTCTACCCCATTCTGATTGAATGTGCTGTAACAGCCAGATGACTGTGTAAAAGGTGGCAATTTCAGTATCTGTCCCTGTTCTGAACAATGGGTGACTGTGATTTGCAGCCCTGGACGCAGGCCCCTGGACTATATCTCACTTCACTTTAGAAAGCAGGTACCCAAAAGAATTCCAGATGTTGAAGGATATATTCAAGGTCCTGCAGGCTTTTGCTGGCAGAACTGGGAAACAAGTGTGGCTCTCGGGGTGTCTGGCTGATGGTAGTAATGCTTTTCTGTCAGACCTTTCGATTGGAGGGAAGCAGATGCAGTCTACTCCAGTTTAGTTATCTTCATGTTTTTCTTCTGAGTCAGGTTAATGCATCCCTGATGTGAAGTAGTGGTGAATAAATTGGTGCTGAATTTTTTATTTTTTAAATGCGTGCTTTAAAAAAGATCCATAAATTTAACATTTTAAGTTCAGGAATACATTTTTCGGAAGAGCATCCTAGGATCTAACTTAACAATCTGAGCGTGACTGATGCTTTTTCCTTACAGTGTGTGCATGTTGGAACAGGCAGACTCAGAGCTTCCAAAGCAGCAACAGAAGTAATCTTAAATGTTCCTGAAACTAGGGTGAGTCCTATGGAAAACGGCTTGCAAGTAGCTTCTGAAGACTCTGGACTTTCAACATGCACAGTAGGTAACTCGTAAAGGGAAGGTTTTTTCGTTAACTGTTCATGTGTGTTCATTTCCTTGTGGAACTAAATTGCATTCTTTCAGTGTTTATTAACAATTGTTCTTGAAACTTAAGCTAGGAAATAGAAGTTTCAAGGCTTTTGTAACTGATCTGTGATTAAATTTTTTGTGAAAATCAACATTTTATTTTTCTTGAAAACCTGCTTTGTTTAAGGAAAAAGCCATTTAAAAACAGGGCTTGAAAATGGAAACGTAGTTCATTCACAAAATCAGCAAAGCTGCATCGTTAGCTGGTAAAATAACTTTTTTTTTTTTTTAACTTCCCCCCCGCGATGAGGTTGGACTTTGGATTGATGCTGGAAGCAGGTATGAAAATGACAAGAACAATGGAACCGCTCATTTCCTTGAGCATATGGCTTTCAAGGTGAGTGTGAGTATTGATGTAGAAGTTTATAATGGGTTCCTAAGTTATATATTTTTAAAGATCAATAAGAACTTTGTCAGAATGGTATAAATAAATTTTCCAAATCCAGGAGAGAAAAAAAAAATAGTGGACAACTTAGACTTTCATTTCCATTAGAAAATGAAGCTGAAGTTCTATCTGTGTAGCAGATACACAACTATAGATTAGTAACACAAGTCTAAACTCACTTTCAACTTCTTGTAGTAGTCTTAGAAGACACACAGTCCCCCTTTTACTGCTTTTTATTTTCATTTGGGAGCATAATTCGATTTATGTCTGACTTTCAGACTTGGAGACATTAGTATGCCAGTTTTCTTTCTCTTGACTTTGACTTTTTCAGACAAGAAGTGGTAATGCTGAGTAGGTGCATTAAAGGGTCTAGTTTGATTTTTCTTATTGTTTCGTTTCAGGGAACAAAAAAGAGATCTCAGTTAGACCTTGAACTAGAGATTGAGAACATGGGAGCTCATCTGAATGCGTATACATCCAGGGAACAAACCGTGTATTATGCAAAGGCTTTTTCAAAAGACTTACCGAGAGGTAACTGCTTTCATTCATCAGAAAAGCAGCAAAGAATGAAATGCTTATTGAGCTCCCAATGAGACAACACAGAATGATGCTTTTGCGGCGTAACAGTCCCTTCTTTCCTGGGTGAAAAGTCTGTTCTTGAACTTCACAGGAATGTGAGAATGCAGGTTTGGAAAGGAAAGTGCCAGCAGGGAAGTTGGTATTTGAAACATTTTTGTCTTTAACTTCCCAAAAGAAAGTAACTGTTGGACTCCCTCTTTCCTGTAGAGCAAGTGTTTTGTCCTCTTGCAAATCATACAGCAAATCTTGGTCCCCTTGGTCTTTGGGGTGGGTTTTACTTTTGGAACTAGAATTTTCTGGTAGTCTGAAACTATGCTTTCCATTTCCATCTCTGTTTTCTATTAGCTGTGGAAATTCTTGCTGACATCATTCAGAACAGTACCCTGGGAGAAGCAGAGATTGAGCGTGAGCGAGGAGTTATACTTCGAGAGATGCAAGAGGTTGAAACCAATTTACAAGAAGTTGTCTTTGATTACCTTCATGCTACAGCCTATCAGAAGACAGCCCTAGGACGGACAATTTTAGGACCCACTGAAAACATCAAGTATGTCCAAATCTGTGGTTGTCTTTAATTGTGATATTGAAAAGTCTCATCTGAAAACGTGGGGAACGGCGTCAGTTTTCATTTTTGCCCTGGAAGGTAGCTGAAACTGTGCTGGATAGAACTACAAGAATTCCCCTATTGCCTTAATTCCCCTGTATGCAGGCATCAAAGGGTATTTGAACTCCAGATGTCTACTGCATGTCTTCATTATTTGCCATATTTTTCTCCTGTTTGTTAAAAACGCATCTGACACAAGATTGGAAAGGCTCCTTTTTCCCACCGGTCAGACGTTCGGCATTATTGTCAATCCAGCTGTCTCTGCCCTGCTCTTTCAGCATGTGTTCATGCCAGTGCAGACCAGGAGACTGCTAAATGGGCTGTTTTCACATTGGCATGAGGTCATTAGTGGATCCTGTCTCCGCCTGACTGAGCTGTAATTCTGACTCCTTCTCAGGAAGCTGGAAGAGCTTTCAAGGGCAGAATGTATCAAGTTCTTATTTCCTTTTTAGGAAGTCACCCTTATGTTAGCTTTCTGCCTCTATGCACAGCTCCGTGCTCCGGCAGAGCTTACAGTTATTTTGAGACTGTATTGTTCTATACCTTTATCTCTTTTACTCTAATAAACTTTACTGACACTTGGTGATGTTTCCTTGACTGTTTCTAGATCCATAAACCGTAATGACTTGGTGGAGTACATAACAACGCATTACAAAGGACCCAGAATGGTCCTGGCTGCTGCTGGAGGTTAGTATGAGGTATTCACCCTGGGTCGTGTGAAACTATGCTTGAAACCGTGGTCTTTAAGTTTCTGGGAACGTCACGATGAATTACCCATTGTTGAGTAGGTCCTCGAAGTTCATTGTTAGCCCTGTGTGTTTTGTGCCTTCGTACCCTTTGAACTTTTGTTCCCTTTTCCCCTCAGTAATATTCCAGAAACATTCTTAAACCAGTAGCTAGAAGTGAATTGGAGGCCATGGTCATTCTTCCATGTGGGCAGGAAAAGAGGGGCCTAGAAGGGGTTCAATGTGAAAAGGGGAGTAGCAAAGAAAGCAGAAAGGAAGAGAAATAACACCGAGGCTTGAAACTGAGAGCAAACAGCTTGATTTAGTGTAGTATTAATAGGTGGCTACTGAAGAGAATTAAGGAGGGGTGAACTTGGTGGTCTTACTCTGTATAAGGAGCGAGGTGTGAGAAATCTGAAAGTGTAGCATTAAAGCAGGGGAGTAATAAATTACTGCTTGGCTGAGTCTTTAAACTGCGCAGCAATTTAAATTAACTGTTACAGAGTAACGTTACAAAGTATGTGAAATATCTTTGTCCAGGGGTGTCTCACGATGAACTGCTTGACCTCGCAAAGTGCCATTTTGGTAACTTGCCATCTGCTCCAGAAGGAGGACTGCCACCCCTGCCACCTTGTAGCTTCACAGGTAGTGAGGTAAGCGGTTAGGTGGCTTTTTGAGCTGGCCCTTACATCCCCTGTGAGCACAACTGACACGTGCTCTCTGCTGAGGGGAGAGAGCTTCTCAGCTGCACACTCAGCAGATTAAAAGTTTTCTTGCCCTGAGTGAGGGCAATGGAGTAGCTGCTTTCCAAAGCAGCCCTTTCCAACTTCTCTTGGACAAGCCTCGCTGCCACCACTTTTTCTACTTCATCAGTTCCTGGAGGAATAACTCCCTTATTCCTGCTGTTACTTTCCTTTTATCCCTGTGCCTACGGTGTTGGAGCACTTCCGCTTGTTGAGAATCACTGATTTGAAGGATATGGCAGAGAACCAAGGCATCTGCGTTCTATTCCCTGGATTTTGGAAAGTCGTTGGCTTTCCTTGCTGCCGTTAGTTGTAAAACGACCTGTAGTGCCCTCTCTGTGTACGTGGCGTTAGGCTTGCTGATGGCAAACCGCTCTGATGTTCCCACAGGGAGGACTAGTTAAGGCCAATGTTAAATGAAACTTCATATGCTTTAATTTTTGGCTCTCTGTGCATGCTTTATACTACGGATGGGATGGAAATGTCTGTCTCCTGATATTTCAACTTCCCGTGTACGTTACCATGTACAGGTGGTGCTGCAGCTGCTTTCCTGTGTTCCCACAGATCCGTATAAGAGATGACAAGATGCCCTTGGCGCACCTTGCGATAGCTGTGGAAGCAGCTGGCTGGTCGCACCCTGATACAATCCCACTCATGGTAGCGAATACTCTGATAGGTAACTGGGATCGTTCCTTTGGAGGAGGCGTGGTGAGTGAACCTGCAAGCACCTTCCTGCTCTTAATGAGGCTGGGGAGATCTCTCTGACTTGGGTACTGCTGATACAGAGCCCTTCAGACCTGTCTGGTGGCATTACTGCTGCTGTATGGCTATTTCTGAAGGTCCTTTTTTGGAGTGGGAGAAGGGAATCCAATTGTGAGTCCAAGAGGATTTGTTGTCCAAGAACTAGGAAAATCTGAGGAAATGGTTCTAAACCACCAAAACAGAGGTGACTTGAGATCTACCAGCCCTCACAGGGAGTAGGATGTTTCATACCTGTATGTCATCAGAACCTACAAGTATAAGTAACCGTCCCTTTCTTGAACCTAAGTAGCTTTATAATTTTGGCTTAAATCTGGGCTATTACTTGGAAACGTGAGATTACGTGCAAGGAAAGAAACTGTTGAGATGAAGAGCTGATAATTAACCTCATAGATTCTGCTGGAGCCTGTGATACTGCTGCATGTTCTGTTATCATGGAAATGAAAACACAACCATGGAGGTGACTAGTAGGCTTCCCAAAAACTTCATAAAATAATATATTTTTCTTTTGCCTCAGCAGAATTTATCCAGTAAACTTGCTCAGATTGCCTGCCATGGTAACCTGTGTCACAGTTTCCAGTCCTTCAATACCTGCTACACTGATACAGGGCTGTGGGGACTCTATGTGGTCTGCGAGCCATCCACTATACAGGACATGGTGCACTTTGTTCAGAAAGAATGGTAAGCTAACAACTGGTTTTCCAAAAAGATTGTTTCCAGTGGAGGAATAATTTTTTTTTTTTTAAAAAAAGCAATCATTTAAAGAGAGTATTTTTGTTTCTCTGCTTAGGCTTGCCTGGAAGAAACAAATGCATCAAGTTCTAAGCTTTGACACTCAATGCAGAGTCCCCACAGCCAGTTTCTGGCACCCTGACTTGGAGTGAATAGCTTAAGGTTTAGGTTTGGTTTTCTTTTCCTGCCCTGGGAGAATAAATAGTAACTGTAGTTAATACAATAGCATTCCTTGTACAAGAAAATATGGCAGTGATTTTTTTTTTTTTTTGACTTGCAAGTGACTGGAGTTATGAAACTGTGTCAAACGTTTTAGAATACTGCTGAGTTGATATACAGTGCCCCTGAACTGCACGTTTCACAACTGAAAGAGTAAATATTCGTGAATGAGAGGAATGAATGTGCGATTACCTACAAACACCATTAGTAGTTGCCCATTCTGTGGTTGCTGTCCCACAGTTGCTATCTGTGGTGGTGGTATATAGAGCTCTAGTGAATACAAAGGGAAATGAAATTATGTGAGGTAGGTGAGCTGTTATATATGGAATTTTGAAACCTGGGATTCTAGGTAATATTCACTCATCTAAGGCCTAAATCTAAATTGAAAAGATGTCCATAGGTGCAACTGTAATGCTTGAACTGCAGATGTGGTTAGAAACAGACACGTGTTATTTAAGAGTGCTGATTTAGAGTGGGTGAAGTTGGTGGGTTTTAATCACATAGATCACTCCTCCTATACTGTTATTCTATGAGGTCTCTGTAAACAACTCGTGGAGAAAAATGGCATCATTTTGGCTGTCCGTTTGCTGCAGCTTAGTGCCAGGGAAGATACGAACCTGTCTGGTGACAAGATGTGTTAAGTACCTCGTGCTTCCCCCGTCCTAGTGACATGTTCCTTACGCAGTGTGGTGAATCATTATCTCAGCAAGAGCCAGGACGTAATGGATTGCCTTCTGGGCTCATTACCTCTAATCGCTTGGCTCCTACTATCATAGCAACCGTTGTTCTCAAGATAGCAAGTATGGACTACACTTAATACTCATTTAATAAAATGAAATACAGCTCTTCTAAGGAGAAAAACTTGCTCTTGGGTATATTGGTTGCTCCCAAACCCCCCTACTCTTATGCTGCTGCTTTGCATCCTAGGGCTTGTTTCCATACCCAGTTCTCTTACCAGCTCTGGCTGTAGAAAAGACGTGCCTGGTAGGTGCACTGATGTATATGCACCTCTTGATCACAGGCAATCTTGTGTGCTGCAGGTGACCATTATTTAACGCCTTTGGGTTTAAACTATTTTTTAGGATAAGACTTTGCACAAGTGTTACGGAAAATGAAGTAGCTCGAGCGAAAAATCTTCTAAAGACAAATATGCTGCTACAACTTGATGGTGAGACTTATGAGAGCTTTTTATTCTTAGTGGAGTTGTATACAGGTAACTGAAGTGTGTCTTCCCCTTTTAGGGTCCACACCAATCTGTGAGGACATTGGAAGACAAATGCTGTGTTACAAGCGCAGAATCCCAATTCCAGAACTTGAGGCAAGAATTGAAGTAAGTGGAGTCACGTTGCAGTGTTTAAATTAGGCCCTTAAGAAATTTAATTGCTACAGGAGGTAACAAATAAGAAGTTAGACTGCTTCCAACTGAAAAAATTTTCAACTGGTTTGTTGCCTCTTCCACTGGATTATACAGAATTAAGATCCCTGGCTCTTAATACTTCTTTAGATGGGACTGGTAACAAAGATGTCTCTTTACCCCTTTTAGGCCATTGATGCCCAGACTATTAGAGAAGTTTGCACAAAGTACATCTGTGATAAGCATCCTGCCGTTGCTGCCGTGGGTATGTTGTATACGTTTCCCTACCCTGCCATAACCTCTCCCCACCAATCGCTATCAGTTTAGCGTGTGTCATGGCCCCCTTTCTTTAACTTCCAGGTCCAATTGAACAACTTCCAGAGTATAACAAAATCTGCAGTGGCATGTATTGGCTTCGTGAGTAGTGACTAACAAGAACTCTCAGTATGTTTGAGCTGTTAAAAAACAAAACCAACTGCACCCCTGTTTAAAGCTTTTGAGTTGGAGAAATGCTTTTGAGAAGATTAAAACTCAAGAACCAGCCAGTCCTGTGTATCTTTATAATTAAGGAAGGAATGAAAACATGTACAATATTTGCATTTTTATTATAAAACAAAGATTGTCAGTAAGAGTCATTTCTTGACTTTAGTAGCATTCATCACTTGTTCTTGAGCAGCTTTCTTCGCCTTGACCATTTCAACGAGTTCCTGGAAAGTCGGAAAAAGAAAGATACTTAGCTAAATGTGGAACTAATTAACAACGCCATGGTTCTGAACACTACATATATTCAGCCTGAAACACTCTAGCTCTCAACATAGTGAGGAATCTTGACAGTTTAATACCTTAAAACAGTTTCTCTTAAACAAATAAATTAAAGGAAGGTCAATGCTCATCTACTTCCCCTGTAGCAGGAACTTTACCTGCAAGAGGCTTGGGATATGACTTTACCATCTACAAGAGCTTGCTGTCAAACTGTAAGAGATTTCACAAGACAGACTTCCCAGCTTCCTGAGCCACTACTTTCACTGAGGAAAACTTTGTCCTTACTGCTCTTTCGGGGTTGAGTTACCAAGAAAAAAAAACTAAAAAAAAGTTTCTCCATAAGGCTCCATCTTGTGCTAGCTTGCTGTTGTCAGATACTGTCTCTGGTAGGGAAAGCAAGAGTAAAAGCAAAGGATTGTAAAATGAGACCTGGACTAATTACAGTCCTAGAAGGAGCTGAGGTGCCTTACCTTGTATCGTTTCATGCAGTCTTTTTTTGACCGGCCTGGAACAGCTGCTGCTATTTTCTCCCATCTTTCAGGAGTATTTACTGGGTAAGTCTTCAATGCTTGTTCTAAAAGCTTTTGTTCTTCTGTAGTCCAAGGGGATGAATCTAAAGGTGATCCTGTTTTTAAATGCAAAAATGACAGCAAGAAAGAAAAATTAATAAGGAGTCTATGAGATAAGCCTAAGAAAATATTGTAAAATCTTTTATAGTTGATTTAAAATCCATGCAGTCTTGTGATAAAACTAGTCTGACCTAAGGGCTACCCACTACTAAAAACCTGAACTTAAAAAAACAAAACAAACCCAAAAAACCAGCCCTGAAACTGACTGGACAAGTGGCCCTTGCGATCTTTAAATAAAGCACAGAGATGTTGGAAGGTAACATTTTTTGTTGTCAGCTGGGTGGCAGATCACTGCAGCTGCCCTGGGAAGGCCCATTGTTAGGGCAGCCATGTAGCTTTTTGTTTGGGTTTTGTTAAGGAGCACATCGTAAGGACACAGCCTTCTGCAAAGTTTGATGGGAGATGTTTGGGGTTTAAACAGGAGACTGTAGGATGATGCTGTAGCTCAAGTGCATCCCCTCAGGCCTACCCTTATCTGAACGTGTAGCACCCTCTGAGGAACAGATAATCTCAGCATCAGACTTGTTGCTTCACCAGGAAGCATTTCAAACTGTCACTATTTAGTTAACTGTGGTTTGTACCAGAAACCCTCAAATCCAGTAATAGAGCCTGGCTCACTTTCTTACTTGCTACACAAGTTTGTCAGTAAGTTTGTTTGTAAGCAAGTCTTGCGTTCTGGATTACTTTCTTACTAAGAGGCACAGGGGAGACAACTCTGCAAGAAGGTCTCTCTTTTCACCTTTACCTTCAAATCGTTCCGAGGGGGCAGCACTGTCCATCTGCGGCACCACACCATGCTCTTTTTTAAATTTGTCAAATGCTTTCTTGTTTATGTCATCTTTTTGATGAGGGTCTATGAGCAACAGACATCAAATAGAATAATTATTGCAACAAAATTAAAGCTGGATGTAATAATAAAAGCACTATGGAGCAGATTATTGTAAACTAATAATCACATAATCCAAAAACCTAATTCCTACTTCTTTTAAAATGGTAAGGAGGTTGGTAGATTTAAAAAAAAAAGTCTTTCAGGGTCCAATAAACTTTACCCAAAGTATCAGGCTCCCCAACCCCTATCCTGCTTTATACTGCTCAGATGAATGCTTTCTCCATATAAGATTAAGCCTGAATCTGTAACTTCACTGAGATCAAAAGGGATTATTCTCTGAAGTAATGGCTGCGGCCCAAAACCTGCGTATTACCCAGTGTACCAGTGTGTCAGAGGGGCAGTCAGGAACACTGGGAAACCTGGGTCCTCCTTATAAAAGTATCAGAATAGAGAAACTTATGGAAAATCAAAACATTCCAAAAACCAAACTTTAAGAATTTACTGAAGAGCCTCCTCTCAGTATCCCAGCTCTCTAGGCTCCACTTACCACAAGAGGGTATAAGCCACATTAATTCAGGTGTCTGAGTCTGTTGCTGAATCCCATTCATCTTTTTAAAGTATCTCTATAGCTTCATCAGTTTCATTTTTCTAGATGCCTTCCTTTGTAGAGAGCTTTTTCAGAGGTCAGTTTGTCACTCTCTGAGTGTAGAGGAGCCTAGGCAATGCATGTGGCCTAGACATCTGTGCATCAAGTTAGATTAAAAGAATCCCTGAGATTCACTCATAAGATGGTGACTTACAAGATAGCTACTAGGCTGAAAATACTGAGTCACATAAACGAAACACTCCTCTAAATCTTCCATCTGAACTACGTTTCTTTTGGGGATATACAGAGGATTTTCTCATCATAGAAACACAATGCCATTCAAAGAAAATCAAGCTGTAGAGAAGCATGCAGACCATCTTATTACAAAAATAAGGTAATACAGATACCAAGCTTTTGGAGGCTCTTTGCTTTATTGATGACATCTTTTGCTGTTCGTTTTATTCCAGTAGTTGAGTGCAAGTTCATATAATTGGCAATAACTTCCCACCTAAAGCAAGAACAGAAAGGGTAAACCAACATATTACATAATAGCTTATCGTCATACAAGCTACTTTCAAGTTCCATACACATTTATATCAACTCCTAAGTAAGTTTAATCATACTTAAATACATATAAATTGTCAGGGTAGCTATCCTGGAAAGCTTTCGGTCACTAAATGCAGATGTTTCCCTTAAGAATTCACCCAGCTTAGGAGAGCTTCATATCTTCTGATACAGAAGGACGATGGTGTAAGTGAAAACCACAAAACTCGTCTCAGTTGTTGCTTCCCTGAAGTCCCTAAGCACCGCTGACACTAAATACTGCAGGCTGCACTGAAAGGGCTGAGAAGTCATGAACCCTGTTTCCACTGCCCCTGAAAAGAATACCTGAACATCAGATATGAGGGGCTACAACAGGGGAGACCTGGAACAGCCCTAGCCCCCAAATTATTCCTAGTGCATTCTTAGGAAATGGAGGGGAATATTTGCACCTGATCAGACAGGAGGATCGTGTCTAGGCCTGTGTTCTCAATGAGTACTCTCGCCTGCTGAGCTGCAGTGCAGAAACAGTTACTGCTATAATCTCCATAAAGAGTAGGACAGCTTGGTTTTTTTAAAAGTCAGCATCCAAATCTTGTAATGGAGGCTTCAGATCTGTGAACCCTAAGTGGAAGAAGGCATTTCACTCCTGGGAAAGACCAGGATTTAAGGCATGCTCCTGTACTTGATGCTTAGTAGTAAGCTGATTGCCAGTGCTGCTTTCTGCGAAGCCCAGCCTTTCCCTTTTCCCCTGGCTCTCCCTTAAGGAGAGCTGAGGCACCTCTCTCTTATCTCTGGCTGTTTCCCTCCTACCGTGTAGAGGAGAAACCAGGCTCACGTTCACCGTGGAGCTAGCGGAGGTATTGCACACGTGTATTCCGACCCAGCTGCGTCATGGCCACTGTTCTGGTTTTGTGCTCTGCCTCAGTGACTGGAGCCTATCCCACAGCAAGCCTGGGCAAACACACACCTCAGCACAATCTCGCTGATGGACTGAGGCCCAAGTTTGGGGGGAAACAAGATACAGGGCCAGAGCTAACCCCAGTGACACGCAGAGCATGGTACTAAGAGAAGACAAACCACAGGCTGCGCAACAGTCAAGGAAAAGGAGGAAGTTTATGGAGTCTTTATATTGACATCATACTTGGGAAGGTCTGAAAGTAAGTGGTATTACACTTGTTACTTAAAAATTGTTAGTAGGGCTTTTAACACCAAACCTGAGAGGTACCTTGAGTTAGTCCCTGCTGGGAAGAGGTTCACAGCTTTAATTAACAACTGTAAATCATCTTCTGGCCAATTTTTGCTTCCTCCTCCACCACCAGTGGTTGACTTTTCTGAACTTTTTGTTGCTTGGCGCATACGAGCTTCTGCCTCTTCTTTCTCTCGCCTTATCTGTTCATTTATTTCTTCTATCTGAAGGATTGTAAACAAGCATTATTTTTACATTTTACAGTGACACAAACCCCTCTCCCTGGGATTGCTTTGAGCCTTGAATTTTGCTTAGTTTGTTTTGTACATTATGCACAGGGAAATGGAGGCGCTTATCCGCTCCAGTATTATTTCCCTCCATCGTGTGCGTAAATTTGGCCATCCCAGATTAGGAGGTACAGCAGGAATCCACCACAAGTTCACTGGGAAATTAAATGAACACTCCCAGGATTAAGGCAAAGTTTCCGAGTCTAGCATGAATGTCCAGGCTAACATCTGACCTACAGGGACAGATCCACAAAAGTATCGAGGACTTAAAAGTGACTAGTGAGGGTGGTTAAACATTCATGTCGAATAAACTAATTCCCACATCTTCCAACCTAACTGCTACCTAAGCCTGGTCATGACAGAAACTCTCAGTTACTATGTCTGTACTAAGTTAGCATTAACTGCAACAGCCCAGATTTTAGTTACTAAGTGCTTACTCAGGGCTAGATGGCCAAGTGTAGTTTGTTAGGAAGCAATTCAGCAGAACTTCAGTTACCCATCACACATCTTTGTGACTGTAATCACACCTTGAGACTGTGGTGTGATGTATCTTTAACGTATCTGCTTCTGAGTATGCCCAGTCCAGTCTTGGCAATATTAAAAAAAGCTATGCACTTAGGCCTGTTGGCAGGATGCTCAAAGTAGGCTTCTTGCTGTCTGTCTCATAATAAAATCTTTCTGGCAAAAGGAAAATTACCCAATAGGTAATTTTTATTAATGCAGAAGTGGAACAGTTTTAACAGAGACAGAAAGGTGACTGTCCGTGTTTGGAACTCTCTCTTGGAGATGGGGAGACTGGATTCAGTCCCCTGTAGAACAAGAGGGTTTTGAGCCTTACGTTATCTGATGAGTAAACCTGACCCTGGGATGGGGACAGATCATCCTCCCCACCAGGAAAGAAAGTTCACAGCTGTGAATCCAAAGTGGATGAGAGAGAGAAAGCACCTGATTCTTTCTGCAAGATCTGGGTTCAGCCTTATTAGTTCAAATGGCTTTTCCCTGCTGGCAAATTTAGGCAGATCCTAGCTGAGTTTTGTAAATCCTAATCACAAGGGGCTTTTCCCATACTTCGGTATCCATCCCACTGGCCCTTCCAGTGCCTACAGCCTGCAGCACTTTGGTGGATCTAGCCCCAGGTCACAGATCCTAGACTAGGATTGTTCTTGCGTAACAGAATAGGTTAAGTCTGCCCTCCTTCCCCTCTGGGTAACTGCTACCCATTGTTGGGCAAAATCAAATTCCTCTACTGTTTCTGTATACTGTACAAGTGGTAGGTTTTGTGTCCTTTACTAAGTAAAAATGCATATTCCCCCCCCCCCCCTCAGCTGACCCTGGTTATTTCACCAGCCATGAACTGCACTATGTAAAATGGAGCAGAGATCAAGTCTGCCTGGGGACCCTGAACCTCAGGGCTTTGTGTTTAAGGGGCAAGAATCCACAGCAGCTATGTTGTATCTTACTTCAAGTCAGTCATGTAGATTTCACAAATCAAATTACTCTGTTATTTTGATTTGACACTCGGCATAATTACCTGTTTTACTACAGCCGCCTTTCCTCCTTCCCTTGTTGTAGATGTAAGTGCTTCATTCAAGCATTGCAGACTAAAAATAAATTATTAAGTTACAACGGATAACTAGTAGAAAGATGGGCATCAAAACGAGCAGAAATCAGCAGCAGGAAGGCTTACCTTGCTAGCTCAAGACGATCACAAAGCTTTTCCACCTCCTCCATCATTTTAACACAATCTGCCTCATTATCAGAAAAGTAATTCCAGTTCTGGAAGCAGAAATACATGTTCTACAAAGTTCTTGAACTTTATTGTCCTGTTCCTTCAGATAAAGGCTTAACACACAGCATTCTTCAGCCGCTGCTGTGTTTGGACCTATTTGGTCAGCTTTATTCATAACTCAAGACCGTATGTGTTTCAGTATTTCGCTTTTTAGTAAACCCACTTTCCGTACCCACCTCCAGCCATAAGAACAAGCAAGCACATGATAGGGCCTGATCTAAGCAAACATAGTAATTTCACTGATGTAACCTGTATGTCACTATAATATTTAAATACCTTGCAAGTCGTTCTCAGTTTTTGCCTTTCTTTCTTGATTGCTTTTTTCTGTATCTCTTTTTCCTTTTTTGCTACCAATGCTTGTTGCCTAACTTCTTCTTCCTCCTTTTCTTTTGCTAACCGTGCTGCTTCTAATTCTGCTTGTCGCTGCTGCAATCAAAAGGGGAAAAAAAAAAAATTAAAAAAAAAAATCAAAACCCCCTCGAAGTCCCACTGTTACAGGGTCATGCAGTCGTTCAATACTGAAATGTGCTGTTTCTGGCTTTGGTGGGTTTTTTTGGTTTGTTTTTTATTATTAATACATCAATACTTTAATGTTTGGTTTTCCAAGAGTTTTGAGGGAGGTGATGAAACGTACACCAGTTGGCGTTAATTCAGATACTCACTATGAGGACCCCTAGTTTATAAATCCTGACTTACTTGACAATGGAGAGACAAAACTGTATGGAATTTCCTATGCCTGCCCCAAGTAAAAGCTTGGACATGTGCAGTGGTCCAACATTTCTCCAGCATCATTATTAACATAAAATCTCGCAGTGCTCCAGTATTGTCTTTTAAGTCACTTTTTAGCACCTTACAGTCCTCTTTCATTGCTGGGACTGTGTTCAGAGCCATCTTTCCCACACTGTTAGTCGTAATCAAGGATGTTATGTGTTTCATACCCATCAGCCATTGACAGACCACAGGCACAAGGCAAGCAGCTGTATCCTTTTTATGAGAAAGGAAAGCAGGGCACAGAACTTAACAACAGCCTCTAAACCAGAGGAAGTGTATGCAACAACAGAACTCAGCTTTAGAACATTTTTTCTTTCAGATCCGTGCTCCTTGTTTTCATCTCGTTCTCACAAGGCTGTCAGTCTTGCACTGCCTGTGGCACAGGGATTTAAGACAACACATCTTTAAACCCCAGCATAATTCTAACAGTAGCTTTCTGACACATCTAGAAGCTGAAGCTGTGGATCAGGGGTGAATGAACCAGGGTTTCTTTCAACCCAAATAAAGTAGTTAACTTACTTTTTCTTTTGCCTCCTGTTCTTTTCGTTTTGCTTCTACCTTTGCTTTCTTCTCTGCTTCTTTCTTTGCCTTTTCTTCCTCCTTAAATTTCTTTATCCTGGGATCACAGCTGTATGCATTGTCTGGCGGAAGAAAGGATGCATCATGTAGAAAAGAAAAACGGGAGATTTCCACTGTTAGTTAACAAATCTCTCTTTAAAAGCCCAGCAGATTGTATGCTCACCCACAAGTGTCCTAATTCTGTTCATTTCTTCTTTTTTTCTCAATGCTCTGGCAGCTCTGTTCTGCTTTTCTATCCACCTCCTTTCATCTCGACTAAAAAGGGAAAGCACAGTTAGCACTAATACCCTACGGTGTCACTGTTAGAAATTCATCAACAATTTTTTTTTTTTTTTAAAGTTTCCCCACACAGATGCTCTTCTCTGAATGCTTCAAAAACAGACTTCAAAAAGTGAAGTTCCAGGCCCCAAGCTCATGTCAAAAATGCTAAGTATTTACACAATTACATAAACCTGACAAAACAAGCTGCTTATCTGTCATTGCAAGGAATGGGATCATGGACTTTGTTTTCGAAATGCAATCCTCTTGTTGACCTAACATTAAACTCAAGCAAAACAACTGAAATGCTGGTATTCAGTTTAATTAAAGAGCAGCAATATAATCAATTATCTCCATTTTGCAGAATACAGGTCATGTCAAGTAAACCCATCTGCACAGCAGGAACACTTCCTATGAAGTACCCTGACACTCTGGTAAAATCATGCCGGATTGACTCCAGGAGAGTACAGCTCAGGTGAAATAGATTAAAAATTGTCTGACTAAATAATCTGAAAATACTGGTCAGTGCTGTCAAGAAAGGGGCAAGTTTTTAGTGGCAGTCTATATCCTCATCCACACAACCAAATACAGAACCGTATACCTCAGAACAAAGAAAACAATCCCCATAACAGAGTTGGAGACTACTATGAGTAGACTGAAGGTTTAAAGCATGAGCAGCATCACTCTTCGCAAGAAGGAATAACAAGAATCACGACCATCTGAACAGAAGCCGAAATGCAGTTCTCTCCCTGAAGTACAGCGTGCTATGTACCATTTGTCTCAACACTTTTTAAAAAGGACCCTAATGACAGGAATAAGCACAAAAAAAGAGCTATGCAAATAATTCAGGAGCCTTCCAATGAGAAGCCTAGGGATTAATCAGCGTAATTTATCAAAAATACAAGTGATACGGAACTGATTACAGTGCCTTTGCAGAACCTTCACAGGAGAGAGAACATCGGGTCCAGAGAGGTTCAAAAAATTCAACAGCAGGAAAAGGCATAAGAGAAGAGGAAAGAATGCCCAGCTACAGCCTAAATATGGCAGGTTTTAGCCACAAAGCAAGCTAACCACTGACTCTAACTACAAAATTGATTTCTATTCAAACTTGGAGGAAGAGGTTCATACAATGCCCGTTATGGTTATCAAGGATGACTAAGTGAAATGTTGCGTCCTGTGAAACACGTGCTACACTCAGCGATTCAGTGCTGTAACTTGAACATTCTGTGTTTATAGCTGTAGGAAGGATAAAAATAGAATGTATTTTCCAACGGCAACATGGTCTGAGTAATTCAGCAACTATCAACTACATCAACAAATACACTTTTTTTTTTTTTATTAACATCAAGCCACCAGAACTAATCTCTAAATTCTAGAAAGTATCATTTGTCTCAGCACAGTTTAACAGAAAGTTGGAAAGAGAGGTGATACCTGTTACTCATCCACTCTGTTCTGGCTCCAGGTTCAACCTGTGTTTGGAACTTGCTGGAACTGCAAGTCTGAACTTAAGTGAACACACATTTCAAAGCACCTCAGAAACACCTCTGTGTTGCAAGCAAGAACGATTTCAATTACACAAGAAAGACAAAGAGAAGCCCACAGTCAGTCCAGTTCAAGTCCACGACTGACTACGAAGCTAGGAGAGTGGAATTCAGTCTTAGTTCGGCCGCCTTTCTTCCTATGACTTACAGTCTGATAAAGTTGGAAAAAAATCTCACTGTAACAATCTCTGTCTCCTGTCAAATTTCTTTTTACTTACATACCATTCTGCTTTTTCTTTTTCCTCTTCATCTAAATAGGAAAACTCTCTCCAGGAATCAAAATTATACCTAAAGTAAATAAAAGTAAAAAGACGAATGAAGAAAAAAAAAAACAACCAAAACAACCAAACAGCAAAACTATTACAAATAATATACCTTTTTTACCATTAGGTTTTTGTAGGCAATTGTACTGTTATTTACAGTTTATAATGCATAATTTACAATTATACTGCACCTACAATGATTCCACTGTGTTCAAGTCAAAATGCAAGATGCTATTGAAAGCAGTGATTTACATCTGTCTGTACTGCAGGACAGTGTAGTTCAGGACAGGATCAGTCTCACCAACTCTAAGTGTTGCCTAAACCCCCATTACAGGCAGTGGAGATAGAGTGCAGTCTGTAGAGTTGAGAGAGAAATACATTTAGTTTTTATATAAGCATCTGTATTTAGCAGGTATGTCAAGCCATAAACTTTACTGGCTTTGTTGGACGAGACAGACCTCCCTCAACCAGGGGAGCTTAAATACCTAGCAGACACCTCCACTGAAAACACAAGTTAGGCAGGACAGACCCCACTTCCAGTCTGGGGGTCAACTCGGTTCATTGCCATTGTGGTCAGAGAACTGTCAGAAGCTCCTGAATTTACCACATTAGCTGGGAGGAAGCCAGCTGTTTGTGGAAGGCACTACACAGCTGTGGGGCAATTTTGTGACATTACTAGGCCAGAAGAGACCACAGCCAATAACCTACACACAGAAGTGTCTGCAAGCCCTTTATATCGTGCATCTTGAATACTGTGACTAGAAACTGAGGTATCGGCTGACTTACCAAAACGAATAGAATGCATCTACCTCTTCAAACGATGAGTTCGTGTCCCCAAGTTTAGGAACGTTTTTCTTATTTGACCACCTGAAAATAAATGGATGTATTCAAGAAATAATATATCTAATCTTACTTCATAACATGGCATGTGTTAAGTACATAATCAAAATACCAAATCAGAGGCTCCCTCCCACCAACACAGAGGGGCACCAGCAAAAAGGAAGAAAACAGGAGAGTTCCTTGTAAACATCCTCCAGATTGGGTCTTTTTTGGGGAGCTCCCCCAGAAAAGCAAACTCCTCCTGCCCGAGTTTGGTGTGCCTACAAGGAGGCCTGATGGAGCACAAGCCATCTTTGTAGATACTCAGTTCTCCACACACATTCTCCTGGTAGAGAAGCTTACAGAAAGTGGACAAAAGGTGCTCTGTGAGTAACTCGGTTCTGTGGCAGGCTACAGGAAGTTTCCCATGTATTCTAATGGAGTACGAGGGAATAATGGTGCTCTGCCTCCATTCCATTTTTTCCTCTAAAAGAGGGAAATCTTCCACAGAGTCTAGAATTTGTTATTGCATGATGTAGCATCCATTTCCAAGCAGAGAAGGGAACAACCCATCTGACAACCACAGATCCAGGTCTGAATCTCTGGAATACTTGATGAAAGATTCAATAAAACTACTTTAAATCACCCACAGATTGTTCAGAATGTGTTGTGAAGTGTCTCACGCAATATAACACTGTTTGTCATACAGGTAAAAGGTGAAATAGACTTCTGTTGTGACAGCCTTAATACAAAGTTAATTGGCAAGCACAAATCAAACACAGGAAAAAAAGTCACACACCTTAAGAGAGAACCACCAAATATTGATAGTTACACTTATCTTCTCTTTTAACCAGCTAAATTGTGAACATAACTACTGACTTCTGTTAACGTCTCACCCTCATAAGGAAACCATAAGAAAGGAATTTTTAGTTAGTAGCATACACACACTTGGTATAGTAAATAATTTTAAGATGAAACAATTGTGTTGTACAAAAAGGACAGCAAGTAAGATGGAGCTGAGAACAGACTTTTTTTTTTTTTACTCTCATGGGTCAAACATGTCACCGGTGTGTCAGTTCAAATTATTTTAAAATTAAATAATAGAAAATGCACTATTTTACTTGCATTACATTTCTAGCAAATTAATGCATCTCCCAGCATCCGTTAAAATCACAGCTGTTACAAACACAATACCAGAAGAGTTTGCAAATGCTGCTTCTCCAGCAGCAGCAGAGGCAATCTGACACAGCTTACCTGGCATTTCTTTCAAAAACTGGTGAAAAAACTTCAAAGAAATTTTCTTTTGCTTCACTTTTGGAAGGTACAGAGTTATCAAAAGTAGGATCTATGCTGTTAAATGCTCGTCGTTTCACAGGATCAGATAATATTTCATAAGCTGAAAAAAAGTTACCAGACATAAAACATAAGACTAAATTGGGTCTTCCCCACAAGGTGGGAATGTTACAAAAAAAGGTTCTAAATGTTTAAAAAGGTGCTCTCAGATCCGTGTTTCATCTATCATTCTGTACGGCTTGGTATTTCGTTATTTTAGTGACACTAAATAGCATTGCTGTCAATTGCTGTTTACGGAGAAGGAAAGTGTTCATGAAAAACAACACATATAACCGTTAAAATGTAACAAACCAGAGCATATTTAAAATAATCTAGTAGCAGTAAATTCAGTTCAGGCACTGGGAGTTTGGGCATGACATCTTCAGGCTTTTATCCTACACCAGATCCTTGCAGACAAACTGACAAAACAGACTTATTAAGACAGACATGGAGTAAAAGCAGTCCCTGAGTTAATAAGATGTCAGAACTGGCAAGAACAGGAGACATTCATTAGAATTTTTGCAGCTCACGATGACGTTGTACTGAGACTTCGTGGTGGTGTTTAACTGGGCAGGCAGCTAAACACCACGGAGCTGTTTGCTCACTCCCCCCGGTGGGATGGGGGACAGAACTGGAAAAAAGCCAAAGCTCGTGGGCTGAGATAAAGACAGTTTAATAGGACAGAGAAGGAAGGGAAAATAATGATAATGACACAAGAATATATAAAAGAAGCGATGCACAATGCAACTGCTCACCAACCACTGACCGGTGCCCAGCCAGTCCTCGAGCAGCAGGCTGCCACCCCTCAGCCAGCTCCCCCCAGTTTTACTGCTCAGCATGACATCATATGGTATGGAATATCCCTTTGGCCAGTTTGGGTGAGCTGTCCTGGCTGTGTCCCCTCCCAGCTTCTTGTGCACCACCAGCCTCCTCGCTGGCAGGGCAGTGTGAGAAGCTGAAAAGTCCTTGACCGAGCGTAAGCACTGCTCAGCAACAACCACAACGTCAGAGTGTTACCAACATCATTCTCACCCTAAATCCAAAGCACAGCACTGTACCAGCTACTTGGAAGACAATTAACTCTATCCCAGCCAAAACCAGGACACCTGGAAGGAGTATAAAACACCACATAGCTACTAGCCAAAATAAGCACACACTCCCAGTTTTCCTGTTCTTAAGAGTCCTGCAGCTGGGGAGCATCACATCACTGAATCTTATAACCTGGAAATCACACACTGTAGCTTCAGTAAACTCTTGTTTTTTTTCTCAAGAAAGTGGAATTTGTCTGTCACTTCTACAATACCCACTATTTTTCAGTAAGAGTGAAAAGTCATTAAAGGAATCAAATTCATGCTGTGATCATTCATGGGCTTCTCTGACTGCATCCCTAGAGAGAGAACACTGCACTGTGAAGGTCAGATCTAGAAGGCGATAAGCTGGAGGAGACCTTGGTGCTCTGTGGTTCTGTAAACTGATCTCACTGCACATGCTAATGGAGAGAGGATGGAATATGAGGGACCACCAAGGAACTGCTGTCTGCCAGTCCTCCCTTCCCCTCTGGAAGGGCCCTCCCTCTGCCAATACTCTAAATCACCCCAATTAGCCTCTACACTGCAAGCTCAGAGCTTCAATAACCCCCACACCGTTTTCTGGTTGCAAGAAATTCTGTGCACATCTGTTGGTTCCTCTTCCACTTAAGAGACGCCCCTTCGTTACAGATCCCCAATTCTACTCCCACATAATCAGTTCGCCCCGGGCTCTACTTCCCACTCATTCCTTTGTGAGACCCAGCTCTGAATCCCACCTACGTACTCCTGCCTTTACAAGTTTCTCTTCTCCATTCCATTACCACTTGCTCCTGCTCTGGACCCCTTCCCTACCACTGCATTTTCTTCCTCCAAGGTGCTGCCTGGAAGCTTTAGCCTTCTGCCACGCCACTTTGTGCTTTCCTTTCTGTTTATTCTTAAACTTAGACTGTAAGCAGCAAAGGGGAAACCTATTTTGTTCCTTGCATGTAAAACACAGAGCATATTCCTGAATTCAGGTGCAGGCTGTTCTTACCATAACTATCTGCCAGTTTCTGACAGGATTGCAACTATGGGAAAAAAAAAAAAGTTTCCTTTGGCAACTTTTTTCCTTTTGACAACTCTAAAGGAGGATGAAAACATCATTAACTTCTCCATCATATATCTAATGTTTTAACTACTATTGTAAAAGACACTCAGAAGAAGAAAGTTTAGAACACACCAATTCCAAGATTTCCCCCCTCCTTATTGAGTAAAAAAAAAAAAATTGTCTAAAATAAACAAAAAAGCCAAACTCCAACACATTTCTGGAAGTGTCATACACTGAGAATACTCCCTATGCTCTGGAATTGGCCAGCAGTGGTGTTCTAGGTCACTACAGGCAAGAAGGGAAATGTTATCCAATTGAGTTCACTTGGTCATCAGGGGCAAAAAAGAGCTGATGAAGAAACTGATACCCTACATCAGATCAACAGATGCTCTGCTGGCAGAGAAGTGCATTAGAATTCAGATTTTCCAATTGCTGTTGGTGTCAGGGGAATTCCTTTAGAGCACGCCAGTTTATCCCAGGTGTGTGGCTGCTTCGAGTGGTTCGTCTTTGCATACGCTGGTACAAGTGTGCCACCAAGTGGCACGGCACACAAACGGCTATCACTTGCATTCCCATGCGGCTTCCACCCAGAGGGAAGTTATATTAGTGTGACCTCGATTTATTGAGGCAGTTTTCTAAAACAGAAAAGAGCTTCTCTGGCTTTTTAGTAACTGACAGCCCTTTAAAAGCCTAATAAAACACTACAAATACTCTCCCAATCTACCTGGGACGTATCTAATGAAAGAGGTCGATTGCTTACCTTTAGTTATGCATGTAAAATAATCATTATCACCTTCTCCTATCTGTTCCCCTGCAGCTTTTCGCTTGTCTGGATGATGTTTCAAAACCATGGATTTATCTAGCAAATAGATACATTACATTTAGAAACACTTCATCAACAACAGTTTATTTCTCACAAACTACCAAGTAATGCAATAATTCAATTGACTTTTCTCTAACTAGATACTTTAATTTCATCTTTGCTGGGACACAAAATAACGACAAGTCAGAAACTCTATTCCACCTCCATCAGCTGAAGAAGTACTGATTTTCTGGGACCTATATGATGCATAGCAAAGTGCTTCAGGAACTGTAAGCATACAGTTAGCTTCAAAAAGCATAATGCAGTTTCAGGACCTTAATTGTGCAAGACTGTACAATTCCCTGTGCAATCATACTGAAAAAAACAAAGAAAAATAATTAATGTAATTGCAGTTGTTATTTCTAATGAAAAGCAAAGTAGTTCAGACACAACAAAAATTGCATTCTATCCCTTTACTCAAGTTCGGAACACAAGGCAAGATGAAATTTAGCAAGGAGACTCAGCGATGGGCCTGCGAAGACTGCTGCGCTTACCCAAAAGGAAACTTAACCGCACAAGACTCTGTTTTCAACAGCTTCATAATATCCCAGAGACCCAGCCACAGGAAGAGTTTTCTGTTTTACAGTTTTCACAAGGTAAAATGACCAAAGAAGAGCAAAACTGAGCTTCTCAGCGGCCTAAGTAACTTTTAGTTACTCAAATATCTGTGAATTCGAGAGCTATTGCTCCATTCCCATGCAAAGCTGTGTAGGCAGAACGGTAACAGCACCATACCTCTTCAACACTTGCTGGCATTAACACGGCAGCTAACCATTGTGAGGGGGCTTCCAGGTACCAGCCTACTGAAATACACAGGGCAGGGCTTGTTGTGTTTCTCTGCCCTTCGCTGAGCCTGGCTGCAGACTCAAAAATGCAGAAATGTACAGGTACCGTCCCAAGGCTGTTGACCAAAAACCACAGGCAAGAAAGCGGAGAGGTGAACTCGGTGAAATTTTTTTAATTCCCTAGCTTTAGGCCTGTGGATTTTGGAGCTGTGAGGAGAGTTTAGAAGGCTGGTAAGCAACACAAGTCAAAGAGCGGGCATTTTTAGGCCTGTGAAAGAGTAAAAAGCTTGTCCATGACACGTCTATATTTTCACACAGAAAACAGCTGTGTACATCTGAAAGACAGGTATGCTCATGCAGCAAAGGTACTTACGAGCTGCTTTGATTTGTTTCTGAGTAGCCCTGTATCGTATGTTTCCCAGCCCAAGAACTGCATAATGGTCTTGATTCTGAGGGGAAAAAAATAAATAAAATGAACACTAATGGACACCGATAAATGCAACCTAAAAAGCCACACCACCACATATGCTGAAAACCAGTTCTCCTCCCCATCTTCTAAAAGCAAGAGGCAGAATTCTTTCCTCTCTCAATAAATATTAGAAAAAAGAACAAAAGTCATAATAATTGAAAAAACAAGTATCAATAAATTAAGCCACTGTTACAGAAATCCAAGCAGCTTAATTTAAGTTGGCTTAAAGCTCTGAAACCCAGAATGTTCAATTACTGGAAAACTGAATCGCTGTCTTTAGTATGAAGAGTGCTAACACAATTCCAGAGTAAGGGAGGCGGTAACAGGGAGAACAGACACCTTTACCGCTCACAGGCAGTAAAATGAAAAACAACAGGTCAAGACTAAGACCTTATCCTGATGTGCACCTGAGTTTGCCCTCATCAACCACTTATGGATAGAAAACAAAACCCAATTCAAATGGGGGTGGAAGGGGAGGAGGAAGGGGATTTTAGCAGCTGGGAATGGCAGATAACTTTGACAGGACATTTCCAGCAAAAATAAGGAACACTAATCTATATCAACTGAATACCTTCCAGTCCTTTGGATCAAGGGTTTTCAACATAGGAAATTCTTCAAGCTGCAATTCTTCATCCCCTGATTCTTCAGAAAGTTCCTTCTCATCTTCTAGCTCCTGGAAAGAGGCAGAAACATTTATGTTTCTCCTCTTAATAAATGCTTCAAACCATCTTCCCACAGGTTCCACTTGACAGAGTACTGATGCTATAAGCAAAAACATAAAAGCAACTTCACCTTCTGTGGCTTACTTTTTTTTTTTTTTCCCCTTTTTCCAGTGAAACACCATCAAAGCCCATACAAGTACTGCATCACACAAGGCTACACACTGCCAAATCATCTAGTTTGCTCTAAACCCACCAGACTGCTGCAAAGACTGCAGGAACCAGAACACACGTCTATTGGATGGGATCTCCAAACACTTCACCATGTTCCCAGACCTTGAAAGGCGCTTTCAAGTTAAAGGAACGCACACGTTAAACGATATCGAGTATCTTCCTCGCTTTGGTAACAGAGGAGATAACGGCGGCTGAAATACTAAATTTGGATAGCTCGTCCCTGCGTTCCCGCTCCCCTTCACAGGCCACTCCCTCTGGCAGCGAAGCCAGACTTGTTGCTCACAGCCGGACTTGAAACGAGCACCGCGGCAGATGCAACACGTGAGGAGGACAGAAATAAAGCCAAATAAACAGCAAAGTCCTTCAGAAACATCAGACTTTTCAACTCCAACGCCTCAGCAGGTGCTCGCGGGGGTGGGTTTTTCCCCTGGAACGCTCAGGCCAGGGGAGGCCCCGGTCCTGACGGCTGCGGCACAGGGGTGCCCTGCGCCCCGGCGGGCGGGCGGGCGGGGGATCCCGCAGCAACGCCCCGGTCCCCTCCCCGACGTGCCGCCTCCGCCGGCCGCGGCTCGGCACCACCGCCGCTCCCGCCCCCCGCCCGAGGAAGGGCCGGCGGTACCTACCGGCCGACAGCGCCCTGGTGACGGCCGTGGCCTGCCCCTCCTGCGCCCCCCGCAGCATGGCGGCAGGCAGCGGGCCGCAGCGAGCCTCGGGCCTGGGCGCCGGGCCCCGCTCGCCTCGCCTCGCCGGTTGCCAGGAGCCGGCGCATGGAGGCGCCCGGCGAGCGCTTCCGGGGCGGCGGCGGCGTGCGGCGGGATAAGCGGCCCGGCGGGGCCCGGCCCTCCCGCCGTCCCCCGCGCCCCGCCGCCTCCTCCACGCCGCCCCTCCGCAGCGGGGCCGGCATCCGCGGTGAGGCCCGGCGGCAGCCCGGGCCCGGGCCCGCGGCTCGGGGCGCTGCGCGTTTAACCGCTGCTGTGGCGGCCGGAACCCTCCGGCGGCGGCGGCGTTGCCGGGGGAAGCAGATGCCCGTGGCGCGGGGCCCGCGGCGCGTACGGGCCGGTGCACCCTCCTTTGGCGTCCCCCCGGCGCGGCGCGGCGCGGCCGGAAGCGCCGGCGGTGCTGCGTAACGCATCCGGGGCAGGGCGGGCGGCGGGCCGGGCACCGCCAAGATGCCGGACTATCTGGGCGCCGACCAGAGGAAGACCAAGGAGGAGGAGAAGGAGGATAAACCCATCCGCGGTGAGAGGTGATGCGGGCAGGGGCGCGGCCCGGCCCTGCCGCCTGCCCCGGGCCCACCAGCCGCTACCACCGCGGCGGGCGGCGGGGCCGGGCAGCGCCCTCCCAACGCCCGTCCCGGGCCGGGGTCCCCGTGTTCATGGCGGGGAAACACACCGAGCGACGCCTGGGCCGCAGCCGGGCGCAGGGCACTGGGGCGGGGGCGGCGCTGCCGGCGGCCATGTCGGTGCTGGGAGCGGCGGGGTTGGAGGAGCGCGGCTGGGCAAGGAAAGGCTTTAAAAATCTCTGGGGTGCGCTTTCGGGCGCTGCGGCTGCCGTCCCCCGAGCGGCCCCCCCGGCCCGGAGCCCGGGCTCGGCCGGCGTCCCTTCTGCGGGTCTGTGGGGCGCGGGTGTTAACCGTAAAGAGCAGTCTGGGGTTTTTAAGGTTTTGAGGGAAAACTGAGGAGAATCGGGGCCGCGAAGTCTGCAGCCCCTTCGGGAGACACGCGTGGGCAGCGTGGTAAGGGGCTGGTCGGGGGGTCGATAGCAAATACCGGGGGGGGCCGCTGGCCGCCTGCAGCCGGGACCCGCAGGGCGCGGGGTGGCCTCGCGTTCCCAGGGCTCTCTGAGGTTCTCTTGTAGTAGGGTCTTAAGAAGCCTGATTTGCTCCGTTTAATGACCGTTTAAAAGAACGGCCTAATAAAACATGATCATTCCTTTTTCTTCATTGGTGGAGGCGCCCGTCAAACCCTGTGTGTTGCTGCTTTCACAATTCAGCAGAAGCAGGAGAGAGGCAGCAAATTTTTCTTGTGAAACCAACATAGTGTGAAAATTGCTGGTTGCTTCTCATGTTTGAATTTAATTTGCTGTGTTATTTCATGTTAGTAAATATTAAATAATGCAGCTGGAAGCAAAAGTAATGCTGTATGTAGTCAGTGATGGACTTGAAACTGTTCCCACCCAAGAAATATTTTTGAATTACGACAACACAGTGTTTAGTACTTCTAAAAAGATCAATGGCGTAGTACAAATAATCAGGAAAAATAAGGATCAACACAAAAAAGGTCCTGTCAAAGTACTGTATAATGCATGCTGCACCTAGATCTTCAGTACCGTGTGGTTTGGGCTCCCTCTATCAGAAAAAGGTACAGTGGAGTTAAAAAAAAAAAGAAGAGAAAACCAAGGGCCAGGGATGCTCAGGATGAAGACTTATCATTCGGTCGGGAAGAGAGATAGATTTTCGGGGAAGGGAGAGGGAATGTTAAAAGTCTGTTAAATGACAAGTGATATGAGAGTAAACAGGGGGTGACAGTAATAGAGAGTTGTATTTTTCTTAGCTGAGAGTTCACTGGAGCAGGTCTTCAGGAATTCGTGCAAAAGCTTAACACATTTAACAGCTGATGCTGCTTGTTCCAATGCGGGAATTCTGAGGCTCAAGTACAATTTTTAGATTCCAAGTTTAAGTCAAGTAAAAGGCAGCACAATGCTGATTTAACCCGGGGGACTCCTTCCTGCCTGTGCTGCTGAAAGTTGCTGAAAGTTTCCAGGGATTCAAAAACATGACAGAAATATTCACAATAAGGAGAATTGTTAAGGGCTGTTAATAACGTGTGACCTGGGAGCCGGAGCTCACTGTGCATTTGCACATTCATAGCCCTTCCTGTCAGAGAAGGGATATTGGACCTGTTTATCTTGTCTAGTACGACCATTCCCATGTTTTCCATGGCACAGTATTGAAACTCAGTGTTGTATTAGTTATTGATTCCGGGCTGCTTTAGTAGTTCTCTGTTACTGAGACCAGCTCAGATTTGGTTGCTGTTCTCTGCTCATACTGGGCATTTTGGAAGAGAGACATCACTGGTGGAAAGTGGTGACAGTTTTTCATTGATGTTTTCTTAAACATTAAGAAGCAAAAAGTTAAAAAGATGAAGTTTTACTACCTTCAGTTCCTTCTCTGTACAGTCATAGGTTGGTAAGCTACTCTGAATGAGGTAGAATTTCAGTAGCTTGCTTGCTGTGAGCTCTGGGTGGCGCAGCTTTTTGGGCTGAAGAGAGTAGCCAGAGACCCTATTTTGTTTTTCTTGAATGTCTGGTACTTTTTTGTTCCACTTTGGTTTAGTGAAAAAGTAGAAACTTAAAAGGATCCCTTTAAAATAGATATTTTCATCTTTTAGAAGCAGAATTGGTACTGCAGGTTTCATTTTTAAAATTGGAAGCTAAGTCTTTCCTGTCTTGTTTCAGCTCTGGATGAAGGAGATATTGCCTTGCTGAAAACATACGTAAGTAACACACGTACACAAGAGCGTTCAAGAAAAAGGCAAGTCCTGTCAGGAGTTGAATGCAAGCGTGGCAGGATTTGTACTTAGTAAATCTGCTTCTACTAATGCTTTTCTCCTCTGCCAAAATCTTTTCTCCTTTTCCACCTTCCCACGAGAAAGCCCCAGACCCAACCCACAACCCTAAAAATAATCTAGTAGATTTGTTAGCTTGAAAGTAATGAAGTTTGGGTTTTTTCCTGCTTTTGTTTTGTATCTCATAGCTGACTGTCATAGGGCTCTCACAGGTAGGGCTTTACTGGGGCTTTTTTACTAACTGATTTTGATGCGTTACAAAGAACAATAGCTTTAAGACCCCTTCCCCCATCAAATTTACTTGCTTTTATCTGTCATGTTCAAAAACTAGTAGTGAGGGATACACGGACCTTGTCAAAAAGCAGGTGATCTCCGGAGGCGTTTTCCACAGACGGTAACGCCGGAAACGCAGTGGGTGGTAGAAGGGTTGGGTAGGGTAGTTAAAGCGCTTGTGCTGGTGGGTTTCAGGTAATGCATACAGGATTCTGTCTGTATGTCATTTTTATTAAGTCTTTTTTAAACTTTAGAAAAAAATGGTTAAAAAAATAAGGCTGAACAGGTTTAAAAGAAAAACAAATGTGAAAAGTTTCCACTTGGTTGATTGTGTGTAGCTGCGCTCTGTTTTTGCAAACAGAAATATTGTTACTGGAACTCCCTGCTGTCTGTTTTGGCTGTGATCAATAGCTGGCTGTTCCAGACAGTCTCTTGAACATCTTGACGCTCGACAGCTATTGGCATTTTTCCCTAAACATAAAATAATTTGAGTTACGAAATCTACGTGGTATTTCTTTTCCAGGGCCAGAGCACGTACTCAAGGCAGATCAAGCAAGTAGAAGATGATATTCAACAACTACTTAAGAAAATCAACGAGCTCACTGGTATCTTTCTTTCTTACAATAACTTTCAACAGAAGAGCCACACATACCAAAACGAGTGTTTTAAAAAGCTGATTTTGAACACCTTCTGCACTGGTTTATTATTGTTGTTTTTCTCAAAAGAATACGTGTCTTTATTTGGTAACGTGAGATTTTTGCCTTGTAGGTGATGATCTTTTAGGTTGGGCAGGGCTAATCTGTACATACCACTATGTAATTTTATCGTTTAACACGGTTTTATTCAAGACTAATTTTTATATATTATGGTGGCATGAAACAAATGCCCCTTTCTGCCACTAGATAATTTGTTGTGATTTGTGTCGAGCTGCATTTGAATAGTGAGTGAACTTCCAGAGAAAGCAAAGACCCAGCACGTTACCGTTAAGTGGTGGTACCGGTCCTTCTGTAGTGCAGGAATGGGTATTGGAGCAGTAAGCGTTTCGAGTCAGCTGGGTTAAAATCAGCCGCTCAGTTACGGCAGTTACAATAGGAAATAATTTGTTCCCTAATTTTTCTTTGTTTCGCTGATGTACGTTCGTTGCCGTGTTACTAATCCTCTAGCGGCCCTCAGCTCTGCCAGGAAGATGGCCGTTTCTCTTCTCCGGTAAAATCCTTGATTCTTTCAAATGCATCGTGGAGACGGTCCTTTTTATATCCGTGTTTGGAAGATTTGTAAGGTTTTTTGTCTGTGTGAATCCCTTAGCTTCTGATGTGTGGCACTAAAGCTCTCCCCCAGTGAAAGCACTCGCAGAGTTTCATTCCTTTTCCGAAACTTTTAGAGATGGGCTCGTCTCTGATTCTGCTTGGTTGTGCTCGTCCCCACACGGCACAGCTGTATGAGCGGGTGGCCCGGTGGCCTTTGGGTGTTCGCCTGGCACGGTCAGCTGGGCCTCATGTCTTTAGGCAGCGTGTTTTTGAGGAAGCCCATCCAAGGCGCGTGTGCTCGTGAGCTGGAGATCTCGGAAAGCTTCCTGCAGGCGTACGTGCGAGGTTCTAGGTGCGGGGAGGACGGCTGACGCTGACGCAGCAGTTCGGTCCTTCCTCCTCAGCCTGTCTGTGTCGTGTGTAGGAATCAAGGAATCGGACACTGGCCTGGCTCCTCCGGCCCTTTGGGACCTGGCTGCAGACAAGCAAACTCTCCAGAGCGAGCAGCCGCTGCAGGTTGCAAGGTGGGTGCGCTCTTCCTCTCTGCACTGGAGCTGCGTTGGGTTCAAGGTGTGCTTTGCTGCTTACGTGTGGAGTCTCTCCAAAAATAAGGCTCCTGTGTGGTGCCTGTTGAAAGTGCTTTTTACTGTTGTGTCAAAAAGGAACTGTGTTGTGCATGATGACGTACTGCGTACTGCATCCTTGGGGCTATTCCTGTAGTCGTCGTATGATGCTAATGACAGGATCACGACTACAGGAGCTGTTCTGGTGTGTTTGGAAAACAGGACCGTCTCGCCTCGGTGCTTACCCGAAGAGCGAGCCAGTCGGTTTGTCCGGCTGCTGGTGTTAACGGTGTGTTCTGCCTTAGGTGCACAAAGATCATCAACGCAGACTCCGAGGATCCCAAGTACATCATCAATGTCAAGCAGTTTGCCAAATTTGTGGTGGATCTCAGTGACCAGGTGGCACCTACTGACATCGAAGAAGGCATGAGAGTTGGGTGAGCAAAATCGCTGCGTTCTTACAAGTTTTTCCAGAGGCTGAAGCTTTCTCATCCCATCTGTTAGTTTGACGGGTCAACGCCTGTCATTTCGTACTTCCGCAGCGGCCGGAATGACCACAGTGACGCCTTTCCGTTGGAAGGCAGGAGCTCACCCGCGCGCGGTGCTGAACCTTTTGGTTGTGATGTAATTCTGACGAGGACGTTGTGTCGTGGACTGAAACCTCTCCGTTTTGGTCTCAGTAGTGCTGGTGTTCGGGCAGCTGCGTAGCCCCTTCCTCTGCAGCAGCCCGCGCAGTTACACACGGGAAGTGTTGGCTGAGGAGGTGGAGGCTGTTACTTTTAGAATCAATATTTTGCCAGCTTGCTCTGTGGGATATTTTGAAGTTTAGTTTTCAAAATACTTTGGAATTAATATTTTTGGAAACCTCAAACTTCTGGGCAGAAGAAATTCCAGTTTCTAGCCCATCTGACTATTAGCTCTAAGGGCTGGGCTCTCTTGATGCCAGACAAAAGAACAGTTTAAGAATTCAGCTTCTAATTTGTAGCATTGTTTCTACATGACAGTTTAATTAACCAATGTTAAAATAACAGTCTTTTTGTTTTCTCACCAGGGTGGACAGAAACAAGTATCAAATCCATATCCCCTTGCCTCCAAAGATCGATCCCACAGTCACCATGATGCAAGTGAGAACTGCCTTTATTTCTTACGACTTTGCTTTGTCTTTTAGATCCGATTACTTTGGCTGGATTTTGTTCTGGGCTCGTGAAAGCCTAGGGAGGTAGGCAGCATCAGGCTGTTAACTGCTCGCTCCCCTGTTTGTTTTGCAGGTAGAAGAAAAACCAGACGTCACTTACAGCGATGTTGGTGGTTGTAAAGAGCAGATTGAAAAGCTGAGAGAGGTGGTTGAAACCCCTCTGCTTCATGTGAGTAACCTCCAGATGGAGACTTTTGTTGTTTCGAAAGTATTCTGGTCATTTGTTAGCGTTTGGAAAGATCCTGTTACTGAACGTAACCACCTCAGTGAAAGGAAGTCTGGGTTTAACAGGTGAAATCCAGCCCAGCCCAGTTGATACTGCTCTTCACGGGTGGTTTTCTTGATTTGCATGTACTCTTTGGTGCCCATAAATCTTCAGTTTTCACGTGACCTTGCCTTCTGTTTCCCATCATTGCAGCCTGAAAGATTTGTTAACCTTGGAATCGAGCCGCCCAAGGGAGTGCTTTTGTTCGGGCCGCCTGGCACGGGCAAAACGCTCTGTGCCCGCGCCGTGGCGAACAGGACTGATGCCTGCTTCATCAGAGTGATTGGGTCTGAGTTGGTGCAGAAGTACGTGGGAGAGGTGAGAGCAAGTCTGGGATGGAGCAGGAGGGCTCTGCGGAGTTCCAGTGGTACGAGGGATGGATGTGCCTGCGTGTGGGAGGTGGGAGTGGGGAGGAGCAGTCAGGCGGCTCGCTGCAGGTCAGGCCATCGGTTGTAGGGCCTGAAGCACGTTGTCACTGGTGACATGGGTTCTGCAGTGCAGAGTTTAATCTGCAGTTCGGTTCGGGAGGACTCGAGGAGTAGGATTCTGTTCCCAACTCTGCCACTTATTTTTCACTTGGCCCTGAGGTAAGTGACTTCCTGAGTTGGAGAGCAGTCATTTCCCGCTCCTTTATACGTTGCTTTGAGATTTATGAATGTTCTGTTACATATATATGCGTGCAAATAAAAGATTTTTATCATTGGAAACTTAGAAATGTTTGGAAGCATGGAAGTTTAATTTTGATAGTTTTCCTTTAACGTGCCTTGAATTTTAACAAAACCTTGATTTTTGCTTTCAGGGAGCTCGAATGGTTCGTGAACTCTTTGAAATGGCCAGAACTAAAAAAGCTTGTCTTATATTCTTCGACGAAATTGATGCCATTGGAGGTATGTTTGTAGTATGTACGGCTCTAATCTCGTATGAGAACTTTCAGGTTTTCTTTTCCTGTTCTAATTCTTTACCTCTATTGCTGAATTTCAAGAAATGCGCTTGTAAATACTTGTTTAGCAAAACTGCTGCCAGCACATCCTGTGCCCAGGAAGCTGTCAGGCAGGGGTTATATAGCTTGAACGTATCTAACCCAGGTGAGAAGACGCTTTTGCACATTGGAAACATCCTGGTTATTTAAACTTCAGAGAAAAATCTCTGCAATGTCTTTGCAAAAACTGTGTTACCTTGAACTTCTTTCAGCTTCTGGACTGGATACTAGATCTTTTTTGCTGCCTGAAAATTGCTTATTTTTTTTCCAAAGGAAGTACTTAGGTCCTTTGGAAGTAGAACAACTTTTACACAGGCATGGCAGGGGGAAGGATTTTGGTTGAGGGGAGACAAAACAAACAAACAAACGACATTTACAGGTCTCAGCAGCGTGGCAGTTGCTAGGTGGGAAGGTAGGGCCCTTGTACTACGGGTGAAGGTACCGTGCTCACAGCTGACGGGTAACACCACTCCTGTCCTTTGCAGATGACCCACTCACACCTTTTTTAAACTCATCACGAATACTTGTATGTCGTTTGAAATTCTTTTTCCAGGTGTCTTCTACGTAGCAGCTGTGACACTTCATGCTCTGAAGGTTCTTCTCTTACGTTGTGAAATACGTGTGTCTCCTCTCCAGGTGCTCGTTTTGATGATGGGGCCGGGGGTGACAACGAAGTGCAACGCACTATGCTGGAGCTGATCAACCAGTTGGATGGTTTTGACCCACGAGGCAACATCAAAGTGCTGATGGCTACAAACAGACCCGATACTCTGGATCCAGCCCTGATGAGGCCCGGCAGGTTGGACAGGAAGATAGAGTTTAGCTTGCCTGATCTTGAGGTGAGAATGCTTGCTTTCACAGCTGAGTACGTGTATGCTGGTACAGAATCATGGAATGGTTTGGGTTGGAAGGGACCTTGAAGATCACCTCCTTCCAACCCCCCTGCCATGGGCAGGGACACCTCCCACTAGACCAGGGTGCTCAAAGCCCCATCCAACCTGGCCCTGAACACTGCCAGGGAGGGGGCAGCCACAGCTTCTCTGGGCAGGCTGTGCCAGTGCCTCACCACGCTCACAGTGAAGAACTTCCTAATATCAGTGTTTCTTCAGTTGGGGCATTATTGTCCAGAAGCAGTTTATGAGAACTAACAAAAGCAGCACTCTTAACGTACGTGAAACCACATGGAAATTTGGGGGATTAAAAATGAGCCAAAAAGGTTTTCCCACACTGCGCAGATTCCCTCCCTGGCCGAGAAGCCATGGTAGATAGCTGTGCTCATGGTGTATTCCTGACTCGACGGGTAAAGAGTCCTCCAGCCAGATCCGTGACTGAGTTCTTAAGCTGGAATGTGTTTTGTTTCGCACTTTTGAGAGAGATTTCTACCATTATAGCTCGCTCTGAAGTTCTTTTCTTAATTTAGAATCATGGACACCTAAACTTGCTGGTCCAGACGTAGGAAACTGTAGTTGGGCAGCAGATAAGAGTCTCTTTCCCTCTGCCCTTGCCCTGGATGCAGACAGCTGCACGCTGAGAGTCACCACCTCTTTCATAGCATGAACACTTCTGTCCCCCACTCTTTTTTCAGGGGCGAACTCACATATTCAAGATACATGCCCGTTCCATGAGCGTTGAAAGAGACATAAGATTTGAGCTGTTGGCTCGGCTGTGTCCTAATAGCACAGGTAAGCTGAAATGTCTTTTTTTTTTTAACAATTTTGTGTACGCCTCTTCGCCACTGGTGGTCAGTGTTGAATTCGTTTATCCCTTTCTTTCCCAGGCGCCGAGATTCGCAGTGTCTGCACGGAGGCAGGCATGTTTGCTATCCGAGCACGTCGAAAAATCGCAACAGAGAAAGACTTCTTGGAAGCAGTGAACAAAGTCATTAAATCGTATGCGAAATTCAGCGCTACCCCCCGCTACATGACCTACAACTAGTGTCTTGGAATGTTTTTCCTGTTCCTGTTGCTAAAACTTTCTGTGGAACAAAAATCCAAGTGTAGTAATTCACGTCTTCTTCTTGGAAGCTAGAAATAAAAGGAGTATTCCAAACGGTGGGTGTGAGTTCATTATTGACTGAATACCAGTGGGGTGTTGCCGCTGCAGAAAAGAAGTTCCCCACGAGATCCCGATAACACGGTCTAAACCAGGAGGTGTTTTTCAGTCAGGTCCCTGGGCAGCGTTAGAAACCCAAAGTTTAGATCCCCAGTCCCCACTTAGCCCCCGAGCTCACGGCCTGAGCGGCCGAGGAGAAGGACGTGGCTCTGCTCGGGCCGCGGGGGGCTGAGTCCGTGCCCAGCGTAGGGAAGGCGTGAAGGGAGATGGGAGATGTTCTTTCTCTCCCTGGGTGAATGCTCTGGCACCATCATAACTTGTTTTCTTCCCTCAGTGGTTTTCTTCATCCCTTTTGCTGAGATTGTTTCTTGCAAAAAGTGGGTCAAGAAGGATGAAGTAAGTGTAACTCCTTAGCGCCAAGGGATGGAAGATCCCCTTTTCTTGTTCCTGCTCTAAACCCGATTAAAGTTAGCCACCAGTCTGCTGGTGAGCACGGGGATCCATCACACCACTTGTCTAAGACGCTGCTGCACAGAGGATGACCCTGCTCGGGCCCTGATGCTGGCGGCTGGGCTGTAGCCGATAGTTGCAGCAGGCATCGTCAGAAGGCTGCTCTTCATTTGTCTAGCGTGTTCCTACAGAGCTGGAAAGCAACAGCCTCCCCTTTTCTTTCTTTCAAGTGTGGCATTAAAGCTGGGGCAGGGGGAGAAGCTTTAAGAAACACTTGGGGGAGAAAAATTCTTTTGGGAACTGCTTTGTCTTGGAAGTGAGAGACGTTTCGTCAGGTCTCATTTTGACACAACTGATGCCACTTTATCAAGCTTAGGTCGTGAAGCCGCTTTCTGTTTTTTGCAAGGGGAAGCACACAGTAGGGAAGGAGGGGGCGTACAGGGGCTTTGTTGGGCTCTTGGCCGCTGTCGGCATCTTGATAAATGAGTGGGCAGTTGCGCCTTTTTGCTCGTCCCTGCTTGAAAACCTGATCTTGGGGGTCGAGTGTTATTTTGGCAAGATGCAAGTTCAGTGGTGGGACAGAATTGTTGTCATTTCAAGTCTGGGAGGAAAGTGGGTCAGAAAGCAGCACTTGGAGTTAAGCGTACCGTACTCAAGATGGGTAAGTAAGTGCAGTACTTACTTAAACAAGAGTTTGGATCTTACCAGGTACCCTGAATTCTCATCAGTACTCTTGCAAAAAAGCCGGGGCGGAGCGGGGCAGGGGGGGAGTAACATTGTTCTGATCATGAAGAGGTACCAAACCGGCCTTCGGCTGTGCAGTGACATTGGCTGCGGTGGGGCTCCAGCAGCGAGTGGGCAGCGGCACCGTAGACAAACTAGAGAGGGGCAAGAGACGAGCCCTGTTACAAGTTCAAAGGAGGTGGCTGTGTTTAATGGAGCACTGAGAAGCCTCAGGTAGGATGTAAAGTTCTAGACTGCGGTCTGTTAATCGGTGTAGGACAGAGGAAGCCCATTTACTGTTCAGGAGCTGCCCTGGGCGGGCGAGCAGGAAGCAGAGCCTCAGCTGGTGGCAGCAAAGCACAGGAACAGACCGGTCCGAAGCTGCTGGATTTTAGTTTGTGGCTGAGTTACCAGCAACACTGGCAGCACGCAGGAGTGGGTGGCGGAGTGCTGGTGCCGCGCAGGCTGGGGTCTAGGGCTTCCCTGGGCAAAGGTTTGCAGTCCCCAGGAAGTGCAGCTGGTGCTGCCAGGATGGGAAAGGCAGCGTTAATGGCATCAGTGTGAGGCCTGGCATGGAGGGGGCTTCACGCAGGTGGGGGAGCAGGGGCTGAGGGGCAGGGAGGAGCTGCATGGAGGTGGTAACCCCTCCCAGCCCGTCCCTTAGCGACAGACACTGGCCCCCGGGACCTTGGCTCATCCCCCCCCCACACCCCCTCACCAAGACAAAGTGGAAAGTTTTGACAAGTCACGATCATCACTTTATTTTAGAAGCTGACAGGGTTTTGATGCGAACTGAAGAGACTAGATAGTTAAAAACAGAAGCTGCAACAAGCTGAAAGTAGAAAAATAGATTGTATGTCGATACAAAGGCTTGTTACACTAGTTAATGTTATAAAATGTACCAAAAGTTGTTTAAATAAACACACACAGTGTCTTAACATGTGTTCAAATCATCCTTAGACCTCCAGCTAAGCAGTGATTTCTGAGGCAGAAAGCTTCCTTTTCCTATTGGCAGGGGCGTCTGAGGAAATAAAACATCTTCCCTGACTGCCCCCTGTTCCTGGGAAACGTGGTTGACCTGAAGCAAGCCCTAATCGCAGCAGAGCCTGAAGCACAAGGGAAGCATTAAGTTCCACGTTCAGAAGAGAGGCAGGCGGTGGAATTCCCTTAGGCACAGGACCTTTGGTTGGAGGGTGCTAAATGAAACGTCACTGATGCTCGCTGGGCTGCCCCTGTGCTGGCCAAGTCACCTGCAGGGAAACACGTTTAGGTCCCTCCCTCTGCTCAGGCTCATAGTGAGCGTTGTTCGGGAAATACAGGCGTGGAAGAGCTCTTTCCTTTGCTTGGATCACAGCGCCATGTTTCCTGTTTAGCAGGTGACGTTAAGCAGCACCGCAGCAGCCGGGTTGTGAAGACAACAGACACCCCCCGCCCCGTTTCCCTTAAAAAACCCGAACACGTAACAGTTTTGGGTTCTGGTGAAATCCATTTCTCAAAGCACTTAAGAGCGGAGGCAGAAGCAGCGCTGCAGGTAGGAAGGCAGCTCAGGCAACAGAAAAGTACTTCTCTTTTTTTGGACCGCTGAGACTTTAGACCTTGTCTAGGTTTTTATTCCATCTTAGGAGATTGCTTATAGGGCATCAGTTCTTAATTTAATTTTAATTGGCTTCACTCCTGCCTTAAAGCAGTTTTGCCTTCAAACATTGAAGCTAAAATTAGTTTAGCTTCAAATCAACTGTATTCTTTTCTAGAAAGCACAATGAGGTTTTGGCAGTGAAAGTACCTTATTGATAATGTAATAATTAAACAATGAGTTTCGAATTTGAAGTTCACTCAGCGTGAAAACGTTCAGGCAAGGAAGAGTTGAGTATAGCTGAGACAGGTTAGATGTCTTAAAAAAAATAACTGTACCGTCCAGGCTTAAAAAGAGTAGCAGCTAAATGCCACCAGGGTGAATTCATTAATCCATCTGGCAGATTACTATAATTTATATGAATCCGTTGTATGCAGATGTTGACATCAGGCTTTAAAAGTCATCTAAGAAACTTCTTTAAAGACACTGGTACAGTGCATTGCAATTGCAGAACAGTTATTTCCTGCAAGATCCCACCTCGTAGTGAGTTAAAGTGCCCATTTTCTCAACAGGAACAGGAATGTCACCTTGTCTGTCAGACTCTGATTGTAGCAAAATACACTCAATTTTCTTGTCTTGCATAATTCTGTGCTTGCGGGTTGCTGGAAGGCTATACCCTGACTGAAGGAAAAAATTTAAGAGCATGAAGGCTTCCAATTCCTTATCCACTCTTCCTACAGAGAATAAGCACCACCCTATACCCGTAGATACAAATAGCCTCAGGCTCTCTTTAAAGTGTGCAAATTAAATATTCAGTCTCTCCATCAGCATAGATCTGGCTTCCATTCTGCTCGATGCCACGCTTCAGAGGTCAAATCCAGCCTGTGAAGCAGACCCGGCTTTCACTCGGCAAGCAAGGACGGCATCGTGAACACTGTGAAACAGCAACTCTCTCGTTACAGTGTTGTCAAAAAAATTCAGTCTTGTCAGCTCATTCATCACAGGGCCTGCCAAGGGAAAACCAAACACGGCATCAGCGCATAAACTCGAGTTCCACGAGGTGAGACAACGGTATCTCAGGAAGGAGACGGCAACTTGTTCTCTTACTCGTTACTACTCAAAACATTCACAAGAGCCAGGGGGACCGCGTGCTACTGCTGCTCCAAGCGGGCGATTCCCTTACCCAGACACACTCAGAGGCCTATCCTTGGCAGAAGATGCTACAGTTCCAAACATCAGAAGCGTGGAACAACGCAAGCTTTTCTCCTCATTACAACAATTTCAGGATACAAAGTTCGGTGCTGTGGCATTTACAGTTGGCCAGCTGGAACAAATGGGAGCAGGATCTAGTCCCCACAGAACCCATTACATCAGTGCTCCACTGTCACTGGCGTGAAGGCTCTAATGCCCACGGGCTTGCTTTTCCTCAAATCCAATGTTTATCCAATTTTATGTGAAGTAAGTGCTGATACTACTGAGGCACCTGGCAGCAGAAAATTCAGGGCCAGAAAGAGATAAAACACAGTCTCTCCCACAAAGCTCACAAACCCCCACAATCTCAACTCACCACTGCAGCTGGCAATACAGACATGGACACCAACTTCTTTGTATTCTTTTATAATCTGCAACAGAGCAAACCAGAAGTTAGACGCAGGTCTGGCCTCGTATACGTCGCTGCTCTGGAAGATGTGAGCTGATTACTGAGACAGCTGCAGTCCACATTCCCCAGCATTCCGCTAAAACTTACAGAGCTACAGAATTAAAATTGTGATTAGGCAAGACACTGGACTGTACCTGAGCTGGCATTTATGTCTCATGCTGGCAGGTGCCCTATTAGGTACCTCACAAGTTTTCTATGGATTTTTCTGGGGAAAAAAGCCCTACTCACCGATTTTAGTGTTTTTGCTCCAACTGAATCCACAAAGTTCACCGGGGTGAAATCTAGAATTAAAGAGTGGATGTTTGTTTCAGGCTCCACAAAGTGTTCATGCTCATCAGGAGACACGTCTTGTACGTTAGCATCTGCAGATGCAAACTTTCCATTTACAGGTAACTCATCATTTGCTATCTCATGTTTTACGCTCGCTTCCACGTCATTAGCCTGGGGGAGAAGATTAACAAAGGTTAATGACAGCCAATGCTTTTTCAGTGTCGATCCCCTTCTGCCCCATATTTATCTGCTCTTTCAGCCTTTAAGAGGTGTACAGCTCCCAGCCATCACAGACACTGCCTTTACAGGCACACATACTTCTGTACCCTGCATACATCAAGGTTTATTCTCCTGCGCTCAGCCTTTTGACAGTCACACGCCAACGGCTGAAACCTGTTACCTCGGCAGTGAATTACCCATTTCCTTCAGACACTGACACCTGTTCATGTGGTTTTCCTCCATTTCCTTGCCTTAGCCCTGCTGATCCTGTCAAGGCCTCCATACTCCAAAGAAGCAACAGTTGGGCATTTGGTTGGTTTCCCACGGCAAAACACACACACCAGCTCCTACCGCGGGGGTGAACTTGCACAGAAGCGCAGGCATGTTTCAGACAACCCTTCCCGATGTACCTGCCTCACTTAACCATGCCAGGATCAGCAGTGCAGGTGGCACCTTTTTGTTACAGGGGCTGATAATTTGAATTAATTTTATTATATCCTATTTCTGCATGATTATTCCAAGGGTGCGGGGAGGGGCAGAGGTCGGGTCCCTCCAGTTTCCGCCGACACCACTGCTCAGACAGTAGGACGGCGTGGAAAGGCTCTGCTCCGCTACGTGCGACCCGGATGTAATCAAGGATCGGCACAATTATCCAATCCAGCCATGAGCCCCTCTCTGACCCTGACGCTGTTCCCTCAGTGGCCTGCCCATGCTGCACTGCACTTGCCCCCTAAGTCTCCCTGCCGGAGCAGCACTCTGCATCTTGTGTAAACAGGAATGGTAACACCAGAAAGCAGCATCAGCTGATAACGCAGAGGTAAATATTTACCGAAGAATTCACTAGTTTCAGTACAGCTTTCTTTCTGAGTGCATTTGCCGCCTTTATTTCCCTGGCATGTCTCTTCTGGGCTTTTCTCCTTGCTGCTAATATGGCACAAGGGTCCACTCCAGTCTGTCATGAAAAGAAAGCACGGTCAGAGAAGATTCAGCTTGTGAGGATGACATTGCAGTATCAATTAGCACTGAATTAATCACTGTCACAAATTTAAAATATGAGCCTGCATTGTTCAGCTTCCCTCGGTGGGGGTGAGAACAGTGTAAAGTAAGAAGGAATCATCTTGGCAAGCACTGTGTTAACAAGATGAGGAAGAGATGCATCACATTCTTTTCTTGAAATTAGAGAGCGCCGTGTTTCAACCGAATGCTGATTCGAGTGCACAGAGCAAAGGGGAGAGAAGTGCATTTGGACATAAATCGCTAATACCTCTCGCTCCGTGAAGACAAGTACCACCTACCTGCTTTGTATAAGACTCGTCATGGGAGCTACAGAAAAATTTGTCAGAAGTTAGTAAGGGTGCAGTTGCCGCCGGGCCAGGCAGTTCTGCCCTTCGCTAGTTCTGTTATTGCCATTCCCACCCAGTCAAACACTGGTTAGACAGGAGGCCAGCCATACTTTGTATGCAGGTAATTTGTTGCTCATGAGAGGCACTAAATGCCCACAATATTCCATGGTCTTACACTCCACTAAAGTTTCCAAGAAGGAAGCTTTTACTCCCAGACATTTTGTTTTCAGTTCAGCAACTACTTCTTTCCTTCTAAAAAAAGAAGTGCGTTTCACCAGTTTGTGCTCTGCGACCACCAGACTCGCCGTTCACAAGCAGTTAGTATTAAGCTACACTTTGCCCATTTACTCCCTCCCACCACGTTGTCGCTCCCCAAGATGATCTGCATTGGGCTGGAGGGTCATCTTACTGATCACCAGGGGCCACAGGCTGAGAAACACTGTGCTAGGGCCTACACTAAAGGAGCTGAAAGATGAGCATGTTTCAGAAGCCAGCTTGAATTTTCAAGACATGGACATTAAAAAACTTGCTTTCCTCACCTTTTTCTTCAGTGCACTTGTGTAAGACTCACTATTGGCAAAATAAAGCGATGCATTAGCTTGAAATATTTTTATTCCAGGATATTCTTTAACCTAAGGAAAAGAACATTGGAGGTGCACAGTTAAGGACTGCCTGCGCTAGAAGAAAAGCACCTGTGTGATCACAAGACACATGGGCACGCAGCAGCCCAACGGCCAACCCTGACCGGCTATCAGCGTGTGTCAAATAAAGGCGGCTGGCACTGTCGTAAGCAAAGGCAATCAGAAGACCAGAACCTCCCCCTTTCCCGGTGCAATACTGCACACAATCAATGCCATGTACCATTTCTCCTTCTTTGGAACAATGAAACGTACAGCCATAAAAAGGAATTAAATATTTGCAGTTCTCTGATGTTGCTATCTGCAGCTGTTACTACCATAAGGAAACCATGCAGATCTAGGAATGCTTCCTTTTAGCCTCCCTTTCTGCAGGCACAATGACTTATTTCTCTCTTTCTCTCTCTTTTTCTTTCTTGTCTCCTCAGGTATCAAAAAAGAGCCTTTTAAATCTTTGGTTTTAAACAGGCCTAGCGATAGGCGTCAATATCACTTCTTTCTTCTACTTTAAATGAAGTCATCTCTAAACAGGCTGCCCTCTGACATTTTACATGCAAACGACCTGGCCAGCAGCAGAGATCCAGCCTGCCACATGCTGCCAACCCCGTCCTTACACGGGAGGAGGAAACGCTAACTGCATTCAGTACAACAAAAATGGAGTCTCCTCTTCTTTGCATACAGCTATAAACAGGCCCACAGACACTTTTGCTTTGTATCATATTCAAAGCAGAACTGCTGGTGAGAGAATGTTTTCAGATTACAGCCACATCTCTTCACAGAGGTTTTTACAGACTGGTTCCTTAGCAAAGGGGGGATGTAGCCTTTATAGCAGCATCTCCGAGAACATGGCAGAGAGCACAGAGAACTGTAGTTGCTCTTTGTGAATAAATACAGCATGTTTATATCCATTATATTGACAAAATGTATTGCCTTCACCAACTTTTGGTTGAACAAAATGGCGTTTATAAGCAGTTAAGTGCACGGCAAGCAATTGCGCCATTAATCATGTATATTTAATGAACAGGGGACGGGTGGAGAGGCAGTCATGTATATTTAATGAACAGGGGATGGGTGGAGAGGCAGGGAGATGCTGTTTTGAACAGTTTGTGCCATTCTGAAGAACACATCATTTCGGATCCCAGGTTCCACGGCCTTCACACAATACTGCCACACGAGTAAAGAAGGTGGCCTTGCACGCACTTGTGAGCACGGCAGGTTTAGCAGTGGTATTCCTCTAAACCTTCCCACTTTGTACAAGCTAGTACAACAGAACTGGGACAAAGGTTACTTTTGATCACTCCTGGTCAAATGTATATGCAGTACAAAAAGATAGCATTTTGAATACAAAATAGCTTTTACTACTAAAATCAAATTTATCTTCTTTCCCTCCAACACAGCTGATGCTAGGCAGGCAGCCCTGTACGTGCAGTACGGTAGGGCTATGCAGTTGTCTTTGCTCCGCTACATGAAACTCCTCAGTGCAGAACAACACACTCCTACCTCTTCGTACTCTGCCACATCACAGTAGATGTCAGTGTCAGGAATCTGACCAAGGATTCTGTATTGAGGGCTAGAGAGAAATGGAAGCAAATGTTTCAGTATTATCACTTACAAAGTGGAAAAGTAACTGTACAATATGGACTGAAACTTGTTTTAAATGGTCACCCTGCAGTGCCTGTCCACTAGAGGCTTATCTGCACGTGGTCAAACGCAGTGGGCAGGTTATGGCAGGAATGCAATACAGAGGCCATTTGGGGACTAGGCAAGTTTGCTTCTGCCAGTGCAAAACCAATTTATAAACTTATCACTGTAATGTTGGCATTTTCTGAAAAGCATGGGCCAAAACATACAAAGGTACAGGGCAAATTCTCTTTGGCATGAACTGGTGCAACTCCATTGACCACCTTGCAAATCTGGAAACTCATACTGGCAGAAAACACGCTGCAATTCCACAGAGCCACTCTGCTCTCAGGACAATGCCCGATGAATATTCCCAGCTCACAAGCAGTGTGACCGCAAAGTACATTACTGTTCTGTTTGCAGGAACGAAACTGTACGGGGATGGCAGAAAAATACTCTTATTTGTGCAAGTGGAAATCTCAGAATTTGGTTTCATTCCAACACAGATCAAAACCAAGACTTTTATGCATTTTCTACCTAGATGTCCCAGACTCAAACCTAGAAGCTTCATGTGACAGTCTTATCCACACATGCAAGAAATCATTTCGCTGTAGACCTGGAAAGCTCCACAGTAAAAGCTTTGTCACTTTGAATGGGGTGAGAGGAGGGGCGATTTGAAAAACCAGAAGGGCAGGCACAATTTTTTGATGAATTAGAACTTTCTTACAAAATACCTGAACATCCACCTAGTGATAACCTGACACAACTGCTGCTTGACTGTGACAATTAGTGTACATGAAAAGTAATCATTTACTGAAACTGGCATCAGGCAGATTTGAAGTTCTAAACTCTAGGCATTAAAAAAAGTAAATGGAGATTATAACCAATATAAGAAATCGAAAATCTTCTGTTTATTACGGAAATTGCAAGTTCATGCCCTCTAGAAATTTAGTTCTCAGAAAAATAAAATGTGAACCCTGGATCAGAGGCACAGGGCATGACCTATCTTATGAAGCAGATTCTATATTGCATGCAGTTGAAGACAGTGGAAAGGTCTTCTGCTTATTTGCACCCCTTAAGCAAACAAAACCACACAGATGATCAGCAAACACTCATTTTGATAAAGAAGAAATCTGACCTTTGTGTTCTGTAAATAATGGTTATCATTGCAAACGCTACTGCAGTAAGCAAACCATAGTCTAGTCCCAGGAAAAGAGAAGCCACAAAAGCTACCACCCAGATGGCCTAAAACAAAGAAAAGGTCTGAATTATTATGCATCCTTGTCTGTTAATAGCAAAAACAATAGCATAATTCAACCTCAAAACCTATGTATCACTTCTGTTCGGGGACAGGCTATAATGTAATCCATCATGACGGCAGACTGTAATTGCCTTAACCTTTCAGAAGGCCATAAAAGCTCAAGGCGCACTAATATAACATCTGACAAACTGTCACACATCAATTAATGCCTTAAGTGCTGTTCTCCAAGGAATCCTGTGTTACCATCAGACTCCAAATACCTTCGGGTTAAAAAAAAAAAAATAAAAATATAAGGCCTGCAAGCAGCTCTCACTTACTTCCATCAGTCAGTTAATCCAGGAGAAAAATGCCACCAAAATGTTCCCTCCAATACGTTCTTAGTTCTGGCCCACTCCAGCCAGGTTTTCGGTTTGTTTTAAAAGATGGCAAATACCTTCAAGTAGTTTTCTTTGTTACTCTTGTTTTTCAAATTCTCCCCAGACGTTCCCACAGCCTTCAGTGCAGTTCCTATAGCAACACTGCAAAAGCTTTCTTCTACTGCAACCGAACTACTTCTGACCTGAGTTAAAGGTGGTTGTACAACAAAAACATTCTTGCCTGCAATAGATCACTCTCCTAGGGTACTTACAGCTCTACGTCTTAAGGTCAGTGCAATGCAACACCAACTCGTAACTCCTTGGTAAGTTTCTACCTTGTTTTAGGGGTTAGGAACAAGAGGAGCAACAAATTTAATACAGTAAAATATAAGCACCGAGCTGTGCATTACTCACCAGCTCAATCTTACTGGTTCTCCAGAAGTGCACGACATCTCCAAACTGTTTAAACATTCCTTTCAGGTTCACCATGACAATTGCAGCTAGCACTGTCTAAGAACATTACACAAACGCAATTTTCAGAAGCAAAATAAACCCAATGTCAAATAAGAACTTCAAAGTATCACAAATAACTGCACTTCTGTGCTTTGTACAACTGACACAAGTCTACATTTTTAAATGTTCCATTTAAAAACCACAACTTTTCAAGTAGTTCAGTGGAGCTACTGCGGCTGCAGAAATGGCAAGCCAGAGTCCACACAGTTTGATTTATTCTTTCCTAGCAAGAAAAAAAAAAAAAAAAAAAAAAAAAAAAATCACATATTCCTGAGCTCCACGTTGCTGCAACTGCAGTGCCTGCAGCAGCTAGACTATAATCTCAAATTCAAGTTTCTCTACAATATACCGTAACAGTCAGAGGTATAACCCAAGGTATGTCTCCTATAAAAAGGATCAGGAATTGCATATCATCCTATGCATGTTATCAGAAACAAACATTTTTTTTAAAAAAGTCAGAATCTATTTACTCACATAAATATATTTTTATACATATAAGTAGAAGTGCAGCAAAACCAACTCACTATGCTGAGCCATCACCCAGTCCCAACCATTTTCTAGTTGAGCTATTACTTTCTTTTAACTTTTTAACCTATTCCTAGAACTCCTATGATGCAATCAAATGCGGCCAGCAGGAGTAGGGAGGTGATCGTGCCCCTGTACTCAGCACTGGTGAGGCCGCACCTCGAATACCGTGTGCAGTTTTGGGCCCCTCACTGCAAGAAGGACATTGAGGTGCTGGAGCGCGTCCAGAGAAGGGCAACGAAGCTGGTGAAGGGTCTGGAGAACAGGTCTTGTGAGGAGCAGCTGAGGGAACTGGGGTTGTTTAGTCTGGAGGAGCCTGAGGGGAGACCTTATCGCTCTCTGCAACTACCTGAAAGGAGGTTGTAGTGAGGTGGGTGTTGGTCTCTTCTCCTGAGTAACAAGTGATAGGACAAGGGGAAATGGCCTCAAGTTGTGCCAAGGGAGGTTTAGATTGGATATTAGGAAAAATATCTTTACTGAAAGGGTTGTCAAGCATTGGAACAGGCTGCCCAGGGAGGTGGTGGAGCCACCATCCCTGGAGGTGTTTAAAAGACGTGTAGATGTGGTGTTTAGTGACATGGTTTAGGGGTGGACTTGGCAGTGCTAGGTTAATGGTTGGACTGGATGATCTTAAAGGTCTTTTCCAACCTGAATGTTTCTAAAGGGGAATTGTTTGAAGGTATAATTTTTATGTTCTAAACACAGAGTCCAGAATGTCCAATATTAAAAAAAAGCACACTGAATCCTTCAAAATATTATTTTAGTCTGATTTACAGAAGAAATGCATACAAAAGTTAAAGGTTTCTGCATAAAGTCCTAACTGTGTTATTTACTAATCATCCCACAATCTCTATTTTAGGCAGTACTCACTGGCCTCTATTGACTGACAACGCAATGCCTAACAGGCAAAACTCCCTTACCTGTGGAAGTGGTTCAAAGAGGTATCCAATAGCCACAATTACCAACAGAACCATAATTGAAGAGAGAGCACCTGCAATCTGAACAAAAGAAGCCAGAAATTATTTGTAAGTGCCCCCAAAGGGCAGTATAACTGATTAGCTATCCCCTCTCATGCTTTCCACATAGCTCGTTTTACAAGTGACTTTTGATCCCTCCCACTGAGTTCACCCATTTTGTCTGCCATGCAGCTTTCTATCCCAGCCCAATCTGGATTTGAAACATGGGAGACTCCAGTTCTTCCTTCCAGCCCAGACAGAGAAAGCTGGCAATCTTGTGAAGCTTCAGACCTTAGCTTTGGAGCTCCAAAAAGCAAACTTTGTTTGGCTCAAAATTTGGGTTTACATACCTGAGTTTTCCCACCGGTGCTTTCCTGAACAAGACTTCGAGACATTGAGCAAGTGACTGAAAAGCTTTGGAAAAATGACCCCGCGAAGTTGCATATTCCCAGGGCAATAAGTTCCTGTGTTAAACAACAGAGCAAAACAAAAGGCAGTTATACCTACCAACTGTACAAAGCTGGCGCTATCCATACATATTAATAGCCATGTCTTATTTACAGTGCTTTCTAGCAACCTTATGGTAGAGAATAAGCAACCTTATCGTAGCTTATATTTGTGGTTCTCACACATGCGTAGGTCAATCCATGTTAAATCATCTGTTACATAAAGTACCTGATGAAGTTCTGGAAACATTTCCCATCCTTAAATGTTACAGTAATGAGTCAGAGCGAAAACTAAAATCAATGACAGCATTGCTTGTTTTAAGGATTTCTTCAGCTTGGGGTTAGCTTGAATTTTAACCCTGAAAACACATGGGAAAGGGTTTCTCATACAAACACTGTTCTTTGCTTCTCACCCTAAACTATCTGTTTAGTACTATTAAAACCAAGAGCAGCCTTGGCTGTGTTTCCATGAGTGGTAGGTAATCCATTGCTGTACATGCAAAAACCAGTATGTGTCCATGCTTCATCAGGAAGATCCCACATAAGTGGGAGTGAGATCAGAGCTCCATCTACCTCAGTACTGTGTTTCTGGTGCCTAAGAAAGTATTTGATTGTCATGAGGCCTCCCCAGATTACTCTGCATCCCGCTATTTGTAATGGAGGTGATTTGAGTTATGTTTTCAATAGCTCTCAATGAGTTTTTCTCTTTGCGTTTGTACAACCCTTTTTTGATTAATTCAAACACTCTCTGCATGCACTGCATCCTGTGACAAGGAGCTCTATAGTTAAACACCCAGGTGAAGTAGCATCTGGCACCTCTTGAGGAAAAGATCTAGATGTTTCACTCAGGTCAGTGATGATAACTTTAACTAATGTAAGTAGAGCTGATTCCATTCATGCAGCTACAGAGTTGTCCTCTTCTCTCTTTGCGTAACAGAGAACAACGACATGACGGATGAGATTCATCTGACCAGATGTAAAACTCTGTAGGCAAAAGTCATTTAAACTCCATTTACTCTCAGAGGAAGACAGCCACTTTGAGAAGGGGGAACAGGTGATCTGCGCCGTGCCAGATGCTTGCTCTAGGAAATGCTTTATAGCATATGAACTCTCTTGACACGATGTCTCCCTTGACACCACTATGGTATCAACCAATAATCCAGTTGTAATAGTGATGCTAAATTGCACAGGAAGGACAGAGTAGGTGAGGATGACATATCATTTTTGGTTTTTATCACATGGGAACTCCATGCTTAGCTCTATTAAAGAAAGCAGAGATGAAGTAGCTGCCCATCAGGCCAGTACACTAAGTAATGGCTGTCCCAACAACTAATATTCATGTGTACATCCAAGTCTAACAGAAGCAAGTTTCCCAAAATGAAGCTACAAGTGAAACTGGTTATTGAAACACAGCCGGAAGAAGAACTTAAAATAATTCCTAAATGTGTGGACTGTCAAAACCCTGATGTGATTCCACTATGAAAGAAAAATTCATTTATGTCCAATATCCCAGTCTACTTTAACAATGTAACAAAGGTGATGGCTGAGAATTTTCAACAAAGTAACCTCAATATTTTTACCTGATTCCCATCAGTGGTGTAACCATGTTTAAGGGCAAAGATCTTGGCCATTGACACAGCCATTGAAAATCCAACTATTGCTATTGCGATTGCATCCACAAATATTGCTGGGATGAGCTGAATCTCAGGAACTGCTGGTGCACGTAACCTTGGAGATGAAATAAATATTTACAAATTACTATAATAAAAGCTACATGCCATACAGAAAACGTATAGTTGGAATAAGAATATATCAACCCTACCCTTGAGGAATATTCCCAACAATATCCACTTTGTATGACTCATTCAGATTCATTCCAGCTGAAACTCCTGTGCCAATAATTACCTAAAAAACCACAAACACATTCGTAAACATCAGCTAGAAAGAGATAAAGCCACCTGAAGTTGGCTGATTATGAATAATACACACAAGGGATGACATTTATTTGTCAATCAGTTTTCTAAGAGTTATTGGGGTAAAGACACGGATAAAAAGGAGGAATTATCATGGTTTTACCTCTATCAGTTCAACCCCCACTGATTTTATAAAGTTTTCTTGGAAACGGTTAAATGGAGCATGCTATGGTATGATCTGAATCACTTGAATTCCCTTTGCTTGAGCCAAACTCAGGCAGAAATTGGGCGATTAAACGCAAGGACAAGCCAAGGATGTCTGCACTGCCATATTTTCACGCGCATAACCTGTGAACAGAGCTGGCGCAGCAGCAGTGAAAGGAACAGGTGTAAGATCGCTTTGCTATTGCCTTACTATCAAACAATGCCCTCTCACACCACCTTGTTCATCTCTCAACAGCATCCCTTTTCTTTGTTCCTTCTAGCTAAATTGTACCCATACCTTCAGTTATTCCCTTTCTTGGCTCTGATTTTGTGCAGGTTGTTCATTATTGTTAGTTATCCAAGAACTCATTTTTAAATCCAACCACTTTTAAAGCTGAAAGGTTATCTGAGATGTGGGCTCTGTGTGTATCAACATAGTCTGCTTTATCCATGTATTTTAGTGTGGTTATCAGACTCAGAAACAGAGAAAGGAAGGTTAAGTAGTAAGTTCCACTGGTTACTGCTGCTCTTTCAACCACTGCATGTTAAAAAGCAGGCAAACCCTGTAGAACCTCTGAAACAGGCATCTGTAAGCACCTTCCTTCATGAGGCGGTTCTGAGCTCTTGGACTCCAAGTGGGAAATGCCACTCAAAGGCATGCCTCGCAGAGAATCATTCAGGTGCCAAAACTCCAGGAGAGAGTGGGGTTTACAACAGATTTCTACCTACCTACTGCCATAGGATGGATGTTTAACTGGGTTTTCAATTCTTCTTTGAGACTTTACACCTAAAACTTGGTCACATCAGTCCCTAACCTTATGAGTAGCCAAATCTTCAACTGGATCGAGCCTCAAACGAATTATGTTTGACAGAAGTTACTCTAAAGCTCAGTAAGACTTGCTAGAAGATGAGATAGTTTCTACAGCTTTAGAATAGCTATATAATTTAGCTATGGAACTTCACAACTGGCTTACCACAATGATCTCCATAGGAATAGGAACTGGGAGCTTCTTCTTAAACCGGAGGTTGATTTCCTTGCCAATCAACAACAGAACAATGCACGTTAATCCAACAATCAACGCAGCGATATTGGTTGTTGTTATTTTTGAAAGCACAGCAGCTATGCTCTGTAAGACAACAGAAGTATCATAATTATGCCTAAGAAAATACAGTCTTCATGGATATTTTCCACAAAACAGAAAATTATACACTGCTGTTCGGCTGTGTTTTTATTCTGCATTTATAACCACAGTGAATCAGTGCCTCACCAAAATCTCCATTGCTCCCGCAAAACATGGAAGTTCAGAGTATCTCAGTGAGGGAGATGCCCTTGCAATCATTTACCATATCAGCCTTCCTCAAGCGGAGCAAAAAAACTATCATGGGGGAAAAAAGTCTAAACTAAACCACATCTCTTATCCTCAACACATATTTCATATTGGCAGCTACCTGAAAGCAATAAATGCAAACTCCTTCTAATACCTTCAAATATTTTTTGGCAAGTCACATCTACTTAGAGCTGCATAAACCATTCTAAAACGATAAAGCTGCTGATAACTGTTGAGGTTACCACAGCAATATGATTAAATAACAGTGATCTTGCAACACTGCCGAACTGACTATTATTCCAAATATCTTGTAGCTGAAAAGACTATTAAAAGGGTATTAGGAAAGAAAGCTTGCTGGAACACACGAGTTGCTAGAAGGTAAATGATTCTGCTACCAACTACTTCTTCAACTGCATTTAAAAAAATAAAAATGAATAAATGATCTCTGGAGAGGTCTTTGAAAGAAGATGTACATACCATTCTTCAGACAGCAGGAAAATTACAGCAACTATCAGGATATTATACATTCAAGATGTACTATCAGGACGTCTTGAATGTATACCTCCCCTCCTGTTTGTTTGGCAATTAGTACGTCTGGTTTCCAGATTAGTGAACTAAACAGCAAATTTGGGAATTAATCATCAGTGCAGCCTTGTTTCCAACAGGTTTGTTACATCTGCACGAATATACCAGAAAGATTCCCACTAAGTATTTTCTATAGCCTTCGTGTAGTCAAAATCCTGAAGCTTTGTTATCACTGAGCCATCAATCTGCAAAAAAGCTTGGGTTTTCACAGATATCTGACATCTTCCCTATTGTTCCACTCAGGGGTTCTTGTCTGAAAAATCAGAGCATTGATTTTGTGGTAACAACTTGGAGCCTCCTGGACTGGCAGACGAATCAGATTCAGAAGCATTTTGACTCTGCTTGTTCATAACAGCAAGAACATTAATGCTCATACAAACTTAAAAGCTTCGGTTGTGATTTCAATTAGAAATGTTCCTTTAAATAAATAATCTGTGGCATGGGATCCATTACATTTTTTTCAAAGCACAACTATAAATTTTAAATTCAAGTGAACAAGAGCTTTTGGTTTTACTTAACTCATACTGACCAAATCATAGCTTTACAGTGCATGGTTTCTCTCTTGTCCTCTCGCATCACTGTGTGTTAGACAGAAGGCAAATGGAAAGTTAGGCTATGAGCTATGTCAAATACTAGATTCCTACATGCCCTGAACAATCAGTTTTAATGCCTAGGGTCTTTGATAAATAGCAATGTTTCACTGAGTGGTTTTATTTCAAACTAGTTCTTCCCACTACTCTAAAGAACAGGTACATTTCTGATGACACAGCACTTTGCATCCAACCACATTACAAAACAGGAACCACATTACAAACAGAAAATGAAGAATACTCCCATCAGGAATTCTGTGTGAAATTAAAGAAATACAGATTGGGCAAGGTTCAGAGAATAACGTTTCCTAGCTTTGCAAAACACGTCTGGTCCACAGTGAAGCATTTTAGTAGCACATTTTCCCACGATGTACAAGAGACTTGCTTCAATGACCATCTTCTGTGGATACTACAAAACTACATTTAGCAGAATCCTAAAATCTGCCCATCTCACACTGTTGCTGATACATCAAGTCACACTCAAGCTGCACTTCAAGATGTTCATATATTGCTTTAGCACTCATTTGACACTAACACACTGTTAGAGACCTCATACCTGGTTTTGAATACTGAAGCATTATTCTACTTAGTGCCAAAATAATAATTAAAAAAATAGGAAAAGGATTAAGTACTAGACCGGGACAATGCAGAATCTGCATGTTTAGTACATGTAGTTACTCACATATACAACTGAGAGGGGTCCACTGTATCGGTTAGTCTTAATGCCAAGGAGATACTTTAATTGAGAGGTAAAGACATGAACGGCAGCAGCAGTAGTAAATCCTCGCACCAGAGGCTCTGTTAGATAGATGGCTACAAATCCAAATCGAAGGAGACCTAAACACAACTAACAAAGAAGAGAAACATTAACCATGTGACTCCCACTGTAGCCTGAACATCAACGTTATATAGCAGACAGGCCACAGGACACCCCTTCTTATCTTGATGCCCAGGCCAGACCAGGAAAACCTGAACTTGGCCTTTCTAAAGCCACAGTTCAGTAAGCAGCCAGCAATGCACCGAATCTTCCATGCCACTGGCAGGTGCGGTGCGGGATATGGGTAAGCACATGTGTTTGTATGCATTTATGGACAGATTAGAGAACATCAGGTTGAGTTCTTCTGATGGGATAGGGAAAAATAAAAGGGGGGAGGTCCCATTTTTCCCAGTCAAGCCAACATGCCAGACAAAGACTTGCCTCCAACGTATCCTTCCCCACTTCTGTTACGTGGCTGCCACGAAGCAGCATGTATTCTACACAGCGCAGCGCTGAAGCACAGGTCTACTGACAGGGGATCTGCCATGACCCAGCACCCCTTGCAACTGCAAGTCTAGCAGCAGCACCTAAACTTGCCTTTACAGCAAACTGCAAGCACATACCTGGATAATTCCTGAAAGAAAGGCGAGCGTCACAGCTACCTGTACCCTCTTGGTATCCCTAGCATGGTAATATTCAAGCCAATCTGTAACATTAGTAGAATTATAGTCTACAGAAATCATTTCATCAGGCACTTGTCTCACAGCAACACCACCAACCATCATACTAATCACAGCAAAGGTGCCTGAAATAAGAGGGAGAGGAAAAGAATTGGTTAAAAACCTGGTTACTTTTTTTTTTTTAGGAGTATTTTTTATTAAGAGATATGTAGAATTAAACTTAATAGAGTTTTCTACCTAAATATTGTAATTTTTAGTCCCCAAATCTGCTCCAGGACTCAGCACCATTACAGCTAGTTAGATGGTGAACATACACCTCTATGGTAAGTAAATACCATCATTTTTTCTGTCTCAGTTTCTATTATGTAAATTAATGATTCATCCTGGCCGCACAGACAGCTGACTGCAGCAATGAAATTATAATTCAGGAGTTCACAGCACATATTTCTAAATGTGATCCAAAAGCTGCTCTTCTATTTCTTCCTAAGTAGGATGGATAAATTAACAGTAAAAAACACTGCTAATGTTTGACACATTCGTGTTTCTCCTATTCATTTAAATCTGAATTTCTGGAAAAAAACTACACTTTCTATTTCTCCAATTTTACTTTTTCCAACTTTACTAACCACATGCACAAACACAGACTTTCAGTTATCCATACAGATATACCTATTGATATGTGCTTGGAGGTTCCAAAAAAAGTATATAGAAAGACAGGATAAAATGAAGAATATAGGCCAAATACTGGGGGAACAGCTGCCAGCATAGCATAGGCTAAACCTAGAAAACAGACACAAATATGTATGTTAACCAAACAACAGAAAGAAACCATCTGAAGCAAAGAAAAGAATTAAGCCTAGTGAAACTGAACTCACCTAATAGGAAATATAGTGACATATCATAAGTTTAAAAAACAAGAAGTCTTGCAGAGAATGCTCTTTAATATGTATAATTAGGGCCTAGAAACTTGATGGTTTGAGTCAGGAAACCAGAAGTCTCTAATTACAGGCACTGCAGGTGTGCGTGTGCATGTTTTCATATACATCTGTGCACTCACTGTTCTTCCTTTGTGGCTGGAAGTACTTCAAACATGTTTTGTTGCTTTTGTTTTCATCTGTCAAAGAATGTAATTAGAAACACCCAAAACCCCATAACCAGTGGGACATTTTTGATTTTTCTTCTTCTTTTCTCATCAGACATGATCTTCATGGTAATCTATGATTGATTAAACACTTCCCTCCCCTTAGAACAAGCAGGATGACATAACAGTTTATGCTTCTGCAAAACGTGCTCCAAAACGTAAAATAAGCAGAGAATCGTTGCTTACAATCTGTAAGGCCATAGAGCTTATACAGTCTGGTATTATTCCCCCAAACGAAGTCCTTTCTGTTATTAAGCCCTGTCCCAGTAGAAGTGCAATCCACACATTCCTATTTGTAGGGGAGACTGGCAACCACAGCAATGGAGCTGTGGGGGAACAGCTCTAAGAGACACCCGGAAAGGACACCTTCCACAGTGATCCTCCTCTGCGTGACTAAGCATGTGCCTATCATGGGACCAGGCTCACAAGCAAACCCTGTGTGCCGCGTGACATGGCGCATAACTGTCCCAAGCAGTCCCAGCAAAATCAACAGTTCTGCACGGCTGGCGTTCATGAGAATTAGACACCAGAACTGAACAAATGGGCTTCAAGAAGAAACCACGGTATCCTGGCGTGGCTTGGTTCCCCACTTGACCTTTGCAAGTGCAGACTCGTGACACCTGAGGAAGCTGTGGGTTCGTACCACACTTGGGCAGACTGGTCCAAGTTAGGACTGAAAAGTCCAACAGTCCAGTGCAAATTACAAAAGGAAGCAATGGTTCACCCACCATGGACAGCCAGCGATACTCGAAAACATCTCTCCCTATTAATTTATTTTCAAATTGAGAGACAAATCATCATGTTACAATGAAAAAACAAAACCAGGAAGGGATCTTCTATGTCCTCCAAGCACTCTTGAGCAGTGTAATAGCTCTCATGGCCTTGCTCATGCCCGAAGCAATGTCTGAGTCCTAACCAGGAGTTCATATTCCTATCGGAACTAGACTGATTGATACCGTTCATTCTCTTGCAGCAATGAGCTTCTCATTAAGTAGTTCTGAAACTCTTCCCACATACATTCTCTGCCCCATGGGCTACCTTTCACACCAAGAGTATCAGCAGAACACCCTGTACTATAATAGCCTGGCCTTTAATATGGTGATGAATTTAATAGTACAAATGACTAGAACTGAAAACCAGCTGTTTCAAACCAAGAGGGTGGATCTACATGGAGTTCCTGATCTGAATACCCTTTTATTCATTTTCCTTTTCATTTATACTGGCATTTTTAAAGGCTATCAGTGCCAAGGAAATGAAGAGATATTGACATGACAGGAGTTCATGTCTTAAACACCCTGGTCATTGTAGTTCTGTCTGGCATGATTCCCAAGCTTCTTTGAACCCATGCTTGCTATAAATACATCCATTACAGAAAAATAAAAGCTCAACTTTTGTCTTTTTAGAAAGGAAAAGATCAGGAGGGAGCAGTTTAAGGACACGTCTGCAGTCACCAAAGGAAAGAATAATGTTTAGCTTAAAACAAAGTCACAAACTTAAGTATAAAGTTCACTGCTGACCACTTACATTTTAGTGTCCTTATCTGGTCATCATATAAACTGTGTTTCAGTATACAACTGGTAGTGTTTGTGTCTAGTATATGACAAATTTGCCTAACAGTTAACCACACTGCTTATCAGTTCAAGATAAGCTGTTGTTTATATTTGTGTAAGAAAAAATATCCTTAATTATAAAAAAATTGCATAAACCCAGGAAGCTACAGAAATAAAGTAGTGAACCACACAGACTAAGTTAGGATATTGCATTGCTTTAATAGGTTACCTCCTACTAAAATCTAGGCTTGTTGTATTTACAGATTAATTCTTCAGACCTGCCTCAACCTAAAGTGGAACGAGTGAATTAGAAATACGAAATAAGCCAAAACACAAATCAATTTTTATATGCTTAATTACATCACCTTTAGCATGAGGACTCCTCTGGACTGGGCTCTGCACAAATTCAACAATTCCCCCTACTCCAAGACCTCCTGGGGAAATCTACTGGTACTGTGGCATCTGTCATGAAGCTGCCATTCCCAAAGCAATGATAGCACCCCATAATGATACTGCTGTAAAAATGCTGTGACTTTCTAACCCCATAGCAGTTCTGAAACTGCTGATAGTAACGTGTCAGGCTGAACAAAAGATTCCACTGGTCCAGTCACCAAGAGCTGAACAGAACGGTGATCACCGGCTTTTTCTTCATCTTCCCCAGGGCCTGCTCCTGCTTCAGGGCCAGGCTCCATGTGGGGTGAAACTTCCAAGTACTTTAACAGAAATTCCACAGATTTGCAGTCTTGTTATAGAAGATACTTTTGATTTATTTCCACCATGTAAATCACTGCCCGCTACTACAGTTCCAGCTTAAACTGGTGACTTCCAGCCTTAAGAGAAATAGAAGGATCAGTTTCTGATTTCTTGCTAGTTCTTCTCTGGCTGAATTTAGTCTGGTTACTTTGCAACAGTTGCTCTCCTGAAACACTTTGTCTATATGTCTATTAGATACTGCTACCTTCTGCAGGAAATTTGCTACAACTTTCAGGATGATGAGATCAGAAAATAAGCGGGCGCGTTCAGCAAAGGTTTAGACACGCACTTAAACTGTGAACAGTTGTTCTGTCATCGAGAGCTGTTGGTATTGATCAGAAAGGTAAGCTTCTTTCAGAGTTTGCTGCATGTCACTGACTTGCAGTTTTAAGGGAAACATCATTATGGGCTGGTCTACAGAATGCTCTACTGATCTCCACACACACTTGAAATACATATCCTGTTCTCACAAGCACCTGTTCAGGAAGCCAAGCACTATCACAAAAGCACACACAGAAAAAGCAGAGAAGGTGATAAATCAGGGAGATACTCACCTTGAGGAAGCTGCATAACCCCAGTGCTTATACCTGAGATAATGTCTCCTAATAAGTACTCCTTCACTGGGTAACGGGGAAGCCATTTTAAAATTGGTATGAAACGATAAAGATGAGACTTGGCTTTCTTAGAAGAACAACTGAAAATACAAAGCAGAAAGAAAAAGTTAGACGCTAGCAGGGATGCAGAGGTCAAAAAAATGGTCTTTCCTCCCCGAGCAGTGAAACAGCTCCATTGAAGGCAGGCTCAGACCCCTAGTGACAGTAATTTCTGGACAAAGCTTAAGCACAGACTACGACTCCAGTAATTTAGTCCTTTATCACATATGTTGGTTGCTGTTCACAAACCTTATGGAACTGGAGAAGAGAATCACAGTCTTGTGAGGCTCGAGGTCAGCGGGAAGTGAAACTGTTCAAGTCCATGCACGATTGAGGAGTCACACAAGAGCACACGCACAAGACTATTCCTACTAACAACTGCCTGAGGATAACTTGCTTTCTGATAGCGGTTTTTGCTCAAAGTATTTTGCAATGCTTTTCCCTATTTTTATTTACTGTTTGCGTGCTTCATACTTTTTTCACGATAACATTTTATATATTTTTAAAAGCCCCTTATTATTTTAGTAATGCTTGTTACTATCACTGGTACCGATAGGCTAACTTTAAGGCCATTTGAGAACATAACCCTTCTTTACCCTGAAAGGAAAGGCACTGAAGCCAGCAACACTGACCCTTGTGTCTCTTAGCAGAGTTATTAACCTTTTGAAACCCTGACTCATGACAAATGAATAGAGCCAGGAAATAAATATCTCTATCCAGTACTGCCATGCATCATACTTTGATTGAACTGTGGCAAGAAAGTTTAACCTTGGGTAAGACCATACAAATGCATTTCTGTGTAGGGGAACTGCAAGAGGACTGCAGAGATTTCTTAACATTTCTGAATTCTCATGGGACTAAATTTCATAGTGAAGAAGCTTATTGCTACAAGTGAGAGAGGAACGACAGTCATCCACACTTCTCCATGTTTAAGCAGATTGAACCAAAAGAAGTCACAGCTCAGGAGGATTTTGATCCATACATTTTTTTATTGAGGACAGCTAAGTTTGAGGTGGAATTAGGTGCCATCGCCATTAAAAAAAAGTCATTCCATTAACCAAAACAAATGTCAAATCATGTAAACAGGAATATTTTACATTTTACAAGCAGTCAGGCAGAAATCATTTGTTGTCTTGCAGAACAAGGTTCTAACAAGAAATTAAATCAACTCTGCAAGTGAAGTGTGGATAAATGTAAAGCTAATGAGAACTTAACTAGAATAAGTTCCTCTTCACTACCGCCCGGTACCACAGCGCAAGAGTTGCACAGTTAAAGACATTTCCTGTCTAACCAGATGACACTTGGATTCCAAGGCAGTTAGTTAAAAGCTACAGAATGCCTCTATTAAGTCCTTATTAGACTAATAATTTAGATTTCTACACAGCTGTCATACATCTCCATTCTTCTGTGAAAAGATCATAAGAAGCACAAATTTGGCTGTAAGTATTTCCAGGCAAAAAGGACAGATACTCTTCTGGGTCTTAAGAATTCACGTCACATGATTTGACTAATATGTCACATTCCTATGCTGCATATTTTTCCTTTGCACTTTGATGAAGGTAATTCAACTAATTTATCCAACATTTTGTAATATAATTCTATATTAACATACAAAAACACATATACAACTTCATCACAGTCTTGCTGAACAATCAAAGGAGTAGCGGTGCTTTTATCTCTTAAGTTTCTTTGAAGAGATTCCCAGCTACGTGCATGAATCAATTAAGAATTAGAATACTTCTAACCAATAAAATAAAGATAAGACAAAAAGCCCTACCGACAAGAATGTGCAATCTTCTGCCTTAAAGTCTGAGGTGCTCTTTCTCGTCTGTGCAGCTGCCCTTGCAAGAGCTCTTGGTTATATATTGGTCTCTCCACACAATACCTCTGGGTTTGCTCAAGACATGCTTCACGTTCTTGAGCATGTTCCATAGCTGATCTCATGGAGCAGGAGCTAAGAAAGAACAGTTCCACAGTCTCCACTGGAAAACCTGGTTGCAGACAAAATAAGTTTGTTACCTTTTTAACCTCAGATTTGGCACTTCCTTTCAAAGACTGTACTTTGACAAGCTAGAGACAAGAACTGTGAATGTAGTTTAAAAGCATTAAACAGATAGTCTGTAATAGCAGTAAGTAAATAAACCACACGATCTTTACTATATGGAAGCCATTACCTTATGCTTCTCTTTGGTAAAGAAAGCTTTTGCATTAATTACTCTGCAAATGATTGCAGAAACAAAATTGGAAGGTTATATTCATGCTTATCTGGATTTTCCCTCCACAGTTTTCAAAGGAAATATCAGCATCGAAGGGAGACTACTTAATTGCTGAGCTTTTTCCTGCTTACTCACAAACTGTCACATCCACCTCCAAAAGACAGAACTCCAACTTTAACACTGAGAAAGCCACTTTCTTCCAGATAGCCAGTTGCTTCCTGCATCCATCCACTTGCTTTCTCCTCCATTTCAGAGGCTTCTTTTCCCAGACAGCATCTCAAGGACGCACAATTCACTACTGTCACAAAGTTATTCTTTCAATGGATGTGCCACCTACTGCTATTCTTGGTCCTGCGCCCCCTAAACCAGGAGTCAGGAGATGTACACAATTTTAAAACTAGCCAGAAGGTTTGTAAACATCCATTTGTCTGTCTGGTTCAGTGCCATAAACATCTTAATATGTTTAGGAGATACTCTGTTAATTCCTTTGCCCCATGTTGGCTGCTTCTAGAAATACAGGGCAAGAAATATAACTCCAAATTATGAGCAAAATGACAGAACTGCTATATCGTTAAGCAGAGATGCTGGCTAGCACTACATTTGATGACAGAACGTGAGTGCAATGGGAAACGGAGCCATAATTGTGAACAAGGCCCTTGGGCTCAAGTCCAGCAAGTCACTTAAACATGTGTTTGCCTTCAGCCAAGGGAGCTAACCCAGGGGCGTTTAGTTTTTCGCTGTATATCAGTGCTTTCCTGGAAAAGGGTTACCACACAGAAATTAAACAAATTGCTACCTAAACACTCAGACAAAGCTAACCAGGATTGGTCCAATGTTCTGATTCAGCAAATACAGCCTGCCCAGCAGCAAAATACCAATATTGCCACCTAAGCCTTCAGTCTGATGAAGGTACTGGAATTTTCCACTCAAGGCTCACTGGTCTCTATCTCCTAGAACCGACACAGCCTAGCATCTCTTCAGTTTTCTTATTTCATAAGCAACATTTTCCCTACCTAGTCACAAAAGGATATTTTAAACAAAATTATTATTTTTTTATTTATATCACATTCAAGATCTATTTCAGCTTTATCATGTGAAATCAGAGATCCAAAACTTGTTTGTAAGAATAGTATCATACCAAGGGCACTATCAGAGCTTGTTACCTTTGTACTCGTGAAACACATCTGAAGCTTCTTTTACATCTTTCCATAGTTTCAATTCACCAAGAAGCCTGAATGACATTTTGTGAACTGTTTTCTTGTGTTATTGTTCAGCAAACTGTAACTCTCAGCACTACATTTTTTCCCTCTACCTGCAGATTTTGATCCAGCTAACATTAGGATAGGATTCTTCTACCAGCAATTCCCACCTGAGCAGCCCTCTGGCTTTTTTCTCACCTCCATATTATCACATAGAATGGTTTAGGTGGGAAGGGACCTCAAAGATCATCGAGTTCCAACCTTCCCGCCATGGGCAGGGACACCTTCCACTAGGCCAGGGTGCTCAAAGCCCCATCCAACCTGCCCTTGAACACTGCCAGGGAGGGGGCAGCCACAGCTTCTCTGGGCAACCTGTTCCAGTGTCTCACCACCTTGACAGTAAAGTACTTCTTCCTTATATCTAATCTAAATCTCCCCTCTTTCAGTTTAGAGCCATTATCCCTCATCATATCACTACATGCCCTAGTAAAAAGTCCCTCTCCAGCTTTCTTGTAGGCCCTCTTTAATTACTGGAAGGCTGCTATGAGGTCTCCCTGCAGCCTTCTCTTGTATCTTATTTCATATTTACAGCAATGTCGTCCATACTAAGATGTATATATTTGGACACTAACATCTGTAGCACTTTTTTTCCACGTCAGTGTCTTCCTACTCTCAAATACCACTTCTACGTCACATCTTGCCCTGTCACAGACAATGAGCTACCCATGAATCCTAGTGTATTAACTTCCACCCAGCGAAACTGAAACTTTAACCACCCTAGTGTCTGCTGGAAGGGCAACACAGCAGGGCACAAGCAATCCAGGAGCCTTCTGGGCTGATAGCTTCCTGCCACAGGTGATGGAGAAGCTGGCAAGGACACATGCTCTGCTGGACCTGATACTTATAAACAAAGAAAAACTGGTCAGGAATATGAAGCCTGGTGGCAGCCTTGGCTGCAGTGACCATGAGATGGTGGAGTTCAGGATCCTGAAAGAAAGAAGACATATAGCAGACTTACAACCCCTGACTTCAGGAGAGCAGACTTTGGCCTGTTCAGGGACCTGCTTAGAAGAATCCCATGATATATGGTCCTAAAGAGAAGAAACACCCAGGAGAGCTGGCTGATTTTCAAGGCCTACCTCCTCCAGACTCAAGAATGGTCCATCCTGAATAACAGGAATTCAAGCAAGAGTGGTAGAAGGACTGTGCAGATGAACAAGGAACTCCTGACAAAACTCATACATGAAAAAAGAAGCATATGAGAGGTGGCAGCAAGGACAGATGACTCAGGAAGAATACAGAGAAACTTTGAGCATGCAGGAACAGGGTTAGGAAAGACAAAGCCCACCTGGAGCTAAATCTGGAGAAGGTCATGAATAGCAACAAGAAGGGCTTCTATTGGTATACAATAGAATACAGAAAATGCAGGCCCTCTACTGAAAAGATGACAAAGGATGTGGTGAAAGATGAACCTTGCCTCGGTCTTTAATGGTAAAATCAGCCTTCAGCAATCCCAGACTCTGAGACCAGTGGGAAAGCCTGAAGCAAAGAAAAATCAATGGAAAAGGATCAGGTGAGTGAAAATTTGAACAGATTGGACATACACAAGTCCACGGGACTTAATTGCACACATTCACGAGGGCTGAGGGAAGTGGCCAGTGTCATTGAGAGGCCACTCTTGATTATCTTTGAAAGGTCATGACAACTGGGGAGGTTCCTAAGGACTGGAAGAAAGCCAATGTCACTCCCACTTTCAAGATATTTAAGAAGAAGGACCTAGGGAACTACAGGCTGGTCAGCCTCACCTTGATCTCTGGGAAGGTGATGGAACAAGTAACCCTGGAAACCATTTTCAAACATGTTAAGGACAAGAAGGTGATTGAGAACAGTCATCATGGATTTACGAAGGAAAAAAAAAAAAAAAAATCACGCCTCATTGACTTCATAGCCTTTTATGATAAGATGACTGGTTTGGCAGAAAAGCAAACGTCAGTGATATTCTTTATCTTGTATTTTTCAAGGCTTTGTAAGCCTTTGTCTCCCACAGCATCCTCAAAGACAGGCTGATGAAGTACAGGTTAGCTAATCAGACAGTGAGGCGGACAGAAAACCGGCCGAACTGCCAGGCTCAAAGGGTTATGATTAGCAGCATGAAGTCCAGCTGGAGGCCAGTCACTACTGGCGTACCCCAGATGTTGATACCTTGGGGCTATATAATTTAATACATTCATTACTGACCCCGACAATAGGACTGCACCTTCAGCAAGCTTGCAGTTGATACAAAACTGAAGAGAGTGGTTGATGCACCAGATGGCTATCCTGTCATTCAAAAGTACCTTGACAGGCTGGAGATACGAGCAGACAGAAGCCTCATGAAGTTCAACACAGGGAAGCACCAAGTCCTGCACCTTGAAGAAATGGCCCCCATGCAACAGTAAATGCTGGGGATTCAATCATCTGCAAAGCAGCTGTGCAGAAAAAGACTGTGAGTCCTGGTGGACAAAAAATTTGAACACAAGCCAGCAATGTGCCCTTCTGGCTAAGAAGGCCAGCAGCATCCTAGGCTGCGTTACCCAGAGCATAGCCAGAAGGCTGGGGGAGGCAATTCTTTCTCCTCTCCTCAGTGCTGGTGAGGCACATGTGGACTGCTGGGTCCAGTTCTGGGCTCCCCAGTGCAAGAAAGACATAGGCATCCCAGAGAGGATCTAGCAAAGGACTACAAAGATGATTAAGAAATGGAAGCACCTGACATATGAGGAGTGGCTGAGAAAGTTGGGATTGTGCAGCCTGGAGAGGGCAGGAGGGAGCAGGGAAATCATATCAGTGCGTATAAATACCTGATGCAGCAAGAAGTACATTGGCAATGGGCACGAACTGAAATACAAGAAATTTTATTTAAACATAAGGGGAAAAAAATTACTGCAAGAGTGATTAAACACTGGAACAGGTTGCCCACAGAGGTCGTGGAGTTTCCATCCTTGGAGATATTCATAACCTGACTGGACATGGTTTCTGGCAACCTGGTAGGTGACCCTGCTTGAGCAGGGGGATTGTACTCTATGATCTCCAGAGGTCCCTTCAAGCATCAACCATTCTGTGATTCCATAATGGCTCCTTATATCATTATTCACATAGAATGTACCTTTTCCGGTAATTAATTGGTGTGTTCTCGCAACATCAGCCTCATTTACAAATTACAAAGCGATTTTAATCAATCTTAAACAGAAAACCCACTCAAACAAATCAGAACAAACAAATCCACAGCTGCATGCAAAAGGCACAAACCAAATCCATTCAGAGGCTTGGTTTTAGCCAAACTGTTCCAGTAAAATGAGAATATAGTATCAAAACATTTCTAACCAAGGTTTTAAAAACATGCACCCCTTCTTCCTGTTCCAAAAGCCATGGTAACACAAAACAGCCCACTGCTAATCCCAAACAATTCAGGTCCCGATTGGTATACGTACTTTCCGCATTCAAGTCTGTTAAGCTTCAAGTAGATTGGTTAATATTTGGAAGAGCCACACAAGCTTGTAATGTAAATCTAGACATGGAGAGGTCTTAAGACCTCCAGCTCTTTTCTCATTTCTGCACATGTGTCAGACTCTTCCAGGTACTATGAGCATGTACAGAACAACCGAAGTTCAGTCCTGCCTCTGTTTATCATGGTGAAATAAATGATACAGATGGATTTAAGTAACTGAACAGGGCTCAACTCTAAATCAGTTATCCAGATGATGGCAAGTGTTAGTCTGAAATACTGCCAGAGGTCACAACCCAAGTTTTACCATCACTCAGTCTGAAGGCTTTTAAACTGTAGATTAAGCATTTCTAATTCTGTTTGAACAAGTTCTACTGCATTGAACCCTTAGAACCATCTAACACAAAAGTAAACCTGAGGGAGGATATGATAGGATCTTGTGTTTAGTTATGGTTCCCAGTGGGTACCAGAACATAAAGAACAAATCACATGCCATTAAAAGAGGTCCTAAATCTACCCCAAAACTATAGCTGGAAGCATGATATTCTGCATTCCATGTCACGTCATCAACTTCACCTTAACAGCCCTACATAATCATGTTCTCTGATGATCATTTTGAATACTAAGCTGTAGATAGTAGATAATACAATAAAGATGAAAGTCTTCAACCTCATGCATCGCTTTTGCAAAAGCACACACAGAGCAAGGATTGAGATGCTTGTGTTTACAACAGATAATACACATTGGCCATAGAGTAACAAAATAGCAGCATTTCTTGACTGGTTGAAGTGTCTCTCCCAAGGGTTTGCTGAATAGCAGTATGACAAACTGCCAACAGAGATCTCCAAGGCTTAGAAATTCAGCCTTGTCCTTCACTCCCAGCATGCTCGAGGAAGAGCAGAAGCAGGTACTGTCATTTTCATGAAGACAAAGCTTACTGCTGTGATTTCTGAAAACTCCCAGACCTTTATCCAACAGAAGAGAAAGGCAATCTCTGGGCATTCGAGTCTTAATTAATCGTGGAATACTGCTCTCAGGCAACCTTTGAACTTCATGGCAAGAATAAAACTAGAAAGCTCTAAGAAACACTGCCATTAATCTTATCGGCCAGATAAGAGTTGAGCTGAAATAGTTAAAAGCTATATGCAAAAGACTTAAGAGTTGGCAATTCTTTATCTGACTGATAAAGGCTTATGTTATGTCTTTACTGCTATTATCAAACTGAAGGTGTTAAAGAAAAAGTGAAGCAAACATCAATTTGTAACACTATCACTAAGAATTAAGTACTTTCTCTTCCTGATCTTAGACAATAAAGGAGGGCTGTCAAGCCATCTACACTGATTCTCGTAGAGGACAATAATATTTGATCCAGTCCACATAGATTAGAATGCAGCCATAAAATTTGTAAGGACCATGATTTGGCTGCTGTTCCTTAGATTCAAAATATGACTATGAGGAGGAAAAAACCCCAAAACCCCAGCAGCTGGAGACATGAAGCATAGTGTACTGTGTGACTATTGCAGCTTTAATAGGCTTATAATTACAAAACGGGGCACTTCTGCTCCTAAGCTTGTGTACCTAACCTGACTGTATCTGAACTACCTCGTGCAACAAGGGGGAGTCAGTGGCAGACCCATTGACTTGCCTGTTTTAAAAGAGCAGAAAACCTTTCTTCTGGTAGCTAAGCACAGAGTTGTTTTAAATAGTGGAAAAGCATGGGTGGACATTACAGTGTTACAGCAGAAAAATGCATCTGTGCTGAGGAATTCCAAGTTTGATCATGAGCTGCGAGGTCTATATAGGTGACTGCCATCAGCCTAAGGGCTGCTGCAAATACTGCCACTCTATGTAAAAGCATCTGGACCCTGAAAAGCAGAGTTATTGCAAGGTCTGTTCCTACTGTCTGAAAAGGCTAGACACAAAGCCTGCAATTTTAGGAACCACATATTCTCTGATTTATTTCTTTCCTCTCTGCCCTCATTCCCCAGTGCCCTATGCCTTTCTACTTATCACCTTGAGTGATATGTATAAAATTAGACCAAGCTGGAATAGAAGGTTTTTTTAAAACAACCACAAAGGTGTAAAATGACTGGGTGGGGTCATAAGGAATGTGTTCTCCTAGTTTTCTTGGGCTGTGCTTATCATTCTCATTCCTCCTCTGCTACTCCCACTAACGCCGCTAACAAATATTGTTTAGACCTGTAGCCTTCATGTAAAGCTTCACAAATTTAAAAATAATTTATGAAGCAAATGGAATTTTCCTTGTGTAGGTCCTAAGCTAAGAAATGCGTTCCAGGATGGAACCTTTGGGAAAAATATAAAAACTATAGTTAAGAACGTTGAATTCCTAAACAGCTTTTAGGCAAAATTTCCACTCTGTTCCACGTAGAAAGGTGAGATGACTACACCACCTGTGTTGGGCTGTGTGATAAAAGCTCCTCTGCACACCCACAGAGTTACTCAGAGGGACAACAGCAGGACAGACAGCCTGGATAATACCCTGTTGGGTTACTCCTAGGTCCATCACAGGAGTGAACAGCCCATAAAAGGCTCATCTCCGCCAGCCCAGAGCAGCACAGGAGGATCAGTTACGGGACCACGGGAGTCCCTGCCAGCTCTGGGTGTGACAGCATCTGCTTATCTCTTAGAGTTAAGAGCACAAGAGGGCAGCTGCTGGGACCTGGGATATCCTGGCCAGCCACATGAGTATGCATGTGATGGTCTGTACCAGCAACTGGAGCAGGGCTACAGCCTTGAGGGCTCATATGCCCAGCTGCCAGCAACTGGGGAGACTGGGATGCAGGAGCTATCTACTGGGCAGACTAAGTGTCTGAGCCCAGTTGCTGGAGGGATCCACCTTGTACATGCATATGTGTGTGTGCATGTATTTCTATACATGTACACATATTCTCACGATTGGATCTCCATCCTGCTTACCCAGAAAGGAGAGGATGAGGCTGTGGGTGTTGCCTGTCTAATCTGTGCAACTTGCCATGTGTATATGTAAATATGTTGTGTATATATGCGTTCTGCATGTGTGTGCCTACTGGGAATACGTCTTCAGCCTCGATACTGGTTGGACCTGGGGACACAGAGCAGCAGCCTCACCTTCCTCAGGCTGTTGGTTTCAGTATGATATATTTTCCTCTCTTAAACTGAACTTATCCACTGAAAAGAGCATAATAACATGTGAGGCGCAGAGATCCTCATCTCAGAAAATGGTAACAAATTAGACCTATTTAAGAAAAAAAAAGATGTAACTGGTAAGGGTTATTTTATATTTCATGTTCTTTGACAAGAAATACTTTAGCCTCTAAAGATTTACTCCGTGGACTAATGAATTCATTAGTATCTTAATGGTATCTCTTATCAACCAGCAATCTTATGTTTGTTTTCAACAAGAGAATGTTTTGGGAACCTGTTACGATGATTGAGCTGTTTAATCACTTCCACATAAGATAAACACCTGGAGCACTTTGAACAGCAGAACATTGCCCTCCTTCCCTCTCAGATATAGATAAGAGATAGCTTCTGTTTCCAGTGCAAACACATTGATGACCATGAGAACCCATGGAAATATGATCACTCTTATGCTTTTTGTGGCTTTAGTGGCCTTGGGTCTGAATCTGCCATCCTCACCCCTTTTGAAATCCAAAAGCAGTAGCTAGTGACAGTGGAATCAGATAAGTTAATCAGAACGGTACCATGGCTGATGACGCTTTTGTCTGATAAGGGGTACACCCCCTCAGAGACAGGTAATCATTACCTAGCTTCATTTTTCTAGAGACAATCCACTGCCAAAAACTTTGTTAGAGCAGTCTTCGTTGTAAAGCTGCAGCAGATGACAGGAGGAGAGGACGTAAATCAAGATCATGCATACACACCAATCTAACTCGGAATAATTCATGTGACCTCAGTGCACCAATGACCTTCAGCACCTGGTTCATCTTTTCTGGCGAAGTGGAACAAGCAGACATCAAACAAGTGTCAGTGCAGAAAGGAGATGTTACATGATATATTTCCTTCAGCAGAGAAGCCACCAAAACAGTCCTCCCCCTCCATATCTGCTTCATCAACCCTAATTACACACATCAGTCGCCTCTCAAGTGCTGCATCAAGCTAAAAATAAATAAACAAACAAAAAAGCAGGAGGTTGTTATTTATAACCAGAATCATCTCAGTCATCATGTTTACAGTGCAAACCTCTCAAGTCACAGGGGAAGCTGAAGGGTAGTAAAACAGTGTGGTCACAGGAAGAAATGACTGGGGTGGGGGGAGGGAAGAAGAGGAATTCTAGGATAGGATTATAAATTTATATTCCAGTTTCACTGCTGAAAACAAGGTATGAAGTAACTACCTTACTTAACTACTATTAGGTTTTGAAATGTCTCCAAGGATCCTTTATGAGGCTCCCCTCCTAACACTTTCTGAAAGGATTTGCCCCTCAGCAGAACAGGCTACAGCCATTGCCGTGCCTGAAGAAATTCCTGAAGAACTGTTGCTTCTGACAAAGCCAACAGAGAACTTCAGGGCAGATACTCTCTGGGAAAGTAGTAACGATAACTATTTATCTAAGCTGCCACTCTCTTCCTGCTAGTTTTGAGAGAGGAGTTCAACTTCACCATCCATGTTAGGATCTGCATTTTGAAAAAACATTTCATTCTTGGCAGCTACTTTATAACACGCGTTTTCTGTGTATATCTTTCCTGCACTAGATATCAAACCAAATCCCACATGAGCACCGAGTAGGACGTGACTCGTGACAGATCCGGTTCCCATTTATACAACTGCTGCTTGATTAAGATTGTATTATCCAAGTGATAGCGTCTTCCTGCCTCTGATGTACTTAAGGGTGTTGCTTCATGTTCTGAAGGTGATTTCCAGCCAGCGGGAATGTCCTTCCTCAACATCTTGGCGCCAACATTACACATAAAGGCCATGAGTGCACAGAAACATGGGCTAATACTGCTTTCCTTGAAACATTTAAAATTCATACTAAGCAAAATTAACATCTAGAGAAGTTTCTCTAATAAGGATTTCACAGCAACCCCCTGCTTTATTTGCAGACTCACTTTATGGCTTCACATTTCTTCTGTGGCTGATGACAGAGCTCACATTTTAACATGAGACAGCCCTGTCTGTTCTTAGCTACACAAGTAAAAAAGACTAACCTTCATACACCTAAAGAAATGACTCCACAATCCCAAACAGAACAACCAAGATGGGCAATATACAGAAATTGCTTTGGACCAACACTAATTAGCAGTTGGCGCTGAACATGTTTATACATTGCAGGTTCTATGCTACAGAGTACAAGAATGATAAAACAACCTACCAGGCTCATGTCTTTGCAGTTAGACTTTAATTTTACTAGGCTATTAAAGCACAAGACTTTCAGATGTGTTGGTCAGTTTTTCATAGATCAGTGGCATTTAATAGGTAGAACTGATGATACATATATTATGTGAAAAGCTCTAAGAGAGTGGTGGTGTTCATCATCTAAGCATGCAGTAAAGCTAAGAATCCACCTACCAAAACATCATCTATACCAGATTTGTAAAGATGTCAGTCACAGAGTTTAGTTCCAACAGGTCTGTAGGGGCAAAGAGTTCTCCAAGTGACTCTTCAAGTGTGTTTGGCAGAATCAACCCAGCATGAATGGATTCCTGCAACAGCTAACACTAAAACAAGATGCCATAACAAAGGAACTGGAAGACCAGCAAGGCTGGCTGGGCTGAGGATCATCAAATGAAATGAAGAAGAGTTCATTAAGTAATTTTCTGGTGACTTCTTCTTGCAAGAACCTTCCTTCCTCAGAAACACATATGCAAAAGCAACAGGTGCCACCAGAAAGTAGGGAAAAACAAAATCAGACTCACTACATCTGTAGTAAGTTAAAGACTCAGGTCACTTGCTCAGCTATATGGACACAAATACTGCATCATCTACAGTATTGCAATGCCATAGAGGAAAAAAAATTCATAAGCATTGATTTTAATCATGAATCCGGCAAAGAAATAAAAAAAAAGAAACACATAATACAGAACTGAAAACAAGGAAGTAACTAGTGCAAAATTCCAAACCGAACAACAAAATGGACCAGAGACAGAAGGTAAAGAAACAATAAGTCTGAAAGAAATAGGGAGGGCTTAGAAATCAATGTTATGTCAAAGCTGTGCAGCTATGGCACTATCCTGGTAAAGCAGGAGATGCAGGGTTAAAACCCAGCATGCTGAAGTGGTAACTGAACTCAGGTCTAGCTTTCTCTGGGAAAGGACTTTAAACATGTTATGCCATAAAGTTATGACAGCAGCAGCAAAACTTCGGCATTTAGAGAAGATATTACAGGCACCTGTATCTATGAAAGATCTGTGGGTTTGTTCCTGACATGACTCTTCAGACACGCCTCTTCAGAAATGCCTGAGCTTAGAAGAGCTCCATGAGAACAGGAACAGGCAGTTCCCTGCGGGCATGTCTGAGTAGCAATCCATGTTTTCTCCTGGATTGTATACAGAGTTCTGAATTCTGCCCTGTGAAAACCAGATGCCCTAAACTGAAAGTTTGTAACGTGCCATCAGCTCAATTCTTATTTTGATCTGCCCCTACTAGACTGAACTCCAACAAGCATGTTTCAAATGACAGACATGGGAGTCTTTGATTTGGATTGGAAAATTCTGTCCATGCTTTGGTTATGAGAAGTTTTCTGAGGAGTTCTCAAGAGGCCCAGCCCTGCCTCAGAAGCTGATTTCCATAGAACAAATGGAAATGAACAATTTAACCTTAGCTCTAGCCCATTCTAGGCATCGGTCTCAGGTTTTCAACTAATAGATTAAAATCTATTAATAGCTAAAAAAAAAAAAAAACCCACAAACCCAAAACAACCTACAACAACACAAAAATGCTAACAAAATTGGGCATACAAAATGGTAGGCAACAGTCAAAGCAGAGCAGCAAAATTTGATCCACTGCCTGTGCAAAACTGGCAAGAGCTCTTCAGTGAAGGCTGCAGAAAGAGAGACTCCACCCAGGCAGTGAAAATACAGATTCATTGTCAAAAAACTTCCGAGAAGGCAATCACACCACTGTTTGTCACATGGAAGGTCTTCCCAGCTTGCTACTGCACAAAACAGAAGAAACAGTTAATGCAAGTCTTTGAGAACAGTCGTCGAAGTTCCCACACAGGCCAGTTATTCATATATGTAGTCTTATGATCATTAATAAAATCTAAATCTTATAAATGCAACTGACTTGCAAAACCCATTCAACTGCCTGCATGAACTCACAGCCCTATCTTCATACCCATGGAAATATTTGACACGGCCCGTTTGTCTATAGCTTTCTCATTACTTGCGCACACGGAAAATAACTGCAAGACCTGGACCTCACTGTCGCTTATACTTCCGAAGAGCAAAACGCTATAGATAACTAGCTAGATAAAATAATAGTAATGTCAGGTCTTGTAGCCATATTAAGAAATACTATCAAGAAGGACTATCAAGAAATACTAGCTAGCCAGACAATGTCCTGCTGGCTAACAGATCTAGGGAAGGAAACACCTCAGGATAAGGAAGGCATTTAATTCATTAAACTTAACTGGGAAATCAATAGGCTAATTCGAGTTTGAGAATTTTAGCTTTAGCATGGTCTTCTTGTGCTAAAAGTTACAGATATACCAAATGATCAGGCAGAAAAACACATGCTTTAGAAAAACAGTTGTTATGGAAAAATTGTATCGGCAATGAAATAGAAGAAAAAATAGCAGCCTGCAGTTTGTCAGATTCAGAAAGAAGCAAATGCTGGATCATAAGGAAATGCATGAGAGGTGTCAAAAGACCCTTGTGTAAAGCTATTCAGAAAAAAAGTGACTAAAATGAAGAAATGAGGGAACCCACGAAAGCTATTGAACCCTGAGTTGTGAATTAAAGCAAGCTTTTTCAGTGTTGGAGAGAAGATGGCATAATTAGTAGACACGAAAGACTGGCTTTTTCCCCATGTGCTACTGTCAGCACGGGAGGAATGGACAGTTGAAGTAACTCAAGTACTTCCCAGGAATTTTGCATACTCTGATTTAATCATCAAATTGACATCTAATGTACGTGCACAGACACAGTGTCATCGTAATTTCACTATTCTTTGAGATACACTGTCCTTCCATTACTCGGCTGAAGGTCTGCCGCTACAACATAGGACAACAATTTGAGAAACTGTCTGGATACCTTTAAGAAGTTGCTAGGAAAGTTACCGTAATGTAAATGCTTCAGTCACTGCATTCAAACTGGGAACTAGGGGACAATGATATATTAAGCCTTAAGAGCTGCCTATTAAATCAGACATAGTTTGGGCCTAATTATTTTCGATTACAGTCCAATCCTGTCAAGTTTACAACATTATTTGTAGCTGCTGTAGCTGTACACTGACCTCTAGCTTGGTAAAAACTGGCATAAGCAAACTTAGAACTGAGCAAACCAGCATGGCCAGGAGAGCCTGCGTAGGGGAGAAAACATGGAACAAAACACCCCCACCACAACACAGAGTGGAGGCTTGTCTTCTCCAGGGGAAAACTTCCTCAAGACACAGAAAGTGCAGCAGGCTCCAGAGTCACCAATTCCTTTGTAGATCCCCAACAGGGCTGACTTTAGCAGATGATCAACCAAACCAAGAGAGGCAGAGGAGCTCAAAGGACTCTGTGCTTCTCCATGGGCTTGGTCACATTTACAGAGGCTACAGCTACAGTCCAAATAAATAGTAGTTTAAGAAAATAATCGTCTGTCTATACTATAATAACAGTCAAAGCAGATAAATACATGTTCAGTTCTTCTTGCTCAACTTATTAGCAAAAGAACAATGGTATTGCAGCCATGTGCTAGACCTGTGCCTCAGTACCACATGATTTTAGTGTCATGTTAAATAATAAATATTCCAAAACCACATGGGAAGTTGGTTAAGTTCTAAAAACATTACATCCTTGGAGACAGACTACGATACCTATGAAGAACTGCGTGCTAAAGATATTATTTGAACCACAGTAATGGACTAGAAACTCCAAACAAAAGGCAGTACTTGAAAGCTGTATAGTGCTCCAAGTCTTAAGATCTGAGGGCTGAACCCAACAGAGAACTTCAGTAAGCGCTCAGCTCAGAAAACTGGGCTCAGTTTCTGGTAGAGGCTAAAGATTCACCATTTCCTAGGCCCATTGCCCTAGGATCATGCTTGGCCATCTTCACTTTTTTGTCAGCCTTTAAGCAAACTGTTACCCTACATAGACTTCGTACAGTGCAATCAAAAAAAACCCCATCAGATTACTTAGGCAGAGGAAATATGCTTTAGTGATCAGAACCCAAGCCTGGAAGTAGCAGCAGGGGGTTTTTTTCTTATTGGACTTAGAGCTTCCCTTCACCAAAATGTGATTCTGGTTATAATCCAGTATTGCCCCAGCTCCCACCACAAATATACCTTTAAGCACAGTGGAGCTTTAGCTGAGTGTAAGGCCCTCAAGTCTATACAGGACAGTAGATGCTATCTCAAATTAATATGCTTTATCAGCTACCAACAGCAGCTTTGCATGGATGAAACTCCATGCTCTCTCTATACCCTTTCCCCATTCGTTTCAGAGATGTTTCACAGTACATTGCAAGACAACTAATAAAATTCTTCAGTTCAGGAATACTGCTAAATGCAGATCTGGAACACCTATTGTGTCCTGAGAGGGCTCGGAATTGCCATAAACCAAGTATTTCAAAGTCATTTACTACCACTTGAGGAAAGCCAATGTGAGAGTTGATCCCTACAGAGATAATTCGATGCAAGTCACCTACATGTGCCTGCTTCTGACACCGTACAGTTAATTACCTTAGTTTTTCCATTTCTACAGCAGCTATTAAAGTAGCATCTTTCTTATGAAAATTCTGTAATATAAATCAAGACACCTGTTAACCCAGAACACATTCTATTCCACGTTTAGAAGAAGACGTTTTAAAAGTCTGTCTGAAAATTTTACCCTTCCTTTGTGAAAACTTCCTAAAGTCTGGCCAAAAAAGTTCCCATGGCCAGACCCTTGTTAAGACTGTCAGTCATCCCTATCCAAACCAACGCTGTGCAACTGTGTTACTGTGATGTGAATGTACATTCCGCTGAATGCACATTCCGCTGAATCAACAGAAATAATGGCAGTACTTTTTTATTATTATTTTTCTTACTACTGGACTGTCTCTAAATACCTGCTGAAACAGCCATTTGGGTTATCTGAAATTCTGGAGCACCCTGAAAACAGCTTTCAACCGTATTTCAATGTTAAGACAAGCAGTATGGGCACCAGCACAGCAAACATAAGCCTACTTACTTTTTGGCTGGCTGTTCCTCGTTGCTTTCACTGATCCCTTCTAAGGAGTTCAAAATGTTCCCACAGTTTGCAAACAAGAACTTGAAAAATACTGACATAAGGAAAGCCATAATCTTACTCTTTGCTAGAAAATTTGGGGGGAGCGAGGGGGAGGATAGTTCAATCAAGGTTTTAGAAGGTTTTGAAGATCTTTGGGTTGAAGTTAGAAACAAAGTGCAGTTATTTCTTGTTATTACAAGACTCAGACAGCCGCTCTGACCTAAACTGAGCCCGCGGCTTAAAGTCGGAGAGTTGCAGTCTCTAGACGAGGAAATGACTGATCTCAACTCTCCTCTGGTTTCCCCTTTCATTTTTTTCGCAAGTTAGCCCCGGTGTTCTGCGTGACTCTTACAGTTACCGGGTGCTGTTCGCTGCCCGGGCAGCCCCTAAGCGCTAAGGAGGAGGCGCAGAGCAGCCCGCTGCCTCAGTAAGGCGCCGAGGCGAGCACCGCGATCGCGACAAGCGCCTTTTAAACCGCTCCTGTCGCCCACGAAGTCCCGGCAGCTCCGCCGGGGGCCGGCAGGGAGGGCGCGGGGCAAGGAGGCGAGGGCCGGCGGGGAGAGGGGGCGAAGGGAGCAGGGACGGCACGGTAAGAGGCGGGAGCACCGTGCGAGACCCCCTCCGTCCCCAAAGCCAGCCCCCAGCCCGGGATGACCAAGAGGGAGCCGCAGGCAGCGGAAGAGCGCGACCCCCCTCACGGCGCGACTGGCCCCTCAGGAGGGACCCCCTCAGGAGGGACCCTCCCGCCTCTCCCGGCCCGCTCCACTCCGCTCACCTCCAGGCGCTGCCTCCTTCCAGCCCGGCGGCGAGTCACCCGCGGCGGCAGCCGCGCACCGCTCCCCTCCGCGCCCAAGGTGAGCGCAAGGGGCGCGGGGAGGGCGGCGGCGGGCCACCACCCCTGCCTCCGCCTCCGCCCCTGCCGGCCGCGGGCGAGCGCGGGCGTGGCTGGGACTCGTAGTCCCCCCCGCAGCCTCCGCCGGGCGCGCACCCGTCGCGGCCTACAAGTCCCAGAATGCCGCGGGGCCGCGCGTGCGGCGCGCGTGTGCGCGGGCCGGTGCCGTTAGCTCGGCGGGACCGCGGCGGGCGGCCTGGGCCGTGCCCCGGGGGCGGTGGGGCGTGAGCCCCCCCCTGCTTCGGATGTGCGTGTGTACACACACGAAATACGTAGTTCTAATGTCGAGAAACACATAATTATAATTATATTTAACTTAGAAATACATTATATTTAAAAGTATCCCTGGGGAGTGCAGGGCAGACGCAGGGCAGCGGAGATGCCACGTACAGGACATGGCCTGGCTGGTTCTGCTGCGCTCCTTTGTTGAGTAAACCCCAGCTAGGGTATCCCGAGGCTCCGGTGAAGAAGCTTTGGGATTTATTGTCTCAAATTAATCAGAAGAAACAGACATCAATCCTCTGTCCTTCAAGAAATGTAGTGTACACACAGGCGTCCAACACAGATGTGCGCCAGTCATGTACAAATGCATATTTCTGAAGGGCTTTGTGTTGATGGAACGCTTCAAGAGACTGACTTACAGTTATTTTTCTTTTTTTTCTTTTTTCTTTTTTTTTTTTCTTTTTTTTTTTTAAATGAGGAATGTATTTTTGCCAGTTCTGCTTTCTGAGGGGCACACTTACCAACCTCCCAAGAGCGGTCAGCCTCACAAGTGACTGGATGTAGTTTTTTGTTCCTTTAGGGATGCAAAGGATACTTAGGTATCAATTCCCTTGTGTATATGCAGGACTCAGTAGTGCAACATCTTCACAGATCTCCCACACTTTGATTTATAGATGTTTTTCAACCTAACAATAGCTCTCTCTTGCCCTGGAGAAAGTGTTTTCCCCACCTCTCAAGATTCTTAGAGATTTGGTTTTGTATATAGAACCGGTAAGAGAAAAATATTTTGAAATTCTTAAACATTGAGACCACAAAAAAAAACCCTTGTAAAACTGGTGTCTACAGGAATGTATTATTTTTAAAACCGTAAAATGATTCCTTGACATGTTAGCCCTTGTTAAAGAGTAGCTTAAATAAAATTTAAATTAATTCAAGCCAAAATACGGTACTTTAAATTTTGCTATTGTCAAACTGAGAAAATTAAAGGGCAAAACATTTCAAAAGTTTCATTTTAAATAAGATGTTTGTTATAATCAGTTTTATCTAAAATAGACTGTAACAAAAAGGCACCTTGATGAACAATTTCAGAGTGTTACATTGGATACGCCACATATATCAAACTGCATGTGGAATGGGAGATACTTTGGGAAATACATCTTTTTTGATTCATATTTGTTTATCCATAAAAGCTATTTTTTTCTGAACTTGGGCATCTGTAGCTTGTGTTAGAACACAATATGTAATTACCTTAGGAAGCTGTGACACCACCACTGATGCACTGAAGTTCTGAAACGCTTTATTAGCAGTAAAGCATCATCTTTCTTTAGCCCACATACAGGGCTAAACTACAGCAGTGCTTCTGTCACCCCATAACCTCTCCCCAGGTGAGAAGGGGAATCAGGAAAAGGAGAGAAGATCCAAAGGTTGAAGCAAGGACAGATTTAATGAAACACAAAACAAATAAAATATACAAAGTCATACTCAGCTTAGAACGTGTGGCCCTTACAGTCCTCAGGAGCAGGAAAGAAGAGGAGTAGGAGGAGCCTCAGCAGGAATACCCCTTCCTGGGCAAACCTTCCCCTCTATAATGACCAGACATTATGGGATGGGCTGCCCCTGTAGCTAACTCAGGTCAGCTGCCCTGGCTGACTCAAAACTGCAAGCAGCCTCCCTAGCATGGCTGGGCTGTGATCCTGTCCCAGCCAAACAGGACGGCGTATATTGCAGTGACATACCACAAAGAGGTACATTATACAAAGAGAATGGAGAGGAGAAAGCCTGAAGCAAAAGTGGGAATAGCAGATTTCCTGCTAGACTAATCCACAAAGATATAAATCATCTTGAATGCTACAGTAATCCACACTGTGGATTATGTTACATTAATTGTGTACATGGTTGCATTTAAATACAAGGTGGTTTTAATTTCTTGTGTGCATTTTAGCGTGACCCACTGGGAAAGCTAACAGTTCTTTTTATTGCTTCTCTCCAGCACCGTCTAAAATTGTAAAATATGCTTCAGTTCTCCAGCTCTGAGAGAAGAGCAGGGATTAATATAGTGCTGAACTCAGTAGGAAAAAGATGAAGAGAGGATTTTTGGTCAAAACAGAAAAAAAGGGAGGGGAAGTTAATACAAAATAAACAATATGGACAATTGGAGAGACTGAAAAAAAACTCCTGTGGAAGATAATTGGGGGAAATTAGTTAATGGGACACACACCACTGGAGCTGTGTGATGACAGAGGGCCCAGTGTGAGCTTTGAGGGCTCATCTGGCTCATGTCAAGCTTTGTTATTGTCAGTAATAACACAATTATTTTAGCAGAGGTCCAAACATTAGGACATTTTCCTTTTTATCATGTCAAGTTCCTTGAAAGTGGCTGAACTCAAATCCTTTAAAATGTCCCCGGAGAAGGGTGTGATTTTAAATGCGCTAAGTTGGGCGCCCAGTCATCAATATAAACCAGTTGAATGGCTTTGCACGTGCTGTTTCTGGCACACCTGGAGCAATATGCCGCCGGCAGAAGGCTGGCATGTGTATGCACAGTCAGTGTGCAGGGAAAGAGGGAAGTGGGGCTGTCGTGGTATGAGTAATAGTATCCTAATGCAGAGCGGCCCTGAAACCTGTGACTGCCCAGTACCTCCCAGAGTCCCGCCTTTGGCCCAGAGGCAATCAGGGAAGCAGCTGAGCCCTCTGAAGTAGCTTCTTTGCCACTAACTCTTTCACAGATCTTGCCTGAGCAGCACAGCTCAAAAGCACAAATAAATCCTCTTTTTTTTTTTTTTTTTTTTTTTAATGAAGAAGCTTAACAAACTTATTCTCTTTCAAAAGAAATACAGATTCAAGCTATAAACCCAGCATTTATCAGCATGCTCCGGTACAGTATTCCTCCATCCCTGGAATACCATTTTCACTGGGTCCCTTGTTGCTGGGTGCTGGCTTAAACTCTCCCCATCAAGCTCTGTGGTAATTAACCATGCATGGGCCTAAGTCTTTAGGCTTGCTGTCAGGTTGGTCCCTGAACCAAGAAGAACATGGTTAAGAAAAAGCAACAGTCAAAAAACATCAGTAACACAGGAGAACACTCGGCAGTTCATCCATGTGACACCTGTATGACTTTGGAGCCTCATACCTAGTGGTCCAGCAGCAGATCCCTCACCTGCGGACGGTGGGTGCTCTGTCCGCTCCTTCACAGGAGGTGTGCTGCAAGTGGTTGCATGGTCTCAGCTGCTCCCGGTTGCCAACAGCCCTTAAAGAGCTCTTTGGGGCCATGCTTAAGGTAGGCGAGCCCGTTTGCTGAGCTCGTTTGGTTTTGAGGCTCCCTCAGCAGCTCAGGATGAAGGTAGCTCCTCTCTACAGCTAACTCGTTCCTGTTACTCCAGTGTTGAGTCACGTTTAGTTAAGCCTTGCTACAGAGCTGAACTGAGTGGGGTTTATCTGCTGTACCTCGCGGCTTGTGCGTGGCCCTGCATCCGTCAGCGCGGTGGCTTACAGAGCCTTGCACCGGCTTCCCACTTGGCTAATAACCAAACCCCATTCCCCACTGATGGATAAATGATGGGGGGATGATTTCCACCCAGTGACATTTGCCCTGAAGGGTTAGCAAGTAAATAAAGCATGGATCCATGTTTATGGCTGTTGTCATGTTTCTTTCCAAATGTTTTCCTTTCTAGACTAAACAAACCCACTCTCTCTACTTGGAAACTCATGATTTCAAGGGTCTTGTTTCTGCTGCTGTACCCTGCAATCTCTCCAACTTGTTTACATCTGCGTTTAAGTGAAGGGCTCAACAGCTGACAACTGCTGTCTACTTCACCAGGACTGGCAGCCTTATGTATATTTACTGTGTTTTACCATAAACTTAATTCTACTGATACAATGCACAATGGCAATTTTTTAGACTGCTTTACAGTGTTGATTCTCTTCCTATAGTTTTGCTGCCTAGCCAGATATTTACCCACTTTGTGTGCTGGTACCTTGCTCTTTGACAATGTGTTGTCCTTGAGTGTATTTGCTGTGTTATTTTGTCTCTACCCATTTCTCTAAATTGTTGAGTTCATGCAAAGCCTAATTTGATCCTTCAGAATACTTGTGCTGTGCTCGTTTCCTCCCACTAAGGTAATGTTACCACCTTTGGATACAGCAAGCTCAAGAGAAGAACATTTAGGCAAAATTATGAGAACTTCAGGTTTTTGTTATTCCAGGAACTCCAGCAGGTCAGAGCTTTATCTTCCTGGATTTTTATTTAATTTCTCTTATGTTCTTTTTATTCTACTGGAACACGGGTTAGTGAGCCAACAGCAGAAATGGGGAAGACTATAAGGCATACTGAAAGTTATGCCTGCCAAAGTTTTATACCAGTAGATAAGCTTATTAGCACATTTTATAGCAGTGTCATTGCTTTATTGCCATTGATTATGTGCTGTGTCAGCCTTGCTATTTTAACAACTATTTAATGTCAGATGACTCATTGTTTTCAGTCATATGGAAGGAAAAATAAAACAGCACATACACTGAGTATGCCATATGTGCATGCTACCTTGTGTGTTATAGGAATGGAAAAAAATGTAAGGAAGAAATTCCTGGAATCTGGAAAGGGCAAGTGACAATATCACTTGGAAATCTGCCAGCGGGGATGGTTTTCTTGAGAAGAGCCTGTGTGCAGTCTGTAGTTAGTTCTGGAGAAATGCCTTGTGGGATTCCTCAGTAGTCGTGGTTACACACTGCTGGTTTTGGCTGCGATGGTTTTCTTCATAGTAGCTGGTATGGGGCTATGATTTGGGTTTGTGCTGGGAACAGTGCTGATTGATAACACAGGGATGTTTTCGTTACTGCTGAGCAGTGCTTACACAGAGCCAAGGCCTTTTCTGCTCCTCACACCACCCCACCAGTGAGTGGACTGGGGTGCACAAGGAGTTGGGAAGGGGTACAGCCAGGATAGCTTACCCCAAATGACCAAAGGGATAATCCACACCGTATGATGTCATGCTGAGTATATAAAGCTGGGGAAGAAGAAGGAAGGGGGGGGACACATTCGGAGTGATGGCTTTTGTCTTCCCAAGTAACCGCTACACGACGGAGCCCTGCTTTCCTGGAGATGGCTGAACACTTGCCTGCCCATGGGAAGTGGTGAATGAATTCCTTGTTTCGCTTTGCTTGTGCGCGGCTTTTGCTTTACCTGTTGAACTGTCTTTATCTCAACCCACGAGTTCTCTCACTTTTACTCCTCCGATTCTCTCCCCCATCCCACTGAGGGGTGGTGAGTGAGCGGCTGTGTGGGGCTTAGTTGCTGGCTGGGGTTAAACCACAACACATACGTTATTCAAAGGAAATAAATACAATTGTGAAAAACAGCTTCTCTGATTATGCTGGCCTCTTACCTTGAAAGAGAAGTCAGATTAAGTACCTCATTGTATCTAAAGTCTTTACAATTAATTAATTCCCTAGCAACGCACTAGCTGCGCATACATTTTAGATTGAACTGTCACCCACCTATTGACTTATTAGGCCAAATAAAATTATCTTGAAAAATAGGAGTGTTTATATCTTGCATTTTTGTTTGTTCAATGGGCGAAACTTTTATTACAATATTTTAAAAACTCTTGCCCAAGCATTAAGCTATTATATTCTTTAATAACTCTTTTTTTTTTTTTTCCTCTCTTTTTCTGAATAGATCCTTTGTCTTGTTTTAAGGATTGAAAGCACACACATAGTTTTCCAGAACAGAATGGTGAGTTTGCAGCTGCAGGAGTCTGGGCTGTTGCAGTAAGTTTCCAGGTCTGTCAAAGGTCTGTTGCATAATTTTGACCAAGCCAAGGTTTTGGCTAGTTGGTGATTGAATGACCTTTTTTACTGCACTGCTCATATACCTTTGATCAAAAAACTCTTAAAAATTAAACACATTTTAGATGGCCGAGCATGGATGTGTAACAAACACCATTCTGATTCAGACCAGTATGCTGCTGGAAGCAGATGCACAAGATGTAAGATCATAGCAGGTATATATGATACTCCTGTGTGTTAAGGAGCGGCTGAGGGAACTGGGGTTGTTCAGTCTGGAGAAGAGGAGGCTGAGGGGAGACCTTATCTCTCTCTACAACTACCTGAGAGGAGGTTGTAGTGAGGTGGGTGTTGGTCTATTCTCCCAAGTAACAAGCGATAGGATGAGAGGAAATGGCCTCAAGTTGTGCCAGGGGAGGTTTAGATTGGATATTAGGAAAAATTTCTTTACTGAAAGAGTTGTCAAGCATTGGAACAGGGAAGTGGTGGAGTCACCATCCCTGGAGGTGTTTAAAAGACATGTTGAAGTGGTGCTTAGGGACATGGTTTAGGGGTGGACTTGGCAGTGCTAGGTTAATGGTTGGACTGGATGATCTTAAAGGTCTTTTCCAACCTGAATGATTCCATGATTCTAAGGATTAGCAACTTTATTTTGAACCAGGTTCCTTATGTGATGCACTGTAGTTCTCAGAGCCTGGAAACACTGATTTGCACATTGCATATTTGGTTTGCAGATAAAGACAAGCAAGAACATGTATTAGTCTGTGGTCCAGCTTCATTCCTTGTGCCAGGACCTGTTCCAACGACCATGTTATGCCCACAGGTGGGACTGGGAAGATCTCTTCGTGTTATTTGCAAACTACTGTTGTGATGTACTAAATATTAAAAAATACGATGTTTGCATTAGAATATAGGTATTTAGTAAAAGAATTTGGTTTATGATTTCATGTAAAGCCCTCATGACTTGAAAAGTCTAACATCAGAATTCTTTGTTGACATTTTTATTGAAGCATGGATCTTTAGCTTGGTTCACCATAAAGTGAAGCATTTTATTTATGATAATAGACAGTTTAGGGCTATAGGGGCATTATAACGTTGCTGGTGTAAATACAACTTCATCAGAAGATACAAACATGACCCGCAATAGAAACAAACACCAAAGAGAACACGATGAAACGTTCACTGTTTACAAATCACTTCATTACTACAGACACCAAATGGCAGTTACTGTAAGTAAATCAGTTGCAGAGAACTGACTACATTTAGACAGGGAATTGGGAACTTCTGTTTGGGGCTTCATCCACAACTCCTTAGTAGAAAAAGTTTAATGTCAAGCATTCTTTTTTTTATCCACAAAACAATGCTAACCAACAGACATATCAAAGAATAAGACCAAAGGATATCAATGCCTTTACAACTACTTTTGCAATTATCCTCTTGATTAGGTACTCTGTTTTTTTTTTTTTTTAATACGTTTTGTCAGAAGGTAAATAGCCCAAAAATCAGCAGCAAAAATATTACAACAACAAAACAAGTAAATACAGTGCCAATGTGTCATGTTGTAGAAGAGAATACAAAGAGGACAAACAATGATAACTTAATCATATAAAATGACACAGAGCTGAAATACAGTGCACTTAAATACCTATGTGACAAAGAATGTTAAATTCTGTACTTAGTATGTAGGTTTTTTTAAACATAAAATCTGAAAAGTCTTTGTGCTTAAATTTTTTTCCTGTTAAACAGAATTAGTTGCTTACTTCCAATACTGCCACTGTAACTGATATTACAACAGATCACAATTTTCACAGACACATCAACATTAAAACATTTACCTATGAGAAAATAAGTCACTTCTCATTAGTTCACAGTGCGAAAAAGTGGTGTACACTCTGTCTTGAGAAAGGCTTTCAGTTATTCACCAAGCCAATTGCAGAAAAGTCCTGATACCAGATGCAGTGCTAGATTTAAAGAATGGAAAGCAACACATCACATGTTGGGAGGAAAAAAAATAAATTTCTCGGTTCTTCATGGATATCGTCTAAGTGACCTTCGTCTTCTGTTGTAGAAATGCCTGAGCCCATGTTGCCGTGAAAAATTCATCATGTAATTTTGTTTGCGAGTGCTGTTAAAATCAAAGGGCGGAGGAAGAGTGTCAGTTTCTTTTACAGATACTTTAAATTCTTTTGGAGCAGTGAGCTAGTGGGATAGATTCGTCTTTGTCCTTGCATGACCCTTCAAGCCTGTGTAAAATGGTGTAAAGCGTAGCCTTTGTACAACAGCAAGGTACAAGGCAATTGAGAATCTGTCCCACTTTGCTTTTATTTACAAGTCATTATCTTAGGGAAAGGTTAAGAGCTGTCAGCTAATGAAAACTTGTGCTGCCTAGGGCCAGATTCACTAAAGCTATATGCACTTCATACCCTCTCAATACAGGGCATTTCTCTACAGTGGTTTTATACTCCAATTATCCTTCTGTCTTCAATCATCAGCTACCTTATCTTGAGAACAGAAGAAAAGCTTTACTCCATCATCTTCACTTTTACCATATAGGAAGTGAAGTACAATGCTTTTATGTCGACTTAATGTTTCCCTCCCCTGTACCTCCACATCCAAAATTAAAGGAAGATCTGGGAAATAAGCATCATCACGTCTCTGGGAGGAGACTAGGCAAGAGACAGCCTGACTGCAGCCTGACTGAAGAAGGGACGCTTGTTCGGAAGACCTACCTGGAGAACAAGACCCATCTCACCCAACAGGTTTTTATTTCTCCCATTGAGGGAAGAAATAACCATGAGAGGGCAGTGGCGGACAAAAGGACTGTCTGGGACTTTGGTACCTGAAACCCATCTAACTCCTAAGGACTGGATCCCACCTTCAGTTTCCAAATTTCAGCAGCTTTGGAAGTGGAGCTGTAATATCTGTGTTACTTATGGCCCATACAGACTTGCATACACCTTGGAGGGAACTGCATGTACAGCACCACAGAACCTCTACATCCTACTGTCTCTGCTGCGGCAGGGGACTGCGGAACAGCCACAGAGCTTCATCTGGCTTTGCCTTTTCTTGGACTGTTCATGTATGTATCCAAATGCCTAGCGCAGGCACACAAATACAGGTCTACATACATCTATAGCCAAACTGCATTCAGAATTACAAGAGAATGAAAATGTTTGTGTATTCTGAAGTTCTGAGAAAGGATGTCTCCTCTCAGACCTACAACTTGCAGTGGATTTTGGCCAGACATATAAAGTAGCTGGGACCTTGCTATAATAGAGACAGTGACTCTTGCACTCTGCACTGTGGAGTCCCAGGGTATGGGAAAGACCTTTTGATCAGAGAACTACTTTAAAAAATAAATATATTGTCACACACTGCTACCAGACTCTTGTTTTTAGAGCCACCTGACCCCCTTTCCTCACATGGAAAAATGGCATACAAGATACTCGCATAGATATGGCCAGAGGATGCAGATTCTTTAAGAGATCAGAGCACAGCGTTAACCATGCAGACCCCAAGGACAACTCCAACAGGTGTAAGGAGCTTCACCCAGTAGGAACTGCTGGTGACTGCATGGCCAAATTTTCTTTTGGTGTCCAGGGGAAAGGAGCTGCAAAGTCATAGTGAATCTGAAGTCTCAGGCTAATTTCTGACTCCCTCTCCTAATCCTCCTTGCTTACTTAGGACCTTGTGCTTTCTAGCTTCATCTTGCAGTGGGAGAAGGATGCCTGGCCTAAGCATCTCTACTTCAAGGGACTGGTTGTTACCAGAACCCTCCAAACCAAGAAGTCCATCAGATTTTAAAGGTGATCTGTGAAGTCAAGTTCTGCAGTAGACATCACAGTCAACAAATGTCCCGTTTGTGGGTGCAAGGCAGGTTTTCATTTGTGAGTTTTCTCTGTGAGTGAGAAGTGAATACTCATACTGTAATTAGCCATACTTTCCTCTCTAGTGCATAAGCTTATTTTTAGTGAATGTGGCCCTTAGGTAAAAGGAATAATTGCATGCTTTGCAAAATACATATGATCCTCCAGAAGCAAAGACAGCTTTTGCTGTAGTATGCTAATTTCATCTAAAAAAATATGTATAACAAAATTATACCTTTTTTTAGGTAATCTAGAATACAATTGGCTAAAATGAGTAAAAGCAGTTGTGTCAAAATCTAGGTTATAAACCCCTAAGCAAATCCAAGTCACTTCCCAACTAGTTTTCCAAGGCTTTGCGAATTTTTTTTTTCCAGCTGGAATGTACATACAAGAGTGAAATGAAGTCCAGCTCCTGGTGACAATGAAAGCAAACAGATGTACACTTGGCACAACTCTGGGCACTCTCGCAGTAAGGCAGAGCTCTAGAGCATTTGGCAATTGAGAGAGGGGTTGATGTTTGAGGTTGACTTGTCCTGACTTTCACCTGACTTCTACAAGTGAAAAGGAAAGGTCTGTGCTGATATGTAAGAGTTTTGTGTAAGTGACAGCGATGAGTTTATATAGTTCTAATGGCACTTGGTAGCTCAAGTGCAAAGAAGCATTGAAGATCAGCCTTTATTCCGGTCCTGTAGTCATCTTGGTGGAACATCACCCTCACTCCAATGCCAAGTGCCTCACTGAGGAAGGCAGGAGGGAAATCATGACCCCAAACCTGCTCCTGAAAGTAGCTGCCGTTGGTCTTGAGGCTTGAAGGGGGTCTTAATCTTGCTTTCCTTTTAATTCCTGTTTCCTGGTAAGTGGGTGGTTCCACAGACACAGGGCCTTCAAGGAAACATCCCATCTCTCAGGAGAGCATCCTAACCATGAAGTGAGGGTGGAGCACCTATCTGCTGGGAGAAGGCTGCTCTTTTCCCAGCAGGGGCCTAGGAGAAAGCACAGCCAAACCTTGAGTGGCCTTGCTTTAAGTACATGGGACCAAACAGGGCTTGTCAATGTGTTTGGCTGAAAAAAATGCCGTTTCTGGGCCTTCTGGGTTAAATTTAGGACTGAGCTTGGCTGTGAGAGCCTTGGCTTGAGCAAGACTTGCACAGCTGGGGCACAGGCTGAGCTACAGTCCTTGGCCTAGGGGCCTTCATGTTCCCCCATTGCCTTCCTGCCTTTCGTCTGCTTATATGCAGCAACAGCTCAGCAGAAATTTTCAGGACTCGTTTTGGACAGTGCTACATGCACCTAGCCTCTATTTCACTTCAAATGCCGATCCATTTTGTATCTGGCCTTAAAGTTACCGTGAAGTTGTTTAAAACAATGAGCGAAGAAAAAAACAACAAGAAAAAGAAAGGAAAAGAAAGAATTGAAAAAAGGAACAAAGAAAGGGTTGCCTAATAATTTAAGAAATTTACTTATTTTTTATGTATATCATTCTCTTTTGTTATTTTCTAAGATGATCAAGAAGTTACAAAGAAACATGTTTATGTCTTACACTGAACACCAGAGCAGTGTGTGAAAAATAAGAGAAATCTAAATTCTCAGGAAGTAAATGTTTGGGTTTTTTCACTTGCACTGACATGGTTCAAACTTGTCCTCACTGATGTCTGACGTAGACTTTCCAACTACTTCATGCCTGCTATAGAAAATGACATGATTTTCACTCTTGCTATAGGTAACTATGTATGCCCTATGTACTATAGTATCTTATTGCATTGTATAGTAAGTATAGTCTGGTATCCACAAAACCAGAGTAGGTCTATATTTATTTTTCTGAATTAATTTTATATATTGGTAGGAGGCAAGCACTGTAGAAGAGATCGATAGTGCTTTATAAGATCATGATAAGAATTATATAATATAGTTTGCAGTAGTACTTACACATTTCTTGCGTTTGGTGTATTTAAGAATGCTTTCAATACTATTAATAACAAATTTAATTTGTATTTTCGCAGACTGATAAAAGGCTTTACCATACTTTTGCTGTCATTTTCTTGTTTGGAGCACCCAAAACGTGCTGGGTGGCATCAAGCTGTGTTAGGAATAGACACCGCCCCTTCCATAATGAAGGGTGTGAGGGAACTTTTGTTTGGATATCAGTGGCAACTTGAAGGCTGTTTTGCACGTGTGTAATGGACTGGTCAGCATCTGATGAGCCTTCTGCCTTTTCTGTGAATTCACTGACCCATCAGGGAATCAGAAAAGTACAGATCCAGAATAGTTATCTGTGTATTGCTGATGGAGCAAACAGCAAAAAAGCAATTAATAGAAGCAACTGCTGCATAATCTGTTCGATTATTAAAAAATAAATAGAAGATAATACTGCTCCAGTTTATGTAGGAAACCCTAAATAACTTTCCAGTGAAGCCACTGGAATTATACTAGTTAGATGAAAACAGTATGCAGTCAATATAGAGAACAAAATTCTGTCTGAGGCATGTTTGGTAATTACCTACAACAAAGCAATTTATAAGAAGGAGTCGCTTTGCATTTTTAGTCTTTAATAGAGCATTCTAGCTATTGCCTGTTTCCTAAAGCATAGTCTGAATGACAAGTCTGCAATTTAAAATATTTGAAAATAGAACATAGCCAAATGGAATGAAAAACATGCAGTAAAAAAACCCAGTATATGTTAACATCATTCATTATTTCTGTGTTTTTATTTTCAATTGACAGGGCACAATAGGAACCAAATAGAAACATTTGGATAACAAAATGAAACATGAACAAAGCCTTAGAAAAGAGCAGAGGCATGCCTCTCAGGACTAGACTTGGGGTAAATTTTGAGGCCGTTACAAACGTTTGGTTAGGAGAGTACTATAATGAGCAAAGTGATGCGCTCTGACAGAAGTCCTGATGGCTCATATCAGTGACAAATGTTCTTCTGGTGAAGTCAAGATTTGAACGCAGAGCTCAGTAGCTATGTTGGTTAGTGGTACCTATTAGTGCTGTCGCAGCTACAAGGAACAGAACTACCTGCAAGACACGTGCTGGGTGTCTAAGGGGCACGCGTGGCTGTGCCACCATGCAGATTCACTGACATACACTACCTGGCTGTGGCTTCAGCTCTGTGGTCATTAATTAAGGAAAAAAGTGGGAATTCCCTCTTGGAGCTGAGAGGTTGCCCATTCAATGTGCTGTGTGCCCTCCGTTGGCAGGTCTTATCGCACCACAGGAGAAGGAGAAGTCCTTCTCACCGCAGCCTCAGTGAAGTTCCCACTGTGGCACGAGGTGAGCTGCTGAACACTTTCTGCTAAGTTTAACTTCCCCCCAGTGCTCCCTGGGGAAAAGCTGCAGGATCAGGGGCCTCAAGAGCTACGTGGCATGTCTCAGAGAGTACAAATGATTTTCCACCAACCCATCATTGACAAAACTTTGTGAAAGAGCTGTAGCTGTAACAGAAACATACATTTGATATTGATTCACAGAAAGTACTTACCTTATTCTAGTGTAAAACCAATGACAGCAAACAATGAAATACAACACAAGTTAGAAAATGCCTTTCAATGCATGCAGCACTGTGATTAGTCATAAAACCCTGATGAGGTTTAGAGGCAATATAGGACTTTTCATCTCTTTTGAAAATAAAAATTGAACAAATTATTTCCTGATATTTCAAATCAATGTTTATATTTTTATTCAGCATGCACTTCTTAGAAACATGATTAAAATATCATAAAAGCATAGACTGCATCATATTAAATTTGGCATAAATGTTGTGGATATTCAGATAATTATGTAATGTTTGAACTATTTCTGGTCTTCATTGTGTATATGTTGATACCTTAATTTAAATGGATTTTTAAAATCATTGCTTTTTGCTAAAAAAATGATAGCAGATGAAAATGCTTTTCCACATGAGCACTCATTGTTAGAACTAGAATATATAATTTGTATTTTAATGTTGCAGAATAAAGATAAACATTCTTTGCACCAAATGCAACTTCAGTTCTCACTAAATCATTTGTGCCAAAAATGTGAGAATATCTTGACAATGAAGAGCATGGAGTGATGGCTATGGAGGGATCTGATCTGTTATCTAACAGTTAACCATGAAATAGTAGGTGGGGATAATATTTCTTGCACAACTCAGATTCCTCAGATTCACATCACGCGTTTCGGGGCTCAAAGAAAGCAACATCAGACCCTTAGTGTTCATCTTATCTAGTTCTCAACACCTTTTACCAGAATTTTTTTTTTATGTTTATGAGGGGTCTCTAGGGGCCTGCCCTACACACAAAGAAATGGCAGTTCCAAACGCACATGCAAAAAAGTGCATGGTGTCTGTGCAGCAGACAGGCTGAGAGCTGTGCTTCCAGAGAAAAACAATGTGCAAATGAAATGCAGATTTGGACATGGGCTCTTCTTAGGGCAGAAGTACAGAGGCACAGAAGAACACTCTTTCTTAAGTCTGGGGTAAAATACTTTTTTATCCTAAGAAGAGCCACATGGAACATGTGAGAGTTGTGCCCAATGCTTTACAAACGGAGAGAAAAAATGCTGCAGTAATGAGGAATAATCGGCACTAACTTTGAAAGGGACTGGACAACTTGACAACTAGTATCCTCTCCCCACCACGTTGTGATGTCCACCACAATGGACATCAGCCATTGTTAAAATAAGTTGGTGAGCAATTAGTTGGCAAGATCAGTTTAATGTATAATATAGTCAAAGCAGGTATTGTGTTTCACCTGTTTGAAAGAGGCACTTAATTTGGGCACCATTTGCATCTGCATCACAGTTTTATTGATACTGACATTTAATGAGTAATTCAAATAATTCATTCAAAAGTGGAATAATTTTAAGTAACATACAAAACCATCCATCTTTGGCCTTTCTTATCACTGCCAGGTATTTTACATGCATGTATAATCTGCAGGTGTTTTTTTTTTTTTCCCACAGCAAACTATCTTGGGAGCAAAAATGCACCAAAGAAATTGCACCCTGAAAACTTGTTTGCTGGTGAGAGGATGATGGCCTTTGACTCAGAAATCAATTGGACTGAACAGAGCATCATGACCCTGGCTGAGTATCAGCTGTAAGCAGTATCTGCACTATGACTTGGCAGCTGGGCCTGTGACAGAATTAATTTCAAATCTTTGGATTGCTGTGAAGAGTTGAGCCATGAAAGCGAGTTTTCACAGATTTGTCCCTGGGGTGAGCACTGTAGGGAGGAGCAGGGACATCCCCCATGTTGGATGGGAAATAAAATCAAGAAAATCCTTTGTTGTACTACATCCCTACAGACCAGCTCTCCCTGCTGGCGGGTGCTTTCCCTGTTGCCCTCCCACTCCAGCCCTTAGTCTGCTGAAGGAGAGCATGGCTCACTTGCCTATGGGCTGAGGAGAAGCTGGCACAGCACCTAGGTGTACATCTGGGTGTGTAGGCAACCAAGCCAACATCTAGGGCATTTGGGAAACTCAGACTTCTTTGTCAGCCACAGGGTAGTGGAGGAAACACAAAATGAGATGTGTGGAAAGCCAGGAATTTCTGTGTGTCCCAAACCACACCTCCTAGTATAGGTCGACTTCTTGCTGTAACACCTCGCAGGCTAGAGGCTTGCCTGCTACATCAGTGTGGGTACACAGATCACAAACATGAAAATCTAGGACAAACCAGGGCCAGTGAGAGCAACTTTGATGGTGCCCAGAGAGGTATACGGAGTCTTGTTCAAGTGGGTGATGGAGTACAGAGTTATAAGAGGCCCGAGCACAGACAGCATTAGTCATGGACCATCAACAGGTCCTGTAGCCAGGGATGTTCATGGCTTTCTGAGACAAGGTCAGAATGCCAACAGGAATTACTTCCAATTTGGGAGGCACAGGTGTTTCCTAAGGTATCCCAGATTTGGGATGAATAAGCCAGGCAGAAGCCTACTGACTCTCCAGTGACTCCCTATAGAATTAATGGGAAGAGGTATTTACAGCACCCCAGTGAATGGTTTTGGTTCAGGCCATGCCTCTTTGCAGCCATGTCAGCTGTTGCCCACAGAGCTCTCTGGCAATCTCGGTGGGAGGGCAGAGCACCTGAGGGATGCTGCCTCCTCGCCTCTTGCTGGAGAGCTGCCCGGGCAAGGTGGCTTGCTCTCCCCAGGGGCAGGCAGAGTTTCCATGCCCTTCACTGGAAAACGAAGGAATATTGAGAAGTAAAGCTAAGTCCTGTCCCTAGTACTCATGGTGTGAATCCTGGTAGCCCTGGTGTGTGCAGAATCATCCAGGGCTAGTGCTAACAGATGCTGATCCAGGCTCCCTTCTGTATGCCTGGAAGCACTCTGTGGAGGTGACCGAGTGTCTTCATCATTTTACAGGTGAAGAAACAGAAGTGCTGGGGGTAAAGTGACCAGTGTGAGGTGGCTGAGTGAAACAGCAGAGCTAAAGGAAAACCCAGGTGAGAATATCTATTGACAAAGAACAGTGTGCCTCCTTTCAAAAAGCCGTCCAAAGGCTTTATTGAACACTTTGCAGGTTACTTGCAAATAAAATTTGAGAGATCTACAGAATGTCTTTATGAATTAGAAGGTGCAGATAGAACTTAAGCAAAACAGAGGGGTCGAAGCCACCTGTTAGGTCTGAGCACATGCCAGCATATGAACCAGATGCGCCACAGCATGTAATTCTGTGTTTCCTGAGAGCAACACGTCTCGTGTTGTATTTAGCAGGGACTGGAACTCTACATCTGACCTTTGGGAAATATGCTGCCATGGCACTGAATTTCACGGTACTTGGTAAGGGAGAAACCTGTCTGGTTTGGTCTGTCTTCCTCTGTGGGCTGTACCAGGTGTCACTTCAACAGGGTGGAAACTCTGTTTATAGCCTGATATTTTGGCCAATGTTCAGAAAAGCCTTAAAGCTCTTTAACAGGAGAAAAAGAAGAGAAGGGAGGAGGCATTGTCTGCCCATCTGGTTCCTTCTCTAGGCAAGGTGTGATTACTTGCTATAGCATTTCTATTGCTGTCTCCATTTTGGTATAACATATCTCATGTGACTGACTTGTCACCACTCATGTATCTAGTCTATAGCCTGGCAGATCTCATTGCCAAGGAAGTTCTCTGTATTTTAGCCTAAGAATCACTTTTTAAAGATCTGTCCTATTCCTACTTACACTCCCTAATTCAATGCTCAGATTGACGGGTAATATTATGCTCTATTTTTCTTTTCTGACATGATTTTTTCTTTTCCTTTTTTTTTTTTTTTTTTTTTTTTTTTAATTGTAATGTGGAAAGACATTGGAATATTTCAGAGCTACTGGTTCCCTTTTCCATGGTTTCCTCAGCCCTGTGAACCTGCTGCAGGTCCATACTCTTTCATATCTTTCCTGATGCAGCATCATACAGCCATTGACTGACTAAGCCAGGAATTACATCTGTCTCTCTGTTCCTTCAAGTTTTAAGCTTAATGTCATGGAAGCATAGCCCAGCAAGGTGTGTAAAAGCAGCAGAGCATGTACAGTAACTCAGTGTTGGGACTAGTTTTGTTTGGGGTTGATATGAGTGCCATGCAAGCTGGTGCTTCTCAGTGGAAAGAAGAACAGGACTAACTAGCAATCAGATAATTCACTTTGCTACTGTTACAAAACATTACTTGCAGTGTCTCTGCTAATTCAGAAACCCCATGGTTATAATTACACAGTCTGGAGGCTACCCAAGCCTAATTTCTTCATTGCCGGTTTAAAAATTGTTCAATAAAAGGAACGTTTGAACCTATCTATGGAGCAGGCACACCTCTCTCTGCCAACCACTGTCAGCGATGAGTTCCCGCCCTTGAAGCCACTAGCATTTCACTTCTACTGGAACTAAATTGTTAGAGAAAAAGCAGGTCATCTCTTCGTGATGCAACACAGGAAAAACGGGTTAGCTGCCAGCGAAACCCATCTCAAGAATGGGAGAATCAGCAAGGTGCAGACACTTTACTTGGTAAAATCTTGACAAGGGGTGAACATAGAGCTCGGACCATAGGAACCTGATATAGTGAACCCTGTTTCTGAACAGTATCCTTCTTACTAAAAAAAGGAAATGAATAAGGCATTAGTTGCTAACGCAAATTTTTCAGAGGCACGACAACATTACTTTGTGCAAAGAGCAATACAGCAGACTCTTTAGTACCTTAGAAAGGATATAAATCAGCCTTATATGGCCGCACAGCATTGAACAGGAGCATCCTTATGTCCCAGCACAATATTTTTTTCACAGTCATTGCTGCATTAGAGGACCACACCAATATTTGGTGGTGATAAAGCCCCACTTTCCCTCGTGTGTTTTTCCACAATGCACAACACATACCCCTGCCGTACCACTTATTTTGTGGCCATCTTAACCGCTGACAGTTGCAGTCAGGGCAGAGCATTAGCAAAGACTGGTTCTCAAAGGTGTCCCTGGGCCACGACAGTTCTTACTGAGCTTAACACTCAGGCCATTCTGGAGGAATTTCAGTGCTTTCTGAGATGGGGTGGGATGAGGTGAAGCTGATACTCACAGGACGACTTCTACGTGGTCCAAAGCCCACTGATCATGACCTGTTCCGTTGTGACGGGGCTGCCACCAGCGCAGTAAGACTCCTTTCATTCGTGCCTCCCTGTCGACACAAATGCAAGAGCCTGTGAGAGCTCCAGGCTATCGGTGTTTTGTAGATACATCCCTATCTACTCCTCAACATGAACTGAGGCCAAAGTCAAAATGTTATTTCTACACCCCTGAACATCAACACACTGTACATGCAGAACATTTAATGGTGAAAAATGTACATAGATAAGGATGAATTTTTTTCTCCTCATATCTATATCTAAAACAAATGTTCTGTTTTTCTTTCAAGTATATTGATAAACACTCAGCTGAAATTTCTTAATCAGCCTTCCCCTTAAGTTTTCTTCTTTGTTTACCAGCTCATCAACATTTTTTCTTGCACAGTGATGCAAAGATAGTTTCTCTCTTAGCAGAAATATATCTTGTGCACTTAGAGGTAATGAAATGTGACTGGGTACTCACAGGGGTACATTATAAGACACTCTTTGGGCTTGTATGAAGTCCTTTGGCTGATGCTGTGCAATTACTTGCCATGTAATTCCATTATTTACACTGTACTGGAGGAGCACTGCCTTGTCTACAGTGTTAGGATCACTCAGATTGGTATTGCAACTATCTGTTTGGGAAATACTTCCAATTTGCAAAACAAACATGATTTTGCTGTAAAGCACAGAGAGAAAAGGTATTTTCAATATGCAAAAAGTATTCAAACAGGAACAATAGCATTTCCAAGTTTATTGCAGTTACTGTATTAAAACTTTTATCATCCTCAAGAATATTTACTTTTAACATGCAAAATAAACTGTTCTCACATCTCTAAAACACAGCTTCCCTTTCAAAGTAATAGTTTACCATGTGTAACATGTTGCCATATAGTTGGAGGTAATAGATCCAATTTTGCAATGCATCTCACAAAACTGAGATACATAAACAATATAAACATGCAAATGAGTGTATGAAAAGCTAAAAAAAGGGCCAATAAATGTTGAATATAATAAAGTGCCTAAAAGATTTATTGTATATACCTGGGTGTTCAAATAAAAAAGGAAGAGCCTGATTTATATATGGGCCCATTTGCCAATTCATCCTGTTTCTAATCTTGCTTTAGACAACTAAATACAAACAGTCCAGAAAGCTGTCACTGTGTTAAGAGCCAGCACAGCCTGGTTGCATTTGTTTTTCCATGGCCAAAGAGGCTCAATAGATGAAAAACATACTCCTGTTCATTGCCAGGTGAATATAATTCCATTTGACAACTGAAACAGGAAAATGAGTCCATAATTACTAATAGCATCTTTAGTCATAACCATCGTGGAGGCACATACAAACATGGGATTTGTCTTATCAGATCAGGCACTGATCCAGACAGTCTGGTGTCCAGTCTTTGCCAACAGCTTCATTGTCAGTGCTGGCTTACTAGACGGTGCTCTGTTGGGCACGACGAAAACACCTGACCTTTTCATCTGACATCGCTTCCTCCTCACTCTCCATCTCCCAAACGGAAGTCACAAAGCATTTTGCCAACCCTAATGTTTATGTGCTAACCACGTCTGACTGCATGGTACAGCCAGGTCTGCCCATCCTCATCAGAACTGGCTCACATGGTTGCACATACATATGAAGAGTTTCTTTTCTCGTGAGTTGCTAGAGGACCATTTTAGACTCAAAGCATTACCTTGCTCGGGTGAGATCCAGAGGCTTAGTCACAGCTTGTCTTATTTGACATCCATTAAAATAGAGTGAATCTCCATGGGCGTAGGGTGCCAGCTGTCCACATCCATTCCCTATCACTCCCCCCTGAATGGTTTCCCAGTTTATTTCAGTGACTCTTTCAGATTCAAAATTATCTTTAATATAACTGGGGAGGTCATGGTTAAACAAAGAGCAGTCGTCACCTACAAATGACACAGTGAAGTTATAAAACACACAAAAATCAAAAGAATTGAGAAAATTGAGTTACAGTTCATTGTAATTCCATTCAAGGTTGTGTCCCAATGTACAGTGCAACTACAGGCTGAATATTTTTCAGCAGATCCATTAATAAAGTGCACATTGCTGTACAGCATTCATTCTTAGAAAATTGAGGCTATGGGTCTTGTTTTTTACAGCAGTATAACTTCAAGAACCACAGTATGGTTTCTCCTATTTTGCACTGATGCCAATATGAGAAACCTCAAATTGCCGATTGAAGGGAAATGCATCTAAAACAGGGAGGGGGTCTGATCTTTAAAAGTTATGAGACTCTCTCCTGGAAAGCATTAAACACTGGCTGCACTCCCACAAAGCACTCATAATTTAACGAGGGCACTCAGATACCATTAGGCATGTGCCTAGCTGCATTGAGCAGAACACTCTGGCCTGATGGGGCACAGAGCTGAGTCCCTTACGGGTGCCAGTCACTAACACCTGGATCCCACATATACATCCCCTGGGAGTGGGTGCACCCTTGGAAGGAGTACGGGGTTGGAAGCCATTTGTGGCTAAGCAGGTAATCATGTTGTGCCTTCAATGAAGGCTGAATGGGCTTTACATACAGTACCAGGCAGGAGAGACTACTGACTCAATCTAGAAGACTAAAGGGAGGGAAGAGCTGTTGTTTGCAGCTCTGTCAAATTATTAATTCAGAATTTGTTATTCAAACATTCCAGTGATGAATTTAGACATGATACATCACTCTGTCTTTTTGTTTTATTTTGAGCTAGATTAGACCATAGCAGATGTATAAGAAAGAAATTGAAGAAATGAAACCTTGGTATCCTTCATCACAAATGCAAATGGCTCCAGTCGTGCAATATCCATGGCCACTGCAGAGCTTAGGACACGCTTCCCCAATGTACACGTGGTCGATTGCCCAGCTTTGTTTCTCTAGTTCTTCTCCCTTCTGAATCCATCTGAACTGGGTTGCACTGCAAATATCAAAATCCAAACATGATATCTAGCAATTAAACACAGTGATGTTCAAATACACCAGCAGCAGATGTAATGAAAAATGTTGTATGAAGGGGCTGTGGCTTCAATAACTGGAAAGACGCCCCCCCCCCCCCCCCCCTCAATGGGTGGCTGCTACATCATTGGCAGTAGCCAATTCTATTAACAAAAAGCTTCCTGAAGAACATTAATTATGTATAAGATCTAAATCCAGCAATAAAGAAGCATTTTTAATTCAGGAGTTGTTCCAAGTGAACAGCGCCAGCAAGACAGCTGACATTTTGTAGGTCCACGGTGAGCTGACCTTTCAGTAACCTACCTGGATGAGACATGATCAGGCAGCTGGATAGTTATTCTTCTCCACATGGAGCTGTTGACGGAGTTATAGATGGTAGCTTCATGGAATTGAAATGGGGAGCAGCCAATGCTATTAGATGAGGAAGGAAGACAGTGTGTCTGGACGAGCTGCCATGAGTCTGTCCTGTAGGAAACAAAATATGTTTTAGAACAACTGAAAGAATAATGAAATTTCTAAGGGCTGTGTCATTGCCTATCTTACTAAACAAACCTAAGAGATGGTCAGCAACAGTTTCCTTGCTCTGCAGCCACAAATAGACAAGAGGTGAGAGGCTGAAGTGCTGGTGCAATCTGGGAGGGCTTTCTAGCTCCAGGTTTGAGTGCTGTGAAACCCTTGGTGGTGGTACACAGAGCAGAGTCCAACCTAGAGCTCCTCTGGGTGGGCATGACAGGAGGATTTATTTAGGAGTCTGCTCCTTACTCTCTCTCTTAGTGTTGAGAGGAGTCCAAACACAATTTGCTCCATGTTCACCCACAGTCACTTGAACACAGAACATACCTCCGCTTTCACAAATTGTAATGCACGACTATACTACAGCACAGGAGAGAGTGTTATTGTTTGCTAGTTAAAGATCAATTTGGAGTTAAGTAACTTCCGCTTCATTACAACTTGGTCCTAAATATATAGTCCTGTGTCATACTAAACCAACAGTTTCCTGTAAATGTGGTTTTCTGCGAGCACATTTTTAACAGGAGTATGCTTGTGACTGTAACTGCAAGCTCAATGCCACGAATCTGTCAACATCTGGCATAAATTATAAAGAGAATTTATGGGAGTTATGTAGACAAATCCCAGTGCTTGCACACAGGCTTTGTTCAGATTCTGTTACAAGATGAATAGCAAAGTAATTACTTTAATAAATAAAAGCCCTCTAGGTATAGCATACTGTTTTTTTAAGTTCTGTATATTCTAGTGTCATTTTACCTGGCATCCTTCGTGTACTCCAGCATCACAGAATGCAGGTCCCCACAAGAAGTTGCCTCACAACCAACGACAATCTATAGCACAAATAAAATTGGCTGCTATAACAAGTCAGGTAGACATTTAATGTGATATATAATGAAGTCTTACTCTTCTTTTTTTTTTTTTAATTTACAGGATGTATACAAGATGTCGCCAACTTAGATCATGGGCAAAATCCATCAAAAGTGGAAGGAAAACAAAAGGCACAGTACTTCAGATACTGCTTTTACTTAATGAATTTTACTTCATTTTTACTGTTATTTTCAGACAGAATCCTAACACTACATTCCTAAAGTGCAAATTAAATATCTAAACAAACATTGTTTCTGTAACACATATATGTGGTAGCTCCTTGGCATTTCAGAAAGTGAAGTACTTAATAAATTAATAATGTATTAATTACCTGTGAAATTTATGATTCATAATGATAAACATGTGGATATAAACCTCTAGTCAGTCCAATTTAAGAACAGAATTATTCTGAATATTTAAAAAAATAAATGTATTTGTGTCATACTAGAGTGGAAAGTTTAGGGTACCCAGTCTACAGTACTGAATAGATAGCAAAAAGCTACATTTTGAGAGCTTCAAAACCAAATGGCAGCCAGGCACTAGAGCTGAATACTTAGTTTAGAAATAAAATCTTTGCTGTGACTGGTGAAGAAAGAGGATGAGAGAGTGGGGAGAGAAAAACTTTACAATGAGAGTTAAGTAATACAAACTATTAAATGCTGATGAGTTATCATAATTTTGGCCTTAAAACAGAGGAAAAATATGATAGGCTAGGTAAAGTAAGCAGCCTGGGGGGTCTTGACATTCAGTAGTAAAACACATATCGGACTCTTTTGTATAGTTTCTTTGGAGGTGGCATATTGTGTGAGTGGGGGAAAGCAATGCTTTAGGGATTATATTAGACAGTCAATATAAAATAGACAAGGATGTTGAGAAAAGGTGAAAATATTGATTAGGGGAAGATGGAGAATTCTGGAACTGATTTGTCAAACAAAAGAGCAAGAAAAAGATGATAACAAGAAAATGGACGATGACTTTGATAACCCTGCTTTCATATTAATTCCTTGCTTATTTAAGTCCTGGTGCCTGGGGAAGGGCCTAGAGCATTTCTGGACAACAGCTACATGTCGCCTATGGCCCTGTGCAGAATTCTACCCTAAACCAAAGTAAAATATTCAGAAATGTTTCTCTGATTATTTAGCTCATTTGCTGTGACACAAGGAATAGAAGGGGTACATCTACTTGAGCACTTATGCATTTTCCATATGCCACTCTTCTCCAGCCTGCCTCTACTTTGCCTTTTCTGCTTGTTCATGAGTTAGGGGAAAATGGCATATTCTGCATTCTGTGTATTCCCACCTTAGAAAATAATTCCTACTGTATCTGATGATCCAGTTATTTCAGGAAAAAGGTATTAGACTTCCAGTCCCTCTCAGTAACCCCCAAAGCATACAGAAAGTCAGAATAATTTGACATTTAACATTCAAGCAGCCTTACTGGTTCCCATTACCTACACTTCAGAATTTCCTTTAAATTCTAGTAAAAAATCATTATTAATTATTCATCCAATTGGGCATCTTAGTTGGAAGAATAATTTCTGGAGACACATCAGATGATTTTTCGTCACACACTTTACTTTGGAGAGAGAGAGAACATTTCTTACTTTAAACTGCATCATGTATCCTGGCTGTATAATGAGCTCCCTGGAGGACAGGATGTTGTGTGTTCTGTCCTTTTTCTTATTTGGCCAGTAGAGATGGAATGATGGATTTCCACAGAACCCTGCAGTCCTGACTGCATTAGGGTAAAAACTCCAGTTTTCTTCATGAGAGATGCCTTCTATTAAGATGAATTGAATACAATTACTGCATTTTCTCAGTAAACATCAAGGATTAGTAATGAAACCACAGAATCACTAGGTACAGTACTTAGTGATATAAACACTAAATTTATGCTATCTGTTGTGACCCACAGTGAGTAAGCTACCAACAGACATAATAAAAACCTCAGCTCCAGGGAGTTAATTAAAATGTTTAAATAATAGTACTTTTTAAAAAGGTGATTGAATGAAAGTTTACTACCAGGAATTTAAATGAGTTGGACTGAAATAAAAATTTTTGACTTTCTTCTAGGTATATACATGTATTTACACACCCCTGTTAGTAGCATGAAAAATAGCATACAAACAGCATTAGTCTACGAAATGAAAAATTTGCAGAGTTAAAAAAAAAAAAAAAAGAAAAAAGTGTGCTCACAAGCTTACAGGGCTTATCTTAGATAAGATAATGCCAGACAACAGATTAGCTGTCACAGCCAGTCTTACCATCATCGAACGTGTCTACCAGCTGGCTGGGGTTGATCTCTGCCCCTCCGATCAGGATGTTATCCAGCGCCCACTGTGCCCGGTCAGGGCCTGAAACCACGATCCCATTGCTGATGGTAAAAGGCTGCCACCAGCGCAAGCGGGTTGTATTGGTCAGAGCGTGTTCGGGGAGGAGGATGTAGTCATGCCTGACTGAGATGTATTTTTGGTAATCCATCTCATGAAGCAAAGTCCAAGATATCCCTGGAATGAAAAGATGCAGGTTTAGCAATAAAGCAAGCGTATGGTAGAATCTTCTAAAAGATTAAAGGAAGATAATAGGAAATAAAAAATAATAGCTGTAGTCTTCTGGTAGACAAATCTTAACTTCTAAGGGTAGTTGGCAACTGTTACTCATTGCAAGAGTAATCTTGTAATCGTATAAAGGAATTGAATTGGAAGCCACTGATTACTGAAATCACACGGGAGGATTATGAAAAATTCCTGAGTGATAGATAGAAATTTTAGAGGGGGAAAAAACTTTGCAAGGACAAAAATAACTTTACAATTAAAAATTATCTTATTATTTTGGATCTCTCTGACAACTTCTCAGATATTCATGGTGCTTGAATACAGAACAAGGCTGTAGTTTAGCTGAAACTACCGGATGTACTTGCCTCCATCAATGGAATAGTCTAGCAACACTCCTTCCTTTCTGCAAGTTGGTCTGTGGCATGTTGTCATGTTGTTTTCACTCCCAATTCTCCCCCAGTACTGTAGAAACCTAAGAGTAAATGTGCAAGTTTACATCTGTTAAAGATCTGCACAACTTGAGAATTTTGTTTTCTGTCAGCAGATGTGCTGAAAATATTCAAAATGCCAGCGTTTTTAAGCAAGTAACATCAATGTACAAGTAGAACAAAGGTTTCCAAAAACATTGCCTGGTAATTCTCATGGGAACCTCATGAAAATCAGCAAAGTCCTGTCCCTGGAAGGGACTAACCCCTTGCAATGGTACTATCTGGAGGCTGACTGGCTGGGAGACGCTTTCTTAAAAGTTACCTGGCAGTCTTGGTGGAAAAGAAGCTCAACATAAGTTAACAGGGCACCCTTGTATCAATGAAGGACATAAAAGAAGTTGATAAACTGAGTCAAGGCCAGTGGAGGCCACTGAAATGGTTGAGGCTGGAGCACATGCCCTATGAGGAGAGACTGAGGGACCAGGGCTGGTTCAGCCTGGAGTGGATGACTGGGACTGGGAGACAGTGGTCATACATCAAAAAAAGGGAGGATCCAAATGGGTATAACAGGGGGCAAAAAAAAAAAATCCACCATGAGGGTAACTCAACACTGGAACAAGCTGTCCAGAGAGACTGTGGGATCTCTGTCCTTGGAGGTTTTTCAAGGCCCAAGAGGACAAAGCGCTGAGCAACCTGATCTGAATTCAGTGTTGACATGGCTTTGAGCATGAGGTTGGACTAGAGACTTCCTGAGACCCCTTCCTTCCTGAAAGGTTATGTGATTCAGTGAATTCTTGCTGAATTACGGAATTGAGAGTGTGTGGCTTCATTAAAGCCATACAGTCAATGGAAATGGTGCTGAAGTTGCCTTCTATGTCATGTCCTTATCTTGTCTAAACTGACATAATTCCATTGCTCTCCAGTTTTCTACAGCATATGAGTGGAGTGCATCTCGTACAGGCACCCAAGGGAGGACAACCAGCAGAGTTTATGTTCTGAAGTCAGTGGAAGACACAGCTGGTGTCTCCAGGAGTGGAGACAGCGATGCCCAGGAGACTGCAGTATCTCGCCTCTTTGCAGGACAGGCATTGCTGACTCCAGGATATTCCTGGGGAAGGAGACCTGCTCCTTCACCAGGACACGGTAGACCCTTTCCACAGTGCTAGGGTGAGCATTGCTCTCTGTGACTCATCTGAAAACATCAGTGACTTGAGAATCATAATCTCATTAGTGTCTACCTGAGATAGCCCTTTGCTTGTGGTGGCCTAGGAATTCCCTGAGCTACAAGCTATGTCGCCTGTTGCTTTGCCAGCGTTTAAGAGTTCCCCATTAAAATGACATGGAAACATGACCTACTTTGCCCCCCGCAGGTCCAGATCTTGAGTGACAGCCTGCCTCACAGTTGCACCTCCAAAATACAGAGTTGTGTCTTCTGCGAGAATCCCACACTCGGTACAGGTATTTCCACCTTCTAAGGACATCCATAAATCTGGTTTAATTTCTTCATTGTCAAAGCGCTCTTTCAGGAAAGTCTGTGAGTAAGGAGTTTAACATAGAGCACAGGTAATTATCATCTTAAGCCTTTCTGATGACCACAGCTGGAACTCACATAAACATGTTTGAATGACTCATGAACACTGTAAAAGCTTTTTTTCGGGATGACTGAACATAATCACTTTTGACTGAACATTTAGCCACTTGGACTGAATTGGCTACATGTGAAAATATGTTAGGCTAGGTTTTAAAATACGTGGGAGGTAATTCAGCACACTAAAATTTGCTTGTGCAGATGAATGGGTGGTTTGCATGGCAAGGTTTTGGTAGTGGGGGTCTGCAGGTGTTGCTTCTGTGAGAAGCTGCTAGAAGGTTCCCCCATGTCCAATGGAACCAATGCCAGCCAGCTCCAAGTTGGATCTGCCGCTGGCTGCGGCCAAACCTATCAGCAATGGTGATAGTGCCTCTGTGATAACATATTTAAGAAGGGGGAGAAGCTACTGCGCAAGGGCAACAGCAGCTGGAGAAAGGGGTGAGAATATGTGGGAGAAGCAACTCTGCAGACACCAAGGTCAGTGCAGAAGGAAGGGGAGGAGGTGCTCCAGATGCCGCAGCAGTGATTCCCCTGCAGCCTGTGGTGAAGACCATGGTGAGGCAGGCTGTCTCCCTGCAACCCACGGAGGTCCATGGTGGAGCAGATATCCACCTGCAAGCCTGGAGGACTCCATGCCAGACAGGTGGATGCTCCCAAAGGAGACTGTGACCCCATGGGAAGCCTGTGCTGGAACAGGCCACTGACAGGACCTGTGGACCCATGGAGAGAGAGGAGCCCACACTGGAGCAGGTTTGCTGGCAGGACTTGTGATTCTGCGGGGGACCCATGTTGGAGCAGTCTGTTCCTGAAAGACTGCACCCCATGGAAGGGACCGATGCCAGAGCAGTTTGTGAAGAACTGTAGCCCGTGGGAAGGACTCATGTGGGAGAAGTTCATGGAGGACTGTCTGCCGTGGGAGGGGACCCATGCTGGAGCAGGTCATGAGTGTGAGGAGTCCTCCCCCTGAGGAGGAAGGAGCGGCAGAGACAATGAGTGATGAACTGACCACAACCCCCAATCCCTGTCCCCCTGTGACACATGGTGGGGAGGAGGGAGAGAAAATCAGGAGTAAAGTTGAGCCCAGGAAGCGGGGAGGGGTGGGGGGAAGGTGTTTTAAGATTTAGTTTTTATTTTCTTGTTATCCTACTCTGATTTGATTGGTAATAAATGAAATTAATTTCCCCAAGTCAAGTCTGTTTTGCCTGAGATGGTAATTGGTGAGTGATCTCTCCCTGTCCTTATCTCGACCCATGAGCCTTTCATTATATTTTTTCTGTCTTATCCACTTGTTTGTCTTGTTCTGTCACTCAGAGGAGCGATAGAACAGCTTTGGTGGGCACCTGGCATCCAGCCAGGGTCAACCCACCAAAATGGGTCTAATTCATAACTATGGTTATTTAAGACTGTGTATCACCACTCCCGTACATGTTTAGTATGTATGGGAGAAATTGCTATTCTATATTTTTTCCCCAGCAAAACCAGTACTACAATGAAATTTTAATGTTATTGCAGTGAATATATGTTTATGCAACTGTCTGAACAAATATTTGCAGTGAAAACCATCTAGAATATATCTCTGATTTCCACTTACTTCCAGGTGTGCAGTAAAAGCAATGCCATGAGTGAAATCCCGGCCTTAAGGACATAGTTGTAAAACCACCCTAAAACTGCTAGGATTTTATCCCAAATGTCCTTAATGTGAAGAATACATTACTAATTAAAAATATTAAACAGATAATTATATTTGTTCATGTACTTAGTGTCTCAGATGAAAACCAGAAGGCTATAATAATTCAAATGACATGGTAACTGAAAAGTTAAATAGTTGTATTCTCTTTAGACAGCATGCTGCTTAACCTGGTGATTCTGTGGAGCATGTACCTATTCTGTTGTTATCTAATGTAGAAAAAAATGAGATGGTAAACACTGCATTTTCAACTACTTTGGAGTTCCTTACATATTCTTTTCTAAATATGTTAAGTTTTTAAAATATTTAAACTTAAAAATTAGCGATATCTAACTAGATTTCTCTCACTTGTTATAGGGTAACACTAACAACAGCTAGGAGAATTAGTTTTACTTTTATGTAATTTTCTTGTATTCCCTACTTCAGCAAGTTCTTTCATGATAAAGACGATCTTTCTACAGATCTCAATCGAATATAATCATATGTGCAAGGGTGATTTAGGTCATATAATGATGACTTTATTACAGCTTTTTCAGGCAGTATTACTTGCAAAAGAACAAACCCATTCTTGGATACTGCAGTAACAGTTTTGTTAAAAAATTATAAAAGGGCTGAAAATGGATTTGAGTATCTTCAGGCTGACAGGAATCAAAGCTAAATTTCCAGTGGGACTGATTTCTCCCCTCTCTCTTTCTCAGCCAAAGACATGACAAAATTCACTCTTTAAAACATGCAGTAAAATTACCTTCAGTGTTTGGGTCAGATAGCAGTTTGGCCCCGAATAGCCAGGATCACAGATACATTGCTCATTCAGGCAGTCTCCATGGCCTCTACAGTTTTCTAGACAACCAGGGCCCAGATAGAAATTGTCGATGGCCCACTGCATATCTGAATATTTCTGGTAGAACCGAAATCTCACGGGACTAGATATAAAGAAATCAAGAAAAACAGACATATGTATAAAACAACTTGCCTCAACTGAAAAAAGGTGGGTGAAACACAATATACTTTTGACTGCACTATCCTCCAAGCTTCCACAAGTACTATCTGGCAGTATCTGTTGAAATTGATTTTATACATATCCATATCTTCTTCACACATGTACTACCTATGATATATGGATGGATTCCAGACACTGCTGAAGCCAGAAAAAGCTACTCTGGCTTCTTGCAAGAGAATTTAAATTTTGTTTATACTTCCTGAGCAGATTACTCAAAGAATATAAGAGATTTTAATTTTGCAGAAAAAGACAAATGGTTTGCATGTGTGCAGACTGCTGCAGACAATAAGGGTAACTTTTCCACTCAGTAAGGTCGTAAATCTGCTCTCTAATTGACTGCGGCTGTCTGAACAGAGCAGAACTGCTGTATTGGAGCAGACTGCAGAGAAGGATAGCTTTGCCTGTTCAGACCAAGAGTCATGGTCAATCTTGATTGATAGCAAATAAAATTATGCAGCCTACATAATGAACGTAAACGCTGCTAGTCTGCAGTTTCCTTGAAACAAAATGAATAGGCAGATGTATCTTCTGTTGTGTTTTTCAGAAGGTACTGAATCCAAGACAAAATGAGCTGTGAATTCATACTTACTTGCCCACAAGGTTTTCAGGCAGTGAGTAAGTTACTCTTTTCCATCCTTTTGTAGGAAAGAAGACAGATGGCTGTGAAACACTCCCAGAACATTTTGGGTCAGCTGGTAAACACTGAGGTACTAAGTAACTCCAGCTAACGCCAAAGTCAGTGGAATACTGCACGTGGACCTGATTTTGTGCAAGTTTTTCTGAGGTTTTGCATCCAACAGAAACCTAGTAAAGAAGAGAGCATAAGTAAATTAGAATTAATTGTGGTGATAGTTAGAATTTAAAAAAAAATGTTTGAACCTGAAAACTGACTGCAGAATTTTGCTTGAAATGATGGCAGTAACCGTGCTTGTAGGGTACTAGTCATCTGTAGATCTCATGAATATTACCAAGATTAAGAACAGGCACCATATTCTGAGTTTTGTTTTCTTCTGGTTAGCTCACATTTCCGGATTTCCAGGTTTTGACACTTGTGTCTTATACCCCAGTACCCCATAACTAATAAAGTTCATCTCACCTCCCACACAACCTAAGATTTGAATATTACAGAGGAGGCCACCCAGCTCAGTTGTGTTAGGCAGACTGGCTTTATGGGAGAGATGTGCAAAGGGCTCTTACAACTCCCATAGATTGCTGGGTTATTTCTTCAGTTTAGGTAAAGTGGTGTATGGAGGGCAGTTTGGGTGCAGGTTTGATGTGAATGAATGTCAAGATAGGAGGTGTGGACTACTTTGGAGCTGCTTTTCCCTCACCAAGGAGCTGTAACAAAATAGGCACCTAGTATATGTGTAATATCCTTATTACATGATGTCCATAGAACAGCTGTGCTGGAAAAGTGCATCACCTCTAAGAACAGCCTGCGGTATTAAAGCTGAGATGAGAGCAACACGGAGGTGAGAAAAAAGAGGATGGCCTAATAACAATTTTCCCTGCAGGGAATGGCTCATGTGTAGGCCTATACATCATCCCGACTCCTGAAAATCTACTTAGACCTGGAGCAAAATGTGGTTTTGAATAATTATATTGCAGACAGAGATTTTACCTTGAACTGCATAATCCAGCCTTCTGTAGGAGTCAGGTCGTGGGTGACTGCGTAGACCTCTCTGCCGTCATGGCTCCCACAGATCATGACACCATCAGGAGAATCACAAAACCTCTCAATTGAGCAATCATCATGGAATAACCAGTGTTCGTTCACTTGAAAATAAATGGCAATGTCAGTAATATACAGTGGCAATATAAATTAAAGAAAACTGGGAGTAGTGTTAACCACTAAAGGTGATTCATGGTTTTATTTCCCAGGCTACGTGAGAATTATTTAGTATTGCTCCTGAGAATGTTGGTACCCCATCTTTCCCATGTATGTATTTATTATACCTATCACATCTATTTCTCAAAGCACCTCTTGCTATTCTCTTACACAAACATTATAGCATTATTTTTTAATGTTCAGGAAGTAAGGATCTGAGACTTACCCAAAACATAAACTTCTGTTGCACGGGACATTATGGGAGAACTTTTTAATGGGTGTTGCCTACATGTCTGCACAAAGGGTACCCCAGCACTGTTGTCTGTTAAGCCTTGTAAACATCTAGAAATAAATCCTCCACAAAATTTGGTTGTAAGATGTAGCCTACCTTCCCTAAAGAATGTTTTAAAAAGTTAGGAAATTGGAAACAGGTTAAGTAGTCTGCTCAGAATAACCTGGCACTTCTTAATTCTTTTTTCTTTCTCTGAAGAGAAGATAATCTTCTAAGTAAACTCATGCAGTAAAAAAAGAAAAGTTACATTACATCTCTTAATGTCACATTTTGTGAATTAGAAACAAAAGGGAAGACCTTTCGTGACAGTGATGGGATTGTCCATGATATCCATCACAGCGAGACAAAAATTCAGAGGCTCAGCAAGATTTGGAAATCGCCTCACTGACTTCTTGCTCTTTAATTCAGATCCACGTGAAACCTTTACCTGTAGTTTTGTCTTCCATGAACATGTCAAAGGCGATCCTCCCGGTGGGCCCTGCGTCGGCAGGGGTGCGCTCATGTTGTGGCAGGGGAGCGCTGCTGAAGGTGTCGAGCATCACCGTCCTCTGGTCAGCTGAGCCGGAGATCAACACGTTATCGATAGCCCAGTCGTTCTGGTCCAGGCCATCGTGTTTAGGCTGCCACCAGCGGAAGCGCGTCCCAATGGTTTTGGCATCATAGGGAAGGAGGATGTTCACAAAGCTGTAATAGAATGTTCAAATTAGTCGTAGGAAAGCCACAGGGCGAGGACACTTCTCAATGTTTTGTGCCGGGTGCTTTGACCAGGTCCAGTCCTGCTGTTTCCTAGACTATGTGGAAGCTGGGAAAGAAGGAAAAGACAGGGTGATCTAGCCTATGTTTGTTCCCCCAGGGGAGACTGCTGAAACAAAATTCTTCCTGATCACTCCCAATGTCATTCCTGGGACAGGGGCTCAGAGTGAGGTGGGAAGGGGCAGGACCCAGACGGTGGCATGGTTTGAGCAACGTCACATGCTCCAACTGTGCTTATGGGACAAAATGCAATGGTCTAGACTAGCAGGGTGTGACCATAAGGTCCTCATTAAGGGAAGTGTTAAGAAGGGGAATGTTGAAATAAAATTAAGACTACTGTTTTCAACATGGAGCCATTCAGTAGATAGCAATGTTCCAGTACAATTTTCTTATTTCCATTACAACAGTAGAATATAGTACATTTAAATCTCTTGTCCGATTAAAGTTCTAGTTATTTCTTGGTCTGTTCAAATGAAATAACAAATAATGGGTCCCTCCCAGCCTCATTTTCTGTAGTCTTTTGAATTAATCATTGAGGTAAAGGTCCACCCATATCTATACATGATCTGAATCTCACAAATATCTGAAAATAGGGCTTGAGTATATTCATCCTTTTGATGGCTATCTGAAGAAGTTCAGTTTCTCCTCTACATATCATTTTCTAACTAACTAGTTCAAGCAATGACTTTCTGCTCTTGTCAGTAAGAAACTAGATTGCAAATGAAAGTATTTTATAGAACAGGTTGGACATCATTATAGCAGCTATTAATTAATATTCCTGCAATGATTTACAAATCTACCAGACTGCTACAGACTCCTTACTACCCTTGTTTTTCTGGCCTAGCAGCTGCACAAATGCTGATGCTCAAGTATACGTACTAAGGCCGTTCATAAATGCTTGCAGGACTGGACAGGCTGAACTCTTAAAGAGCTGACATCCAAACCACAGCAGTAATATGTCCCACAGTTTCTTATGAAACATTCAAGACCACCTTGCTTCAGTACAGGAAATTATACAGGCAGAAGAAGGTATCTACAAACCCAGGCTTGCTGAATTGATCATAGAAAATTTCCATTAAGAGGCTCCAGGTGATTCCACCGTTCACAGAATACTCCAGCAGCACTCCCTGGTTGCGGTTATTAGGAGTTATCAGACACCCATACATGAAATAAAACTGGATGAATTCTGCACTGGTGAGGTTCAAGTCCACTGTAACTAACATACGGCTGCAGCCCTTAAAAACAACGAAAAAATGCGTTGGCTTATGTTGGCTGGCAAAACTTATGAACATAAAAAGTGTTAGACCATGCAGTCACTACTAATAGAACTTCATGTAGTAAAAACCTTCAAAATTGTACAAAATTATACTAATTATAACAAAGGTAAAGCTACAACAGAACAATAAATGTTCTTCCCTGAGGACATAATTTGCTGTGTTCCATCTTAAAAATTCCTGTTGTGTATTCATACACGTTGCTACTTGTACCTACATGCAGTATCAAGTATTCACCTTTCTTCTGAGTACGAGTTACAAAAATCGATGTCTCCAGTGTAAACCACAAGGTTTTCCAGGCAGAATTAATGAATCATTGATTATGTGCTAATGGCTCAATTTATGCAAGCCATCAAATGGCACAGCAATTTTAATATGTGTGTTTTCTCATAATCCCTTACATATTTCGTGTTGCTTAGTCCATTAGTTAGTAATACCTACTTAGTCCTACTGGAAGGAAGAGGAAATGTAATGCTTCTGTTTGTTAGTTTAGTTTAGAAACTTGCATCGGTTTGAATCTAGTTATAAATTTGTATGGAAGAGATCTACAAGCATAAGTTTTACGTCTTGCTAAAATACTATTTTGTCATTTTTATAATCCTGAAGTTATCTGTAAGCAAACTGTAATTCAGCAGCAGTCTGGGTTGTATGCCTATGTATGTAGCTAAATCAGGAAATTTACTCTGAGTTTACTCTGAAAAAAAAACAGCAATGAAATATCTGAAGGATAAGGCTACACATGGATGTATTTGCAAGGACCAAGTGCAAGTTATACACATGCAAATACCTAGTTATTAATTTACCTCTTTGGTTTGATTAGAAGCTGCACTGAACTCCAGCCTCTGGAAGCTATAGGTGCTATGAGGGGGCTGTTACTTGTGAGTGGAATTCAATGTCTACAGATTTGGACTGTGCTTTAATCTATCAGCTCCACCTCCAAAGGCCCCTCCACAGCTCCTTTCAGGAGGCACATACACTGTATCTCATTTTCCTGGCTGCAGCATAGCCAGGAACATGGTATCTGGAGTGTTTCTGGCTGGCTCTAGTCTGTAGGACCTGTCTTGACTTTGACCTTCAGCTAGGCAGAGGATTTAAGTTTTTTTATATGTTATATGTTATGCTGATATTTTTTAACACCTTACTATTTATTCATCTTCTTAAATCAGTCCCATTTACACTTTCAAATGGAGTGAGTTGCCCCCATGCTGAACACACACCCCGCTGAAGTGAAGAGCCATCCCAGAGGCAACTGCCCCGCAGACCGTGCTCAGTTTGCCCCCGTTCACCGTCAGCCAGTTCTGGTTCGATGGCGAGCGGTTGAAGTTATCTTTCAGTTGTGTTGGAAGGGGGGTCTCTGGCTCGTCGCAGTACAGCCCACCCCAGTGCTCATCGCAGCTGCAGAGGAAAACAAATGCAAAATTCAGCCGGCAAAGGCTCTGCATGGAGGTTTAATCAGTGCCATGTTATTCCGCATTAAGGTGCCATCTTGTTCTGCATAAAGGCTGTCTGCATCTTTTACTAGCGCACAACTGGTATATGGGGGTTTCAAACATCTGCCGCTTTGTGTAGTTAATATGAAACAAAAATGACTTTAGGAAGGCTAGTATTATGTATCATTCAAGCTGCTAATACAGAGTACACTCCAGCACAGAGTAAAATCAGTAAATTACGTTGTACTTGGATAGATAAACCTAGGAGAATGTGCCAAGCCGAAGAATGTCCTGCTAATGTTAAATTTTAAGTAAGTTTTTGTAAAATTTCAGTGGATGGGTACTTTCCTGTTGTTTCTTTATATAGTCCCCCACTTTTTTTTTCCTCCTCTGAAAAATCTTCTTATAATGTGTCAAAGGTTGAATAACAGCATGGAAATGTGTTCTTCTACTATGCAGATTTCACCAGGGAGATCGTACTTCAGTGAGGTCAGGATAGAGGACAACACAATAATGTCTATTCTGCAGCAGAATATATTTCTAACAAACATAGTCACAGCGCAACCACACAGCCATTCTCCCATTTCTGTTGCCATTTATGGCTGGAAAAAAGCAGTACATCCATCTGGAAGGTATTTCTCTGTTGCCAGACAGAAAAATCTGGGGAGATCAGGTTGTTTGTTAGCTTTGCAGGGCTCTACGTGGGCTGTTATACAGACAGTTTGAGGATCAAGCCAGTCTGCCTTCACCAGCAAACCCTACTGTGGAGCAGATGCAACAGGCCATCAAGCCAACACCAATCCCAAGACAAAATCTGGCCTTGTGAAGGGTTGGAATATATCCTTCTGCTTAGTGAATGCATCCCAACTCCAGCCCAGGTTCTCTGAATCCAGCGAGAGGATAAGGGCATGGAGACACAATGTGAAACCCCTTGGGAATAAGGATGGCATCTGGAAAGCTTCAGAACTGTGTGTCTTTAGGGGGATGTGAAAACTCAAGGGGTCCCTTCTCCCTACCTGGTGGGAGGGGAGCCAAGAAGCAGAGTAGGCAACAGCAGAGGTGATGCTTTGCCACTGAGGAAAGGACCAGCATCATCACCCATGATGTGTGAGCGGGCAGAATCTGGCAGCGCCAACCCCTGCACTTACCCTTCCTCTAGTTATTTCTATTCCCAGGTGATCCTGGTGCCCTGCTTGGTTTTAACAGGAAAATCCAGCTTCCTTTTAAAAAATGTATCAGAGTCTTTCCCACAAGTTTGTTAAAATAACAGAGGACGAGTGAAATGCTGCTGCACTGGGCAGAACAGGGAACAAATGGCACTTACACACAGTTGTCTTGTGTGCACTTCCCATGGCCACTGCACATGTCTATGCAGCCATCCCCAATGTAGACGTTATCGATTGCCCACGTTTGCTGCTTATCGAAAGGTGCAGGCTGGTGCCAGCGGAAACGAGTTGCTTGAGACCTTTGGGAGAGAAAGAAAAACAGGAAGGTAATATTTCTAGCTAAGCTAATCTTTATTTTGACTGAAAGGAAATGTCAGTCTTGAGGTTAGACTGCTGCTTTGATGTCATCACAACCTAGGGCTGATTCCTGACAACAACAAGGTCCCTGAAAAGCCAAGAACAGGGTGCCCACGTTTTGAAAGCAGGACAAAGCATGGGTGCTTGATAGCATGCTGAGGATGCAGGAGGTAGGAAAGGGATCACTGGTAAGAGCAAAGCAAGTGGGCTGTGGTTGGTGCAGAGGAGAAGAGGGTAGGAAGAAGGTGGTATGCCCAAAGGGAAGCTCAGACCAATCATAACCACGTCCCAGCACAGATCCGAACTTGAGGGATAGTGGGGAGCTAGATCAAGCCAGCATCACCCAAATCCTCCAAGTTCCACCCTGAGCCTGAGTTTTATTGCTTCAGCCCAAGTCAACAAACTAACCCAACTTTTTCTCTATGAATTCTCCCAAGTACACTTAGGTAAGAGCAACTCTAGGTAGGGGTTGCCTCCTAGGCGAGGTGCTGCCATTTATAAATCTACAGGTGTCAGGTGAGAGCGCGTGTGCAGGGCTTGCGGCGTGAGCCTGGTTTTGCAGTTGCCTCCCCTGCCTCCATCCAGGGCTTGGCTGGAAATGTTAAGAAATTATCTATGGTGTGATCCTGGATCCTTTCAGTAAAGCATTTACATTTTGTTGGTTAAAGGGGGCCTAGCTCCCTATATAAACATCTTGCTTTGATGTAGCTATATGTGAATTAAATGTCTCAGCTCCCAAGACAGATGATGAAAACCTAGCTGAAACAGTCAGGGGACACCAAATAGCTATTGAGCTTGTGCAGCAGTAGACACCTCTATTTGAATAGCTGCAAGTAGATGAATTTCTGTAACTTATCAAAACCACTATTTTAAATTCAAGCTAGTCCATGTTTTGCTGTACAGCACTAGATGGCAGCATTGAACTTTGTGTAGTCTGTTTTCTCCTGAAAGTCAAAGGGAAATCATAATTATTGTAAACAATAAAACAAATAAACAGCAAAATCCACAAAATTTATTCAGTGTAAAAATAGACCTTTTATGTAAGGTCAATGTTATCCTGTGAATTATTTCTTTATAAACATGTTACGTGAGATGAATGAATAACAAGTTTATCACAAGAGAAATCTACTGCTGTGCTGTCTAACTGCTCACAAATAGCATTTTAAAAAGAAATGCATAAATTATGAGCAAGTCTTTCAAGAATAAAGACAAGCACCTGTATCACTGCCTGCTTTAGGTTTGGTGCTTCACTAATGATTTATGGAGCTGATGCTGCTGGGAGAAGCTTTGTGTTTGCATTTGCATTTTAAAATCAGCTCTGAGTCTAAGTTAAAACTAAGTGTTCGTTGCCTTCTACAGGCCAGAGGTTAGATAGCACAGTGGGGTACACAAGCCCTAAAAGGCTACGTAAGTATGAGTGCTGTGCACCAGGCCAAGCTGTTGACTATGTAGCCTGCACATCCCTAAAACATACAGGCACAAACAATTGGAGACACACACCTGCTATTACACAGCTTGAAGTAATAAAGCAGCATAAAAATTATATCTCATATGGACTAAAGGGCCTATTAGCTGCACTATTCCTTATTCTAAAGCTTAACATCTCCCTTGCTTATGAGCTAAGGTTGTAATAACCTCTGTCATGTAATCCCTATCAATATCTTTGGGAAATGTTATTACTTGAGCCATCAAATATAGTTATTGAGTTGGACAGAAAAGCAATCTTTGCCTCAGTAGGGCATCAGACTTCTTCTTTTGACATATACTGTTCAAAAAATGTTTCAGTCTTAAAATTGCAGTTCTTTATAAACCTGAGTTTGTCTCAGGTGGTAGGTTCCTTTCAGGTCTGAATTCAATTGGTTTAAAACATTAACCCCAGTCCTGATTTATCCTATTCAGCCCCAGAAAGCCCCTCCTGAACACAAGTTTACAGACTTTTTGAAAGAACTGTTTGGATAATGGATTTTACAGGCAATACGGAGTGAAGCAATACAAAAGAGGAAGCAGAGCAGATGAACGCTGGGAACAAGTCCTAAAAAATTACTCAACGTGAAACACCGCACTGGAGATAGAGAAGAGTCTAGATGCCCCAAATGGTCAGTAATAGAACATAGACTTTTCCACTACTAGTTTCATAATGTGTGGCAACTGTATGGGTGCCCTCAGTACAATTGCTAAAAAATAAAGGTCTCCATTTCAAACTCACATGTGCATTAGCTGGCACCTTTCGTAACAACCTTCTCAAACAGGCATAGGCTCTGCCTGCGCTGTGGTACTTCCGTGCCTGCAGTTAGCTCAGCTTATGCCTACGGGAGGAGATTGGGCTCAGCAATAGGAGCAAAGCTGTAGAATTGAAGTTGTGCTGAGAGCCTGATGTCCACACTACCTGTGTTTGCAGTGTTTTACTTTGGGCTAGCCCTACGCTGGCTTTATCGGGTATGACTGCGTGGGGGACAGTCACAGCTATCGCTGCAAAACAGCCGATCGAGAAGGGTGCAGCCTGGAAGGCTGAACTACCCAGTTGTCCCTAGATGGGTCTTTTTGATGAATAAAACAAAAATCCAGCAGTTTTCAGGGCATTGTAGGGAAGTGTATGGCAGCATTCCCAATAGAACTGTCAGTCCCAAACAGCTCCTTCCACTACATCCTCCCAACAAATTCCACAATTTTTCTTCCCTCAAAGACAAAGGAATGTAGGAAAAGGAAGAGCAGGTGATAATGAGATGTGTGAAAACAATGACGAGAGCATCAAAGCTGAGAGAGACACAAAGGATACAAGGAATGCACAGAAAAACAAGAAGCCTGAAAAGTGCTACATTTAAAGCACCAGCTCATAGCCGACAGCAGCAGGCATAGGGCGCAGTGCGGGTTCAGCCAGTCCAATTAGCCACCAAACCAACCAGAATTTAGTGAGGCTGACAATAACATGAGATTCTTTAAAAAGTTCCCCCTGGCCCTGCCCAGGACAGGACAGACAAGAATTTCCAATCTTTGAAAAACTAAGAGAAGTAAACGTATATAAGTAGCTTTGCAATTTTTATGCAAAGCGGGAAAGGGCTTCATTTACTTATTTTTGCTACATGCACGGACCAAACAAGGTACAATTATTTTAATGCTGTAACATATCATGCCTCAATACATAGTTATGAATTTAGACTTATTCTTCAGAAACCCAGTGGTAGATACCTAGTATAGGGAGGCAGAGGCAAAGTAACCCGGGTCCACTTGTTGAAAGTGTCCGAAATGAGAATCCTCTGGAGATGGTACTTGTTGCATTCCACGTTAGTGGGAAGACAGTCTCTCAAAATCGGGTGCCAGGTCAGCCCAAGGTCCACTGAATATTCCAGTTCAATAGCTAAGGGTGGAAAGATCATTAATTACTTAATTTAAAGACTTACATCCATAGGTCTGCAATAAACTGGTAACGCCAGAGAGCGTTAGTCACAAGTCTATGCTGACAAAATAACCACTCAAATCTTTTCAAACCCTTGTGTCAGAAACACTGACCTCTGTGGCAGTGCTGGAGGACATGTTACATGTTGCTGAGCAGGTATAGCTCAGGAGAAGGCTGCAGTACACCTCTGCATCTGCCACCTAACTCAAGGGACCACAGGTGCAAAGACAAAGTCATCTATCAAGTTGCCAGGATTAAGTCCAACTGATTTTTGTAGTTGCAGTGAGCAAGAAAGTGATGTGACAGCATCATGACCAGCAAATTTTTTGGTTTTCAGGCTGAAGAATGAGATTCAGCTGGATATAATTGTTGTGTAAGGCAGAGCAACACTCAAATTCAAACGTTTGGCTCTGTCACAAGACAGTTTAATCACTCTTCCACCCCCCCTTCCAGATCAGCTCATGTCATTATCCAGCATAAACAATTTTAAATTGAGTTTCTTAGTCAGTGAGCTTGTTTTCATTCAAACACCGCCTAGGCACATAAAGTAATGTTTTAATTTCTCGGCAAAAATCAGCAATTTAATTGTTTTGATGTTTATAGCTTATAAACTTTTATCATGAAAAATAAAGTTTAGTCAAGCTCACTGAATACTTCAAATTAAACTTTTATGCAACCCTTAAAAAGTAAATAATAATAGGCACAGGACTGTAACTTGAAGTAATGTTCCAGCTTCCAGGCATTCTGGCTGTTTAAAACATGGAACGTGGTTGCAGTGGCAGGGGTGATAAGTCTGCAATCTTTTTTGATTACTACAGACCCATTTCTTCTACCCTCATGCACAGAGAATGACCGTTAATCACCCAATCACATCAATCCTACTTGATGTCTAAGCACAGAAGACAGTGCGATAGGAATACAAGGACAAGTGAATACAAACAAGGATGAGTGAGTTTTTAGTGTTAAATCTCTGTGACCAGAATGAAATGCTTTGCTCATCATGACTGGAAGCATGATTAGGTAGTGTCCTGCCTAATTTAATACTAAGTTAAGATAATGGTAAGTGTAGTAGACAAAGAAACAAAAAAAGAAGGAACTGTTTCTTTGCCAGTGTATAGCTAACGCTGCCAAAATATTTTTAAACTTTAGTAGAGATGATCTTAGGATGCTGCAGTCTTTTTAATACCAAAAGAAAAAAAATATTGTTAAGCATGTGAATAAAATATCTCAGTTACTTCCATTGGCTTCAGAATAGCAAAATCAGAGAAGTCATTTCTGGGACTTCATGTCAAATCTTTTTCCATTTTCATGCAGAATCCTAGAGGAATAGTCAGCAACCGAGTGAATTAACACATGTTATGTGCTGCAACATATTGTATTCTCCTCATAAAAAAATTGATACCCCAGAACCCTACACTAGAAGAAGGTAATTTAAAATGTACAAAGAAGCATTCAACAACTAGGAAGAGTGCAGAGCATGTTTTTATTTATATGTGTATTTGTGTATACATACGTATACACACATAAAAGCGTGCTGTGCACTCAGTGTATATCATATGGAGAAAAGGAAGCTAGGCAATTAAAAATTGCATCATGATGTGTATATGTATATATACACATATATGTGAATATATCTATGTACACATTCATGCACGTACATACATACACATACATGTTTATTATTTCATTGGGGTGGTAAAAATTTTTGCAGCTGATGCTGACTTAGCATGTGTCAGATGTATGCTAATACAAATGACTTATACAAGTGCAAGTGAGATCTGAACTGAGACTTACCTCACCAAAAATGCAAAACCACAAAGCAAGAAACATGCTGGGAACATCCTGCTGCTTATTATTAGAACCACAAGATTACCCCAAGCAGTGGATACCATATTCTGGTAAATGGATTTGAGTAAGGAAACTGTTAGTCTTTTTCTAAAATGAATTGAACTGCAACTTAAGTGCTCAGAGGGAATAATATACTTAATCTTAGGCTTCAGACACCTAGAATAAAAAAGCTGATATTACAAATCCTAACAGAAACATGAAGCTTGCTTTTGTTTCTCAGTTGTCATTACAATGAATAATGGAAGCAGAAAACAAGTGAACTTTCCTGTACAGGAGAGGAAGAGGAAGGGCAGGAATTACCAAGAAGTCATTACCATAACAGGAGTCCGTGACAGAGCAGGATGCTGCGAAATCTAGTTGCAAGAAAGAGTCTTCGTTGACAACGATGTCAGTGGTGACAACATAGCGGGTGCTGGCTTTCTCAATGAACACTAGAGCATCTCCAGTAGAGCCACAGACTGGCATCTTTGTTCCACCAGGATGTAGCAGCCACTTTCTACTATCCAGTGTGGTGAAATCATCTTCTAATACTGTATTGCCAGAGATGTTTCCTCCAATAAGAATCTGAAACATTAGGAAAGGAATTGTTATTGAAAAGAAAAGATGTCTCCAAGTCTTAAAAGCATACACATGACATAGCAACCTGGAGGAGGAAAAGATTTACCGATCTATGCATACATATTCTGCTGGCCCGAAATAGACAAATTCACTTTGTAAAAAGTTTAGGTTATGAGGAAGGGGAATTTCTTTTTCCTATAAGGAGTCCTAAAGAGATCAGCTCAGCTATACAAATCTAAAGTTCAGGGAGGTGAACTCCATCCTGGGTGAAGTAAAACTGCTCACAAAAATAAATGTTGGTAGGAGCAAAGTGATTACACTATCACTTTTCCTATTGACTGTTCAGCTCTACTGTAATCTGGTGCACTACTATCAGGTTGCATTTGCTGACAGAACTTGGGAAATAATCTATGGTTTGGCATTGACTGTAAGATGTCAGCATTTTACAATTCAACAGAAAGCAAGGTAGAATTGCATTTCATTTGTTGTTCTGAATTCAGTTTCTGATTGTTCTGAACTAATATAGCTACATTCAATGAAGGTACAGGAATGAAAGAATGAGGATTTTTTCATTTTTAAATAGAGAGATGGGAAGTACAATTTTGTAACCACATCATTATACAAGGCTGGGAGTTTGGTTTCTGGGTTTCTCTTAAGGACCTGATCTAACTCCTTTAAAAAATCATTCATAAATATTTAAGCAAGTTGAACTTGGACAGCCCAATAACACTACTTAGAGCGCAATCACTTTAATGTGGTTTCTTGAGATTTATACCAAGTTATACAAAGCAATATAATAACCTTTATAGAAGCAAATCCTAAATATGAAACAAAACTTTGTTTTCAAAATTAGAAGATGGATATAGATTGACATTTTTCTGTATTTTTTCTATTACATTCTATTAAGCCAGTTACATATTTGGGTAGATTTTAAATGAAGGTTTTGAAGTTTGAACTCAGACTTGCGTGTTGCATGGTAACGCCTTCTGCAATGTGAACCTGAGGCTCTACCCATGTATAAAAGGCTTTTATAGCTCCAAAATGGGTGTCCAGTACCCTGCCTGGAAATGATGCATCAAAACCACAAGATAAGCAAACAGTAATTGTGCTCTATTATTTTGCTAGATTGTTATAGTTCTGGAATACCTTTATATGAAGCATTTTTGCTTGACCCAGTGAAATGATGTATGCCACAAAAGGGAAACATTAAGACTGAAAACAGTCTAAAGTTGTATTAAAAAATAACAACCCAGAGGATTCCTTACCTGGTCGATTACCCAGGGACTATAGAAATGTCCATTCTCAGATGGTTGCCACCAGCGGAGCCGGGTGGAGCTGGAACGGGCCTTCAAGGGAATTTCCAGGGCAATGTATCGTCCCACGTTGCTGGAGTTACTGAAGAGGAACTCCTGGAGAAGGCTCCATGTGAGGCCCCCGTTGAGTGAATACTGCAGCAGCACAGGCTGGCTCCTGGGGTCCGGCACCCCTTTGCCACATCCCAGTCTCATGAAAAACTGCACAAATCTAACAGGGCGAGCAATTACTGGAAAGATTTATTTTCTGCAACATCCTAGACAACCGACTAGAGAGACTCGGAGTTTGTCTATTGACTAGCCCTGTGATTTCTTGCTGTAAAAGTCAGCTTTAGGAAATCTTACGACTTCCTTTTCAAAGCCTCCAGAATGTAAGCACACAAACAGGTGGGATGACAAAAAATCGTTTTGCCTGAGTGGTAGTTTGCCAGGCAGAAGGGGTTGAACAAAGGCGGTCATTTATGTTTTGAGCTTTTGTCTGCATAGCAGATGGTGTTGCAAATATCAGAAACATAATCCTGGGTGAAATTTTTATCCCTGTAGCCCATGAGTACAGATTTTAGTGGCAGAAAAGCAATGGTGCCCTAAGTAGATCATAATTTGCTGTGAATTTGATGAAATGCTTAAATTCGAAATAAGCATCCTGGTTTTCCACTGGCATAAACTAGAGAAAATCTGGACAGGAGAACAAAGCACATTTCACTTTCAGGGATCATTTAGTCAGCCTGAGAAATTTGTCTAAATCACACTGCTTAAATGTGCTGGCTTCTCTGAAGCCAGCCCAGCCACCCAGGGACACCAGCACTTTCATCCCCTATTTAATTAGCTTCCCCAAAGCAGCACAATAGACTTGTATCAAACTGCGAAATTCTTCCCATTGGCCGATGCTCATAAATAGCTCTACTATGCACTTGGAGTGGAGGGAACTGTTGCTGTAATGATATTTACCTATTGGACTCACAGGGATATTACAAGTATTAATTCATGTTTGCACAGCTTTTGCACATCTTTAGAGTGTTGTATCTGTTCTAATTATTAGTGCATTAGAGCTGCCTGCCTCACGGTTAAATGAAACGGCGCAAAAGAAGTTTTGTATTAAAAGTCTTGCTCTGGTTTGATCTGCAGGTAGATCCGCCGGGAGTGGAGGCTGCAGAGGTGCTGGGTAGACAAAACTTCAATAAAACACCAGACCTGCAAGTCAATTAATTCTAGTCCTTGCTGCGACTCACAGTTTCTCTTGCTACTATATATAACTTCTTTTGCTATAGGTTATATCCACCTCCACGTCCCAGACATAACATATTGCTTGTGCTGTAAAGGAGCACTGGGGACCCTCATGGATCAACATATCAACTGTAATGGATTGGATTCACTGCTGGCAAGTCTTTGTGCCTCCTCAGATTTACTCCGACATTCACCACATAATTCAAAGGAAATAAACCCAGGTGACCTTGTCTCTGTTGAACCTGCTCTCTCTGGATTGCGATTCTTTTATCTCAATTTTTACTAATATAGAAATAAGCCACTCAAATATAGGTAACATAACCTCTAGCAGATGAAAAAGTAGTTTTAAATACCTCTTCTCATCCCACAGATATTTTGCAAAGGCTCTGCCTATTTTGAAATGGAATAGCAAAATTTTCTTGTAGATCTATTAACACTGAAATGTGTGGATAGTCTTCTAGTAATTCAGAATTGAAAGGGATTTGATCCATTGTGATATCTAAAATGTTCTGTCCCTACTGATATTTCATGCTGTGCAGTTCCAGCTACTGGTATCACCATGATGGTGATATACTGTCACCTATGTCAAATTCTTTAAAATATAGGTGTGATGGCAGTGGATAGTGGATTAGGGAGTCCACTTGATTTCAATCCCCAGGTACTGACAATGACTTGCAGCACTGACAGACACCACTGGTCCCTTGTACTTCAGGGGAATACCTCATATGAAAAGGGGAAGTTTTAACGTGACTACTGAGTCTAGTCCCTTAAAAGTATCTATTAATTAGGAATGCTGGTACTCGTAATTCCTGACATAAGTGGAAACCTCTCCCCAAGTCCTTTGCAGAATTTGTCGTGTCTGTGTCACAACCAGATCTGTTGTGCTTTGCAGGTGGCCAATAGAGTCATCCTGGAAATTAAGAAAATCCCTCTGCAATTGCTTCAGGTTGCTAAAGAGCAGCCCCCAGCAACACTGTTGCAGTCTGCCTTGCTGTTCAGAAAAGAACATACAGTTAATTGTTGATAACTGTTACTTTTTATACGCATATACAAGAAATGAAATGTACTGCTTTGTTTTCCTTTTACTAAGACAGAAGTCATTTATCTCCATATGACACCTTGAGGTCAATATATGCAAATCCAGCTACAGACTCATGGAGGAGAGATAAATGATGGTTCTTTGAACACGAGCAATAAGGAAAACATGTCATTTAGTTTAATGGAACAACTTACAAGATCTCTTGTATCATTTGTTAAACAATATTTTAATTTCAGAATGGTCTAGGAAATCAAATGAGTGCAGAGAATTGATGTTTGTGTTTACTAGCTTCTGAAAAAAGTTTGCTGTGAGGATTCTTACAAATTCAGTACAGGGATCTTTAATATCGCACCTCAGTGAGGGTTACCTAACTGTTGATCTAAAGAATAGAATGGTTAGAAATTAGACATCTTTATTGACCATGAGGCTATGCAATTAAATCATTATTTAAAGGTTCTATGCGAATAAAGACAAGTCAAAAAGAGATAAAGTGCCTGTTAAAGTGTTTCCCACAGAACATTAGAGAGAAGTAGGGTGTTTACAAAAGATCAGTGGAAAAAAGTCTCGGAGAAAATACAACCCCTCCAAAGTGATAATATAAGGATATAAGCTAAGATACTGAATAAATTAGAAAACAATGCCTGTTTGTTAGCATGCCCTCAGTTAGGATGTGGTTTAACTTAGGTTGGTGTAATTGCCTCACTCATCAAATATCTCCTCTGCAGGCTGTAATGATACAACATAATCTCTAAATACACTAAAAATATTTGGTTTTCAATGTGCTCAGTGTAGCTGGTGGCAGCTTGATGCGAATTTCTCAGTGAATTATTGGAAACAAATGTGCACAAAAAGAAGAAAGTAAGCTTCAGAAAGAAAGGAATTATGAGATGATGAATGTAAGTTATACTGGCAGCAGATACTTCTGTTTCAGCAATGGCTTATAATACACCAAACTGTAAGACAAGCAGAGCGTGTGACATGCAGTTGCTTTCTTGTGTTATGCATTCAAGAAATAAAAACTTATATAAACTACTGAAGGTGTGGCATCAGATCCTGGAATTCTTATTCAAGGAAAAAAAGTAACATTAAAATAGTTAATCCCATTAAAGTTCAAGTTAAATTTAATTTAAAATGGTAACAGTGTTTAAAATGGAATATTTCCTAGAGTAAGGACCATGGAATATTTCCTAGAGTAAGGACCACAGAATATATCAGTGTGCCTTTACTACAGAAGTATCACATATGTGTTATTCTTCAGTATATTATTTCTTCAGTGAAACCCTGAAAGAACTCTGAAATTGTGTTACCTGGCTTGTGACAAATCTAGGTCTCGAGTCATCAGCATACGTAGTCCTTCTTCATTAAAGAAAAGGTTGTTTCCTCCAGACATGATACCACATTTCCTTGATGGCTTCCCACCACTCACAAGCAGGAATCTATCTGACTCCAGCTGACCTGAATACACAGTAAATACATATTTATGATTTACTCTGAAGTGCTCCTACTGCAAGAGTACTATTTCCAGAGGAAGAGAGATAAATTAAACATCACATGCAGCGTGAAGAAATATCCAGCATTTCTGATGCAATGTATTCTAGAAAACGGCCACGAGTCAAAACAAAATAAACAAAATAAACACAGAAGTACGAAATCTGGGATCTTAGTCTCCAGTTATTCACAAGATTTTTCCACTTTTTTTTGTTTTTCTTAAGTTAACAATGAAGTACCAAGGTCTATGAAGAAACTTGGGGCACTGTGTGGTAGCATGCAAGTAAGTGCTGGCAAAATTCAAAATGAACAGCAGCACCTACGAAGGGATGAGTTTGGTTCACAAGTGCTGCTTTATTCAAAATGTGCCCTTCTTGCCATGCTTGCTAGTGAGGGAAACTTCGAGGTGGTTTCAGAGTTGTGTGCGTGGATGCTCTGTGTGCCCAGGCACGCATGAGGCTTTGAGTTCCCTCTGGCCATCCATCGCTTGGTGTCTGCCATGCCTGCTGAGTGGTGGCTCTCACCCCTGAGATACACAGTCTGCTCTAAAACCATGTTTGCTGTATTAAGGCCACTTAGATTTCCATTGTAGTGAGAAAAAACAAACTTAAAACCCTCTGTCGTTTGCCTCACTTGCACGTGTTCTGTCTGTGCTGAAGTCAAACTACCATCAAAGCACCATTTTCTTCTAAAACTATTTTCTACATGTGGAGTCTCAGGAAATTTTATTTTGGTGAATATTTTGTATTCCAGCATCAACAACTTCACCAAGAGTCAGTCACTCCAAACCAGACAACTGATAGCCATCAGACATTCACAAACTGTGCTTGAGAATGACGTCTAAGCTGCTCGGTTCATGGGCATGCCCCTACAGCATAACTTATATTCAGAAGCATACAGGGGTGAGGAAGACTTTACTGTTTTATCCCTTGAGCCCTGCGTTCCACTAAGATGGATAGGCAGAATTCAGACACAACCTCCCCCCCCCAAAAAAAGAGATACCTTCAAAATCATCCTTAAGAAAGTCAGAGTTCTTGGTACTTATTTTGCAGGTTGGCCCAGAGTACCCAGGATCACAGATGCACTTTGTGCCATTGATACAGCTGCCGTGCCCATTGCACATCTCCTCGCACTGCGGGCCGATGTACACGTTGTCAATGGCCCAAGTCACTGGCTGGGATCCAGCAGGGTAAAATCCTTGGTACCATCTGAATCTTGCCAACCTGAAAAAGGCATAAAATGTGCTTACTTTAAATAATAGTTCCATCTGTTTTGTATCCCACATATACAACACACTATGCATCTATATACTACTCTTTCATTGGAACTGGCTTGATAAATAGCTTAATTCCAGAAACTGGCTGCTATGTCTAATTCCTTCAGTACCTCATACATCTTTATGTTGATGTTCAACCCAAGTACTGACAGAAATAAAAATAACGTTATTCATTAGTTGTAATACTAAAACTGAGTGATGGACTTGAAAATGGGATTTGAAATCTGACCACTCTTCTCTCCATCGTTCATGGGGAGGATGAATGGCTGTGGTCTGATGGATTCCTTCTGCTTTGGTGTACAGTGTCTGGGGCAGACCGGGTCACTCTCACCCTCTCCTGGAGAGTGAAATCCTACTTCATGCTGCTACTCTGCCCCCAGGGAGACCACCTGTGGAGCTGGGGTGATAGGATCTCACTCTCAATTACACATAAAGAAAATATGATCTGACATGCCACCAGGTACTTCAGCTTGCTTTTGGGCAGCTTAATCTTAAAGCAGACTGGTACTGCAAGTTGTTAATTTAAACTATATTCTCCTTTGGGTGCTGTCATGTCATTTTTAATTCGCCTCCTAAGTGCTACTCACATAAATGCTGCCTATAGAGAGGAACTGACGGGGGAAGGAGGGAAAACAAATTGAGATGGGGAAAAACACTTGAGAGACTAATTTTAATTCCCAATTGAGAAAACATTTTAAAGGAGGAAGGAAACCAAAAGGGTAGAGAAGGGAAAAGCACTTAATTGCCTTGCATGTTTAATGTGTCTTATTAGAGATATCTAAATGTAGCAGGTGAACCAATAAATAGCACAGGTAGTTGGTGAGATTTTTTTGTCTTGATTTGCTAAAAAGGAATTTTCATGAGGGGATTCAGGTGATAAGGGATAGCTGATGTGTGGGGACACTACTAAGAGTTTAAAGAAAGGTACCCAAGAACCAGAGTCCTGCTGGAAGTCAAAAACATTGATTTTAGTGCTCTCTGAGGTGAAGGACACAAGTGTGAGGCTGGAGATGTAAGCTCCTGTTCAGAGATCTCTGCCCCATGGACTGGATTTGTTCCACCCCTGAAGCATGTCAGCTCCTTCTCTCAGGCTCCCTCCTGGTGAGGGTGAAGCATGACTCCTGTCTGAAGCAAGGAGTGAAATACTGGTCTTGCTGAAGTTGGTAGGTGTTTCTTCACTGGCTCAACAGGCCCTGGGCTTTTTCTTCGGGACATAACTGTAATACTAATTCTTAGTTACAGCTGTCTGCTGAGAACATTTATTAATGTCCAAAATAACATATATAGTGGAAGTAACTGAAAATGTCTTCATCTTCATTTAAATGTAATCATTTGACACTTGGGGGATGAAAAGGTTGGGTTTTTTTTTTAGAATTACACAAGGAGTCAGGTTTGGAGTTTTTTTCTTGTTATTCCTGTGGATTCTGGTGGAGAAGATCCCCCTTCAGCCCTCTGGCCCAAGAATTTCATGGCACCAAATGCTCCACGGAAGCTGTTCTGTGCTGGTGGTTTTAGCTGACTACCAGCAATTGGCTTCTAGCCTGGCGTGTTGGGGAAGAAATGGGAGGGAAGGCAGGCAAAGAGGACAGAAACACTCAGGAACAGAGGACTAAACCAAAATACCTGCAAGATTTAAATGAGTTAGGAGTCTCCATAGTAAAAATTTTCCTTTGGAGGGACGCATTGGTAGTTGGGTAGAGGGTCAAATAATTCTTTTGGGCAAAACCAGAAGGACAAATGAGCTGCTGCAAGAGAGTGTTACCTATTCCATGCTTGAAATGTTAACTGTCATAAACCAGAAAATTCAAGTTTAAAATTTAAACATTTTCTTAAATTATTAAACATCCAGACTTTCCAAGCTTGGTTCTCATCTCTTATATAGGTCTTTTCATACTTTCAGAGGCACATATGGAGCCACATATTTAGTGGAGGGCCCATTGCATGCTGTAATTTCGTAAATATTCAGTCTCATAGTTTCATAGATTCATGAAGACTCATAGTTGCATAGCTCATTTTCATTCATATGTGCTACAGCTTAATCCTTAATGATGTGACTTTTTACATAATCTGAGTTGATGCTAAAAGGCAGTTTTCCCTGAAAAAGTAAACAGCACTCTTTTATACATTGAAAAGTTACGTATTATGCCCGCTAGCATATATTCTTTTTCTGTGCTATGTATCTGTTATCATCCAACCTGGTTTGTTCTACAAACTTTAAGTTTCTGAGTGACTGCGTCAGTTCATTTCTTATAATCAGAGAACTTTACAGATGCAAGAGACCTTGAGTATTTAGATCAGTCCATTTCCTTAGACTGAAGTAGAATCAAGTTTATACTAGCTCACATTTTACTGCATTTTCTAATGAATCTCAAGTTTCATGCAAGAATATCCTTGATGAATTCAAATGGCTAATGCACTTCAGTAAAGAACATTGAAAGCTCTTTAAGGATGTTCAGTTTTGCGTTAATTTTACCAAGCAATCCACATCCATAAAAATGTCACCAATTATGTATATGGATAAATAGGAAATTATCTGCAGTTATTCTACGCTAACATTAAGCAACATATTTTCGGGAATCACCTGAACACTAACTAACATTCAGGACAAAAAGAAGAGAAAAATTGGTCATCTGGTCTGCTCTAGTGCTGCAGTTCTTATGCACCTCGCTTGTGCTGGGAGAACATTTTGGATGGAAAACAGAAATAAAAACAAACCAACAAGCAGCTGGGCAGGAACAGGAGCTGGACACTTACCCACAGAGGTGCAGTTTTCCGAAGTGAATGACCTCCCTCCTCCAGCCCTGGGTGGTGCCTGCGTAGTAAGTGCTACTTGGGTGATGCTCAGTGGAGCACAGGGAGCTGAGGTGACTGCTGCTGCTGTAGCACAAGGGGAGCAGCAGGTGCCAGGTTGCCCCTAGATCCCGTGAGAACTCCAGCTTTACCGGGTCAGCAGAGGAGCTATCAGTGGTACAGCCGATATTGATCTGGGGGCCAAGACATGAAATGCAGAAGATGACAAGGGCAGGCTGTGGGACCCCTAATCACTCTTCATCTTAGTCAGCCTCCCCTATTTGGTACAGTATTTATTTAGCCCAGGAAAATGGTGATTTGAGAACTCATTTATCAACTGGGATGATGCACTCAGGACATGTTTGTGAACATTAACTCTTGCACATTGTCCTACCTGTCCATGAGCCTATCACACTCTGGCTTATCATAAAACGAATGTAATATGAAATCCCCAACTACTTCTACTAAGAGAGAACCCCGAAGTTAATTAGACAAAATCCCAAAAGAGAGTGGCTAATGTTGCTGGAGAAAACGCACCAGGTCTTACAGTCCTTTGGCAGGCACTGAGGTAATCACAGCACCAAAAAATGTGCAATTTTAAAACCAGAAATATTAAACCAAAATTGTAGAATCATAGAGTGGTTTGTGTTGGGAGGGACCTTAAAGATCACTTAGTTCCAACCCCCCTGCCATGGGCAGGGACACCTTGCACCAGGTTGCTCAAAGCCCCATCCAATCTGGCCTTGAACACTGCCAGGGAGGGGGCAGCCACAGCTTCCCTGGGCAACTTGTGCCAGTGTCTCACCACACTCATAGTAAAGAAACTTCTTCCTTAGATCTAACCTAAATCTACCACCTTTCAGTTTGAAACTGTTACCCCTGGTCCTGTCACTACACTCCCTGATCAAGAGTCCCTCCCCACCTTTCCTGCAGGCCCCCTTTAAGTACTGGAAGGCCGCTGTAAGGTCTCCCCAGAGCCTTCTCCTCTCTAGGCTGAACAACCCCAACTCTCTCAGCCTGTCTTCATAGGAAAGGTGCTCCAGCCCCCTGATCATCTTCGTGGCCCTCCTCTGGACCCGCTCCAACAGGTCTGAGTCTTTCTTGTGCTGAGGACCTGAGAACTGAACACAACACTGCAGGTGGGGTCTCACCAGGGCAGAGCAGAGGGGCAGAATAACCTCCCTCGACCTGCTGGCCACGCTTCTCTTGATGCAGCCCAGGATGCGATTTGCTTTCTGGGCTGTGAGCGCACACTGCTGGCTCATACTGAGTTTTTCACCCACCAGTACCCCCAAGTCCATCTCCCCAGGGCTGCTCTTGATTCACTCATCACCCAGCCTATATCTGTGCTTGGGATTGCCCTTACCCAGGTGTAGGACCTTGCACTTGGCCTTGTTGAACTTCATGAGGTTTGCACAGGCTCACCTCTCCAGCCTCTCAAGGTCCCTCTGGATGGCATCCCTAACCTCCAGCATGTTGACCGCACCACACAGCTTGGTGATGTCAGCAAACTTGCTGAGGGGGCACTGAATCCCACTGTCCATGTCACCAACAAAGATGTTAAATAGTTATGTGCAAACATAAACTTTTTGTTAAACTGCTGAGCTGCGCTATGGTCTTCTTTTGAGTTATACTTCCAAAAGTGGCTTATGCCACAGGGTGTGTGCTGTATCACTTCAATATGTTCTTCAGCTTTCATACTCACTATCCATTTGTTCATGTATAACAGCAAAGCCCTAGGAGACAGCATTAAAAGAGCATCATAGCTGGATTGGATTTAGGTTCAATGTCACACCAAAACATAGTTTGGAAATGTCAAACTTCTCATGCTGTTCTTACAAGATTCCTGATGTAGAGAACAGTAGGAAAGGCAGAAAACTTATATGAGCAACAATTCTACTACTGAAAAATATATAAAATATGTTTTGTACAGAATCTGAGACCTCTTAAGACGTATTTTCTGTATGCATCCAGTGCAAATTACTCTGCTTTTCTTTCACACTTATATTAAGATGTTCTTTTAGTTTCAAATTGCTGTATGAAAGAAGAAGAATTAGTTCCTTTACAGGATGACTCTGTCACATAAAATAAGATGTACTGTACACTACCATGCAATAAATAAAAACTCATTGCTGATAGAATACAAAGCCTGCACTAAAACTATGAAACATTTTGGGTATCTTTGTAGCAGAAAATAAGTGTCTTTCTAACATGCTGCTCTGTAATGAAAATCTACTTATTTGTAAAACCCAGTAGTACATAGAACTGTGCATAAATGTTGAAAATGTATCCTACATTGAATTTCCTTCATCACTCTTCAGCGCACATGAGTCCCCTCAACCTACATTTGACTAGAAGGGTTGTCTACTCATCTAGAAGCTTAGAGAGGTGCTTGACCCAATATAGGTTTTGACTCTTGAGACACAGAGAGAAACTATTGCATTATGCATAACTTCTTCATTTATACTAATGTCCTCAAAAACGTGAGCTGAAAACAATCTTCTTACCACATATGGAAAGAAGCATGTAGATTTTATAAGGTTAGTGCTCTGAAGACTTATGAATATCTTAAAGTGACCTCAAACATTTTTGTTCTACAGGCTGTAATCTATATTTTAAAACAGAAAATGGTTTGCATTCAATAATTTATGAATTAGTTGCATGACAAACTGAAGCATGCATGAGCACACAGTTAAACCTGGTGTTCTTGGAAAAGACTTAGAATCATTTTAGTAGTTGTTTATAAACCAGTATCATTTGCTGTTTAATGTTACAGCATGCTACATCTTTGTTGAAAGCATCCTGGTAGCTGTGGCATAGCAATTTATGTGAAAGACTCTTTTACAATTTCTAAATGAAAATATAATGACCCCTCTAAGCTAATAGATGCTAGGCTAAATGGTTACTCCCATCAGTAGCTGCCCTAGCCAATGCACAGTTTAGATTTTAGGATAAACCAGAAACACAGTTTAGTTTATACTATGTATTGTCATTGGGGTAACTGTTTTCACGGGCTATATGAGAAGCACAAAAAATACGCTCCTTATTCATGAGCTTTAGATAACTCCCTAAGATGGGATGAATTCAGGCCATCATGGCCAAAGAACAGCTTCCTCTAGAGCAACTATGAAAGCTTGGGCAGAAGCAAAAGGAAAGCAGAAACTTGGCTCTCTGAGAAAGTACAACAGTGCAGTTAAGCCAGAAGAAGGTAGGAAAAACTGATTTCCAGTGTCACAGATGAAGTCATAGCTCTCCACTGGGTCAGCTTGTGGAAATGCTGCACACTTATCCTGATCACACTGTGAAGTGGCAATCTGGACCCTCACTATATTTTACTCATCATCTTGTCTGTCATTGGTGACTCTCCAACCTGTAGGATGTAGACTTTAATGCTATCAGTGCGACTATATAGGCATAGACAAAGTAGTAATTTAAGCAAGAAAGTAGAAGACTTCGAGGCAGAAATTTCCCTTATCTGTGTATTAAAATCTTCACGATACACCCATGTGAGGGAAAGTAATATCAAAGCACTTACAAGGGCAATCAGACAGGCTTCTCTACTTGGTAATCATAACAGTTGGGCAAATATACCAAAGAGCAGAACCTGAAAGGACAGAACTCTCTAAGCAAAAGGCAAAATAACTTTCTGAGGACGAGTACCTCAAATTGGATTATAGTGTTTTCGTTTACACTCAGGTCCCTTGTTGTAATGGAGTGTTCTCCAACTTCGTTTGAAACAAATACCATAGCTGAATCTTCTTCCCTGTAAGAAAAGGAAAGGGGTGCTTTAGACTCAGTTTATTATACAGTCACTTCATTTCTATTGCTGAGAGATGCTTACGGAGCTCCTTTAGATGAATATGGGCAATAAAGCCCAATGTTTCCACCAGGATAGAAAAACCAGTTGTCCTCTTTGGGACCGAAGTCAAATGTATCCAAAAGGATCATGGGATTCTTTAGGTTATTTCCATCAATAATGAAGTCATCAATAATCCAAATTTCTTCTTTTTTGCCTACATAGAAAAGGAGAACATTCTTATTAAGACCTGATACTACTACTATTAGAGATCAGATCAGTAGCCAATATTTATGAATTACATGGAGAAAAGGGTGCTAAAAGCCTGGCTTCACTGTTTTAATTTTCCACGACAATAGTTCCCATACTGGTCTGCAGCCTGACCCTACAGAATTAACTTTTTGTCTTCTAAAATTTATAGAACTCACAGCAAACTGAAGAGTGAAAGAAAATCTGTGTTGAACAATTATCTTCTGTTTAAATCACATTTACTTTGGAACTCCAGCATCAATGCTTCTTTAATTAAGAATCACCTAAATGAGCAGTTGCTGTAAAGCCCAAGGAGCCTGAAAGGATAATTTCATTCTACACCTTTTTCCTTGCACGCAGCACCTTGTGTTTGCCTGGCAAGAGCTCTTCAAGAGAAAAGAAAACTCTAAGTGACCTTCTTTCCAAAGGATTATGAATTCAAATATGTCAGAAAATTGGTGCTTTCAAACTGGAGAGGAAGGATTAGGTTGCCAAATCTTTTGTGTAACTGTTTTTTTTTCATCTGTCTAAAAGCCTTTGTGTTGACCAGAGAAAGTTAAAAGGCTTCTTTTAAATAAAATTCCTACTTAAGAATAATGTCTGCTAGAAAGGTTTAGTTAAATGTTTTAGACAGGACCCATCAGAAGAATGAACTGTAACTGGATTCTTAGGACTGGATTTGAATTTGCCTTTTTTTTTTTTTTTGTTAAAGGTGCGCTACACATTTGCTTGCATGGAATAAATCATTGCTGTATCACTGTATCTAAATGATTGTTGGAATTCTTTAGAGCCCTTAATATCAGCTCCTGCTAAGAGATGTGCTCAGAGTAACTGAGAGCAAAGGAGAGCTTTCTTCAGCTGACCCATCTCCTGTAATCAGGAGGAATGAGCTGCATTCCTCTTGTGGTCTTCTACAGCCCTTTACAATTTAATCAAAAGATTAACTGCTCACTACATACTCTTTCTAAATGGGTTTTTAATGCCTAGTTAATTCTGAGTGAGGTAGGCTCGGTTCCCATTTACACTTGGGACACTTTTATGTAATTGGGGTATTCTTATGGGGCCTCAGTGTAAATGAGAATCAGCTCCATTAAAAATAATGAGAAGGACCAGTGTGAAGTTAACTTTATCAGTGTTGCTTGGTCTCCCAGTCCCTTCAGGACCAAAGCCGATAGTCTTCTGCACACAGTCAAGGGGTATTAGGTTAAGGTACTTTCACTTTAAAGCATGTATTATTGTTGAGTCCAAAAAACTAGCCTCTTACAGATGCTGAGCTGTGCAAGTGTGGACCTGGAGTCCCATGGATGTCTCATCCTTACCATTGTTGTAAGGTTGCCACAGCCTGAACCGTGTTGCATTGCTTTGGGCTGCATAGGGCAGAGGAACGTTGATAAAGAGGACGTCTGTAGTCTGTGTGAAGTAAAACTCATCTATCAGGTGCCAAGTGATGCCACCGTTGACAGAATATTGCAGCAGGATAGAATGAGACCTCTCGGGGGTGCCTGGAGGAGAGAGGACATACGTTTATGCTCATTATAATCTGGCTTCAAAAAGCACTAGCTCAAAAACAGTTCTTCAAGTGTAAATACAATTAGGTTACTCTGATATCTATTACAGAGTATGCATAGCTTTCCTTCAACAAGGAGGCTTCCTTCAACAAGCCTTTTACCTAGGCTGTTGAAACTTTATATGTTTATTGTACATATACATCTTCCTGTGCTTTGTCTGTCTGCAAAATGCTAATAAATTAAGGGCTAAATTTGCATTGCTGTTCATTATATGTATGGTCACAGTTAATTACTTAGATGAGAAGCTATCTCAGTGTTATAATTTTTTAGATTAGAACAAACCAGCTAGTTCTACCACAGAGATTTTTCAGTAATTCAATATTTATTTGCTTGTTTCTCCCAGGTACCAGACATTATCATCACCATCTGTAGCACCCACAGACGAAGACACCGTCCTTATCCTCACAAATTTATAGTCTATGGCTCCAACTGCAGACACTGACATTGATCATATTCATGACCAGAAATCATGTAATTAGTGGAAAGCACCGAGGAACTTTATTGGCGTGTTTTAACAACAACAACAAAAAAGCAATATTCTGTGCTTTAACCTGGGCCTAAAAATCAGTGGTGGAACTGAGAGTAAGATTTGCGTTTTCTGACTACCAGTTTTTCCTTTTTTCACTTAAAGATTTAGAGTCATTAAAGGCTATTTACAGCCCTAGCTATTAACATACACTGATTGGAGCCCAGCACTCTCACTTGATGCTGATTACCCTGCCACAAGCTCAGTCTTTAATGTATGTTTGGCCCATGCCTGACTTGCTGACAAGAAACATCAAAGCCTAAGTGATGGCATCTCAGAGCTGAGTTCTCACTCAGACAAATTTACACGCTCCAGTCTCTTCATAGTATGGCACAGTGGTGGCATTTCCCCAAAAACTCAGTCCGAGGGCAGGAACTAGCAGTAGAAAAGGACTAAGGGACAGTTTCTTCATCCCTGCCTCACTGTGTGTTACTATGCAAGTTTCTCCCGTGTTCTGTTCTTAAATTAACCAAATTTGCTGAAGGCAAAGTGCCTGATGTGCATGCTCCAACTCCATTCTGCTCCCGCACAAAGTCTCTCTTCAATCACCACATGTGGAAGAGGGCTGGGAGGAGACTTTTGCGGTCAGGAGCTGATTTCAGCTTATCTGTGTCACTTAACAGCAAACAACACACAGCTCTTAATGCTTACAGCTGAGATGTGCCCAGCTATATTAATATGCATTCAACATTAGCTTATTGGGACTAAGTCCTGCATCCAGGCCTAGGGCTAGCAAGCCATATAGATTTAATGAGAAAAGATTTCTCCTGGAGTTTCACTGCTTTACCTCTTGTGGGTCAAGTGTCAAAATCCAGCCTTGAGACGTTGGCTATTCCTGCCTTTCAGAATTATATTTTTACTCATCGTATTTTTTAATATTTTGGCAAGGATCATATGTAGAAATATTTCCAAGGCATAGTTTTATAAAAGAAGTCTTCACAAAGATTTTGCTTTTAAGCATGAAATGTTGGGCATGTTACTGGTTTTGGCTGTCACTGTTTTCTCTCTTTTCCATAAAGTACTTAAAGAATAGTAATAAATAGCCAAATATATATGATTAAATGCCTATTTCTTATGGAAGAGAATCAAACTTAATTCAGAAGGATCTATATTTTACTTGTCCATACACAGATTTGGCTAAGACATTTATTTAGGAAGAAAGATGTGGTTCAAAACTATTTTCACACTGTCCTGTGGCAAATGGCAAGTCAGCTAGGGTCCAGTCCCAGAGTGCTGAGGTTCCCACAGAAGCTATGAACGTCTTCCACCAAAGGGAGAGGTGTTTTTGCATGTTGAGAGTTCAGCCTGGAAGTGCTCGTTCTACGAGCAAAGCTGGAAAAAACTTCTGAAATTGCATGGGAGTGACTCAGGCCCTCAACCAGGTTATTAGTGTTCCACTACGTCACTCCTGACTTGGATAAAATTATTTTGCAAAGCCAGAGATGGCAGGGGCTTGGAGCAGGGTAAAACTGAATCATTGGCTTGAAAATACTTGTACTAGAGAAACTGCCCCAAGCTTGTTGCACCAATGTGTAAACTTGGCTTGCAAAGTCTGCCTATTCTTCATACACAATTAAATAGAATTATGGAGTTTTAGTCATCTCTAAGATACCTACTAGGAAGTCAAATGGTAAGAGCTTTTCATGCAGTGGACTGAAGCCTGAAAATGAAAAATCCTGTAGTTCCTTATCAGTCCCTTAAGTAGTCTACTATGGGCACCATTTTATGACTTTAAAAGCGGATAAATCAATTTTTTTCCTAACACACTGTCAAATCTCTAAAAAAGCTTGAACTGTTTTGTTTCTCTTCTGCTCAAAGACTGTACTAGCTGTGTTGTTTTTGACACCACCACAGTTTACTATTTCTTAGGAACTGCAGAGCCATGTAGGGGGTAGCAAGGTAGGGATGAAGCAGAATCTCAAACGAGTTCCTATATTATCTGCCATAAACTGATGATCACGTACATTGAAGCTGAAAATGTAAATTCATATTCTTTTCTGTGATGCCTCTATGTATGAATAGAGCTGAAGAAGTGGTAGGAAATTAACAGTGATCTTACCTTTGGCAATAAATTTAAATGAAAACTGGATGTACACAGTATTAGTGCAATCTAGATCTCTTGAAACAAGCATTCTCAGTCCTTCCTGCAAATACAGAACATATAGTGTGAATCTCAGTTCCCATTATCGAAGATGCTCTGCAGCTTACTACTGTCTGGATGTTGTCTGTTTCTGACTCCTGAAGGGAGCGAGAGATGTAGTTCTCTGTCCCACATCTTCTCCCAGGCAAAAAAGGGGGACAGTGATAGCCTTGGCAAAGTGAGCCGCAGTAATGGAAAGGGCTAGATATGGGTGTGTGTCACCACCAGAGACACAGCTACACGATCAGGTACAGGCACAGGTACAGGTCATTCGGTTCGTGCTCTGAACCACTGGGATGTGATCTGATCTGCAAGCACTGACTTACTCAGACATTGAGTCCAAGTTAGTATACTCATTTTTGGGGCAAATTGTATAGTAGCCAAGCACCCTAATTTCCAGACAGGAAGAATCCTCTCTAGGAGCTCTTTTCTGTGCCCCCAAAAATATTTTATACCATAATATCCTCGTCTGGGGCAACTTCTTGACGTAGAGCAGTAAGGACAGGGAGCAGACAGGAAACCTTATAGTGACCCCTAAGGTCCTGTCCATCTCTGTAGATGAGCTCAATGTTATGTGGATCTTGGGGCCAGAGCTGGTCCTGGTTCTGCAGAGATCTGGCAAACTGCCTCTCAGAGCTTCCCTCTTTCTCAAACCCATTCCCCCAGGGGAACAACCTGCAGGAACAACTAGTCCAAATTTCAGACAATTCACATCCTGTGATTTGTTATTTAAATGATCTAAGGAGGTTGAACAGGAGTCAAGCTTTTGCAAAGAAATATTTCTAAAGAATTAATTTCTACACCAAACGTTTTTCAATTTCGCTTTTTTGGGGCACCTGAATTTACATTGTCAAATGAATCTCATGTGTGAGCTTAAAATTAGTGTGCTTATGTGAATGAGAGTCTTTCTATTATGTGTTTTGTTGAAGAACTGACAAGTTCAGAACATATGACATCTCCTGGCCTTTTTTAACCTGTAATTAACAAAAAAAATCCTTAAAGAGCTAGAAAACTTCAAAATGATAGAATTAAGTAAAACACAGTCTAACTACATAAATATTGATTACACAGACTACAGTGATGACTAATTTGTATTATTCAAAATACTCAAAAGCCAACCAGGGGATTTCAAGACACAAACGCAATCGATTGTAACAGGTAACATGTTTCCAAATCACTCACTTGGCCTCAAGAATCTCAGCCGCAGAGTTTCACTCTTTTCCTTTGGTGGTTAAGGAGGAATTTATACCACAAATAAAAGTAATAGCCAACAAACAGATGAAACCCATTTGTTCATAAAAACCAACTGTGACAAACATGGTGTATATTTAGGGCAGGAAAAGACAAGAAAAATGAAAATGTCAAATTCTATCCTAAAGACTTTGACGTAAACATGAGGGAAACAACAAAAAATTTACTTCCTCTTTTTAACTCTACTGGTTTTTATTCATTTTTTTTTCAATGGAAGTAGTCTCTGACCCCTTTAAAAATGAGAGCTGTTCCAGACTTGATGGTGTCACCATTCAGGTTTCCCCTCTCAGCACCGTAGACTTCGGGCCAAAGGTCTGGATGCAAGTTACCATTGAAATCATCCTTCAGGACAGACGGCAGAGGAATGACAGGGACACAGTACGGACCACCAAAGCCTCTGTCACACCTAGCAACAAATTGGGAGGAAAAGGTGTTATCCATTTGGCCTAGATAAAACACAACATCTTTCTCTGAAGCAGGTTAAGCAGGTTGCTACTTACACACAATGACCTGCATCACAGATACCATGGCCTGAGCACATCCAGGGGCAACCTGTGGCCAGGACCACATTGTCAATAGCCCAAGAATCAACACCAGAAGCATAGTTGTACTGAATCCATCTGAACCGTGTCCTGGGAGAACTAGAAAAAACAGAGCGAATGTACTTCAGGCTTCAAAATTTCTGCTCCACAAAGTGCTAAATAGTAAAGAAAAATCCGATAGACTTCAGAAGAAAAACATATTAATAAGCATGACTTCACATATTTGGAAAAGATTCATATTCCAGTTGAAACTGGAAGTTTCAGTTTCTCGGGTTCGTTTTTAAGGCAAAATTCCAGCAGACTCTAAAGGAAGGTGCCCAAAGTGAAAACCAAGAAAGAACATTGCTGAAACTCTTGCTGGACAGGCAAGTGTTGAGCAGAAGCTTAGCTGCGTAAGCATTTGACAGCTCCACATGTTGCTAGCAGACCTAAGACGATATAATTGCTTCAGTAAAGTAGGAAGTAATGAAAGTGTGTAAAGAAAAAACAGTGATTACGTATGTTCATATATATGTATAACAATGTATGAATATATATGTGCAAACCACTGCTGTGGTTGCTGAACTGCCTTGTTATCAGATGAGGAAAGCATTTTGGAAAAAAAAAATCTATCAAAATGCTATGGGTTAGATAGTCTCGCATCTGTTCAGGCAGGAAATGTGCTGTAGACTATGCACAGAGAGTTGCCTCCAGACGTAGGATCAGGTTATCATTATATTTGTGAACAAGGTTCTTTGGAAGATGTATGATCCTCTGCTCCTCTGGAGCCAACTATGGAATTAGAAACCAAGATGTCAACCCCAGTCCCAGTTCATTTACTGTGTGTCCATTTTTACCACTGTATTTTCCGAGGTGATGTGTGGGGTGCTTTGAAGAATTACAGAACTATTCAGAATAGTGGTAACCAATATCATCATCATCTGTTATTTCTAAACTAGAGTATGGTTTTATTCAGAGAGACGGATGCCAGCCTATCTGCCACATCAATTTACAACCATGTGATATCTCTAGGAGGCACGCAGAACTTTCCTCCCAGTCAAAAGAGTGGAGGTGGCACATCCAGTAACACGCATTTTGACTTGCTGAATGCCGTGACTAACATGGCTAAATGTTGGATGACAATTTATGTGCAATGACGGAAAATAATGTTATATGAAAGGATGGGTCAGGGCATTAATTCTTGCTTCTTATTGGGTAAATGTTAGAAAAGCTTGGTTTAGCATTCCTGTTCTTGCTGTCATAGGTTATAGGGAAGACTTAAGAATTCACTCATCCAAAGATGTTACTTCCTTGAGTTCCTGCAGTTCATATCATACCTGATGAAATATTTTGAAGTGAAATTCAACATTCCGATGGCGTGACCACACACATTTAATAATTTAAAAGACATGCAGAAAATTCCCAAGCTGGGGGATGTTTGCTCAAATTAGATCAGCAAAATCAGTATCATGCTAAACAGCAGAAAAGCAGTGCTCACTTGGTTGAGGGTGGGAGGTAGACTGTAATTCTCTTCCAGTTTTGGAATCTTTCTGAAGTGTAGATGGAGCTCTCAGTGTACTGCTGACAGCCAATGGTTGGAGGGACGCACTCCTCTGTTACCAGGTGCCAGTCTCTCCCATTATTTAAAGAATATTGCAAGTGAATACTATGAGAATTGCTGTACGGCTTGCTGCAACCCATGCTCAGCTCAAACTGCAAGAAAGTGGAGGCTGATACATGGAAGTCCCAAGTCTCGGCATAACGAGGTTTTCCTAAGAAAAGAGAGAAAAACAAACAAAAAAGCATACATGTATGCTTTCAGTACTGTCATTCAAATTACTTGCTGTATTTTCAACTTTTTTCAGCCTTCTCTTCCCTGCAGATTACTATATACCTGAATTTTCTATACTTCCCATCTTGTAAAAACTTGACCCTTAAACAATTTATAAAATTGACTCATACAAATGTAGCAATGTTTGGTGACACGTACCAATATTTTCACTGAACATCAGAGCTGTATCCATAGACAGGCAGTCGATGTCTACTTGACCTCCTTGTATTCTGTACCAGCTTGCTTGTAAATCCACAGTTCCATCAAATTTATCCTGGAAGCCAGTCTGGGAGCTGTCATTCATCCCTATAAGGACATCGTCCAAAGCCCACTGAGCTGAATGCTTCCCTATAAAAAGCAGAACAGGCAGGTTAGTGGAGTCCCAGTAAGGTTTTTTTTTATCCCCATGTCCTGCATTCACCCAGTGAGCCGTTAATAAAGGCTAAAACATTGCTAAGGATGAACCTGGACTCTGGAGTATGATTCTGTTTCAGATAAACACAGGTATTTCCCTCTTCATTGTGCAAGCTTCAGTGCCTTTGTCATCATAAGCTCTCACCGTGCTTGAACGAGATACTCCCTGAGCCCTTGGATAGGGGTTTTTCATTTTACGGTCACAACCTTCCTACCATTCCCCATGGCTAAATTGGAAAGGCCTCTGTCTAGTTCCTAAAGTACCTTTTGTATGGAAGAGGATAGTACACAGAGGAAAATGCTGAAGGCTTTTGATATAGATGATATTCATAGAAGTGTTCTTCACCTTCTCCTACCTGGAAAACTCTCCAGCCTACAGGCATCCCAGTTCACCATCATCTCCAGCCCGTTTCTCCAGCCCTTCATTTCAATTCGCCTTTCTACTGGCATGCTGGAAATGCCATCTTACCATACAGTCACTGCCCTCACAGGGGAAGAAGGAAAGCCTTGACAATAAATTGTGAGCTTGCAGCGATGTGCCAGGACTTTTGTCTTGCCGCTGTGAGGAACATGGGTCGTGACTCATAGGGCCACTCTGCACTGAGTTATGGCAGACAGAAGACAGTCTACAAAGGAGCTAATATATGTAACGAGGAATGGTTACCACCTATGGGCGATGGTATGGAAGGTGGTATTTCAACCTCCAGTCATAAACTCACCCTCTTACTGGGAGCCACAGGACTGCCATCAGGTGGTCTCGGAGTGACCACTCCCAGCAGGGAGAGATGTCACCCAGGTGCCCCCAGAGCAAGCGGCCATGGGCAGGACACAAGTAGGGAGCAACATGTCTGACACTGCACCACTCACCAGCACAAATGATCGTGGCAGAACGATGGTCTGTGGTTGCTTCTCAGCATTTCTCCCAAATGAACTGGCTTCTTAACTAGAAGACATCCCTCTTTCCTTGTCTACTCTCTTGGCTAGTGAGAACAATTAACTCCAGCACATACATTGTAAGAAAATGTATGAATAAAAAAAAGCCATCAAGATGATAAATGATATCCAAGAAGCTGCATACCATAATTACCTGAATGTAAGCTGTGTGCTTTTCTCCCCAGTGAATTGCTATTAAAATGTACTTGGCTATATTTCTGAATATCGCCTTGTGTTTCCTACAGGGTTCCAGGAGCTGCTGCCTTGCACAAAGGCAAAACACTTAATCAGGACACTTTTAATAGTGGTAACGTGCCCTCATGCAAAGTGGGAGGTCTCACAGTGGCTGTAGGTATCAGTCAGTACCAGGCTTTTACTTTCAGCTGAGGATTTGGGAAGAGGCTGAGAGGGCTTTGAAGGCACTGCAGAAGGCAGGGGAGCAGGGTGCTGGGACACCAGAAATGGCAGGGGGTGGGGGTCCTGTTTTGGAGTGTGGAGATATTAAAATAGTGAGATGGGAGCCACTAGGTAGGCAGATTCAAGGCCAAGTTATGCCTCCTTTTCCAAAACAGAGAAAAACATAGATAAAATGTGTAAGCCATTTTGCATCCCAGGTCACTCTATACTTGGGTAAATCCTCTAATCTTATTTAGGCTGTTCTGCGTAACATTCTTTTCCCCTCCCCTCTGTTATCTCTCAGCATCTTTAGTTTAAACTTAGCTTTTAAACAATTTCACTCTTAAGTCCACTATTCTGCTTGATGCCATAAAAGAAAATCATGTCTGAGTGTGACTGAGGAAAGCCTAAGTATGCTCTCACAGCACCCAGCACAGTACCGTATATTTGGTAAGTTGAGGTTTCCGCAGAGCATGTCCATACTCTGAAGCATTGACATGCGAGTTGTGCAAAGCTGCTTAATGGATTTTTAGGGTGGCGTTGCTTACCATGCTGCGGCTGCCACCAGCGGAAAGCGGTGGCTGGGGTTTTGGCCTCCCGAGGTAAGTCTATCGAGACAACCTGGGGTTCCAGGTATGACATGAAGTCCAGCTCTCGCAGCAAATGCCAGGTTATCCCATTGTCATTTGTGTATTGAACAACAAGCCCTATAAAATTAAGAAAGGCAGTTAGTCTGACTGTACAGAGCAAAGGGGGCAACACTTCAGCCTGTACTCGGGAGCTGCCAAGCCTTGTCCAGTGCACATGACTTTTGGCAGCTCCCCTACCCTTTTGGTATCTCCTGGTCCAGAAGCATTTTGTGGAAGAAGTCCTACTGTAAAGGTGATGTGGGCTCACCATCTGCCACACATTATCTTACTTGTCTTCCCCAAACTCAAAGGATCAAAGCTTTTACAGCCTCATTGAAACTAATGATTGTACCACAGAACCAATCGGAATAATGTGACTTTCTGCATACAGTCAGTATTTATTTCGTGTCAGGTATCCTTGCAGTTTGGTGGGACACTAAGTTGTGATTCTGATAGCTGGGCTCTCAATACGGGTGGTTTACAATGCTCATGCTACCTATGCAAGCTCACAGCATCCTTAAAAGTTAATTAGCATAATATTTAGATAATTTAAGATAGTCTTTGCGTCTAACACAAAGTTTGGCAAATACTAGGACACAGTGGAATTGTGAAGTTCTTATGAGCTCATCAAAGGGAATAATACAAAAAAAGAAGCTCTTATGTATATTTCTTCTCTTAAAAGTCTTTTATACTGGAGTACATTCAAAGATAATGGATTTTTTTGTGTTTTATACTGGTGCAACTGAGAGGAGAATCAAACCCTCAGTGTAATCTGTGCTGAAAAATTACAGTTGTGAGTCAGTATCAATGTAAATGCCATATGTCAGGAGACAGTCCACTGATGTTAAATGATTTATACTGAGAAGAAATAAAAGTTTTCTCATCTACCAGATGTCAGTGGTCAGTCTTCGTATAACTAGACCACTTTACAGGGGGAATCTGCTCCCAAAACGCTGCTGACCCTTCCCAAACATAAGTACCAGCTCTGCCCTGCTACCTCCCCCCCCCCCCCCCATAACTCTAAGCATGTGGGTAAAATAAGAGAGGAGTCAGCTGGGAGAGTTTAATTTCTTTAGACTAAACACATTTTCAGCTGCAGCTTTATAATTTTGCATTTCAGGTAAATAATGCACGAGCTTGAGTTGGAAGGCAATCTTTTATTAGACCTACTGATGTAGTTGAGAAGCTGGACAAGTTTTCAGGCACACAGCTCTTCTTCAGGTCAGAAACGCAGGTTGCCCGCTTTATCCTGACTTGAATTTTATTCCTTTTATTTCAGACCTGAAGAAAGTTCTGTGTGCTCACACATTTATCTGTTTTCCAACACTATCAAGTAGTCTAATAAAAGCTATTACACCTCGTCCTCTAAATGTTGTATTTCTTAAACCATCATAGCTCCAACAGTTACTCTTACTGGAGGATCACCTTTAGGCTTAGTGGAAATAAGTATAAATACAAGTGTGGAAGGAAAGTAAATATTTTTCTGCACCATTTCTGAAAACTGAAGAGGTAATTGATTTATGTTAAACATAAAACAACCTTTTTCATTTTGTAAAGGCAGTAAAAGACAAAAACATTGTGGAAGGTCCAAAATACAAAAAGCTTATTATAAAGAAAAAGGGCTTTACCTTCATTCCTGGCTCTTGGTCTGTTGCAGGAGTTACCAACAGCCTTGCTTCCAATTTGTACATAAAATTGAACTAGCCTGTTAAAAAAATCAGGGTAGAAAAGAAGTGTAATTGTGTTCTGATACACAAGATCAGCCAGGATAACGCTCCTCTCAACTAATGCGGCATTTTCAGTTAGGTCATTATTCCAGGCTTATTGATCAGGAAACGTTCCCAGTGAAATCGAGCATGGCCATAGTAAACAGTGGAGGACTGAAGACAGAAGAAGGTGATGTGGTTTATTGATCCTGTGCCTAATAAATGTATTGTTGGACTGAGTAGCAGAATTTAGCTGTTCCCTCTTTCACACAAGAACGCAAAATCTCCAAAGCAGGCAAATCTGCTCCTTACCTCAGATCTTACCTTGACCTCTTCTAACTGGAAATTGGTTCAAGCTTTAAAATACAATATTAGATTTTTAATAAATTTATTATTTCCTTACTAAACCACCAATCCCTTTTTGGTCCTTAAATTCTTGACGTAAATAATTTTCAGTGAAAAGTGTTCACGGGACATTTTGTGAAGTAGACTCTTGGATTTTGAATGTATACATTTTGATTTCATTGGATATGCTCTTGTTCTCCTATCATGAGACAGGGAAAAAAATGTTCCTGATCTGCCTTTCTTGCAACCTTCCCTATAGTAAGTGCTTTTATCACTTCCCTACCTTCTCTTATTCCTTTCTACTGTAAACCATGGCAAACTTTTCATCAGTCTCTCATGTATTTTCCATGTCCTTGATTTTTCCCATAACCATTTTCTGCAACCCTGCTAAAGTTGCAACATCGCTTTGAGACAGTGTAATTGGTTTTATCGACAGAACTTTGGATTAACCTGAAACATCCCTATTTAGCTATATTTGAATTAATAATTATCCATCCTCATACTCCAGAATATTGTGGATTTTTTTTTTCCTCAGTCTGTATGATGCCCTGGTATCCTTGCTGAACTGATATTTTTAATTGTGACTCTGTGGTCTCAGAGTAGTTTACATTTCCTCTTAGATGTGCACTATTGTTCTTTACAACAGCAATTCATTTCAATTAATGTCCTGCTGCTCACTTAGCAGGTTTCAGTGCATGTGTCCGACATTCATCTGAGTCTTATCTGGTCATAACTAATGTAAGGAGCATTGAGATGTCTGAGAATGCCATTGGCCCCTCATCTATGCCTTCTTCACAGGATGTCTGCATTGCACACCTGAAACAACACCTGAACAGAGCAGGGAGCCTGGGCTTGTCCGCACAATGAGTTTTGTATGCTGAAAGTTGGCAGTGCCATTCTTCTCATTTTCTAACCTCTTTTTGACTCAGAATGATGCCTGCCTGTTGTGTTATGATTATTGCAGATGTAATGTTTTTGGGAAGCAACTGCTTATCCCTTGTGCTGGGAGTGTCCACATGGAGCACATAGGCCAAGGCAGGATTATTGCCCACCAGTAGTTTTGGGGAAAAAAGATATCTAAAGGAAACCAGGCTTCATTAATTCTATCGCTTGTAGATAACTTCTTTATTTTACACACTAAATTTGAGGTGAATTTGTGTCTCTGTGTGAAGAAACAAAGCTTGATTTGTTGCTCGAATAATTGCCCACAAGGATAACTCTTTTCACTTTAAGGAATTTCGTCCTAATTTGTAGTGACATTGGTAAAATCTCAGACAAGCCACAGGACTACAGCCAGAGCCAGTATGATGCAGACAGGACTCCAATTTCCCTAACCCACGGCTACATATATGATGTCATGATCCTCTTTGATTCTAAATCCAACCACACTCCAGTTCTTTTATCGAAATTGGTATCTCCTATCTGAGATGTTTTGTATATCCGTAGGGACTAGGACAAGCCAGAATATACTCACCAGTCTCATTCATTAACACTATAGATAGCTCAAGAACAGACAGGCTCACAGTATTACACTATTTAGCCAGGTAGGTCCTATTGTTTGTTGCAGCTCTGTTGTCTGAGACAGTATTCAGGCAATAAAAAACTAGACAGAAGTGAAAAGATTTACAGTCCTACGATGAAATTCTCATTTATGCTTGCCAAACATAAAGATCGGCGGAAAGCAAAAACAAAAGACAAAAAAACCCCTTTTCTGCAGAAGGGTGCATCAGCCCATCTGATCTGTAAGCATTTGACCCAGAACATCTCTCTGGGATGGTTACACAGTCATTAGCAACTGACTCCATAATGCAGATGGGAGCCAAGTCAGCTAACAAGCCAGATGTCACCACTTGGAAAAAAACCCCATATATTCCATGTTTTTTATCTAGCTGCCAGGTAGGCACTGTGTCCAAATGCTCTCACTGAAAAGATAGTGAAGAGTGTCATAAGGGACAGGCCATCAAAATGGGAGGCAGTAACTCATCAGTAACCAAAATGCATCCGGGTATCATATTGTCAGTCAGGAGGATGGAAATACTGCTGGTGAAATTGCGCCTTTGGTGCACTGGGCCATGCAAAAGGGAAGGGATGGAGAGACTCCAGAGGGTTTCTGAAGTATAGGGCAAAAAATGGTCTGAGTGAAATGGATTTTGACACTTAAAGCTCTCTTAGGGCTATGGGACATTTAATGTCTGTGAAAAAAATGTAGTCAATCGTATAAAGGAATAAGGAGACAATAGGACAAACAAAGCAAAGATTATGATAGAACTTAATGTATGTGTTAAACATCAAGTGCTTGTTTATGATCATTGGCTTTGGGGAGCAAGCTTTAGTTTTAAGTGCTCTTAGCATGACACCTGAGTTTGGTGGTGCCCTGCTGGGCTGCTTCCCTGAGCAGCACCACGGCTGGCAAATCTCAACCCCTTTGGAGCAGAGTGAACCTGCAGCATTGAGCCGCCATGGACCCTGCTCCTCTGGGAAGAGAAGGGTAAAGGGGAAAGGGGTCTTTGTACTACTTACAAAAAAGAATAAAAATTTTTTACATTCCTTACATAAAATTTACACTTTATATTCAAAAAGCTGTAGCTGAAGCAAGATGGTAGGGAAAACGCATAGGTAGATCTGCAGGAGTGCAGAATAAAAATAAAACTTTAATGTCTTGCAATATTGTTCAATTTTTTGCTCTTCCATGCCTGACTTAATGAAACAAGATCTTAAAAGGTCTGGGAAAACACTATTAACCTGAAAAATAAGCAGCTTAAAAACCTACTGCAGGAGTTTCAGCCTTCCTATTCACAACCCTCAATCCACGTATCATAACGGTATGTCTTTCAATGCATATTTTCCTGCTGTTTACCCAGTCACCAAAACCCCCAAACCAAAAAACCCATGCAAAAATGAAAGATAACTGTGCAGGGGCTAAGATGACCCCTAATAAGATAACTAAATTCTATGCAAGGCATTATTGAATGCAAAAAGTAATACCAAAATAGGAAAAAGTACTTCCTTCTAATCTCCTCTTTCAAGTGACATTAATTTTAGCTCAAATAACAGAAAAAAAATTCTAGGCTGAGGGATTATTTTCTTTTTAGGGTATGGGTCTTTCAGTTAACCCCTCACACTCTCACAAACTTAGTCTGCATTTGCTTCTAGTACAAAAAGAGCCAATTAATGTTACAGATGGTCTTGAACATTAAAGTGAGATGTACTTGTTCTAAGCAAGGTGTCTGAACCTGAATGTCTAAGTTTTACATGACCAACCCAGACTGTCTTATAATTAATGAAAAAATACATGCTTCCAGAAGACAAAGCACTGGCCTTTGCTAGACCCTATTTTAGGATGAGTTGCATTGTCCATTTGAAGCCGCTATTGTCTCCTCTGAACACAAAAGAAGCCTGAGGTAATAGGCTGTAGTCTAAGGAGTCCGTGTTCTGGTTGAACGGCATGAGGTGAATACTGCCATTGAGCACACATGTAGCTGAAGAAAAAAAGTTTATGTTAGTCCCATTTGAGTTTGAGATGACCAGTGTGTTTGTTCTGTCTAGTAAGCAGCCCAGGGATGCGGCTTCAAGCTTGAATTGTTCAAGGAAGTTAAACTGCTTGCTGTGATGCTTACAAAAAAAAAAAAAGAAAATTCTGTTTTGTTTTGACAAAATGATCAGTCGCAGCAGAGGAGCAGCTCACACAGTGATCACGGGCTCAGAAGATGGATCTTAGTTGCTCTTACCAGGTGCCCTTCTGGCCATTTAAGTTACTGGGGCAGTTTTAAGACACCAGATGACTATGTTCTTGTGCAAAACAGAGTAGTGATGGATGAAAAAAGTCAAGAAAGAGCATTGCTCGATATTTTAAAACTTCTTCTGGCTTTTAAAATGGTTCAAACTCTATAAAAATGGAAAGATATAAATATGAGAATGTGGCATTATAAGTGGTTTCAAAGTAATCTTAAAGGTAAAGAAAATCCTTTCTCCAGGAAAGAAGGAATATTTCCAAAATACTGTTTGAATACAGACTTCTTGATGATGTGGTTACTTCCAAAATTATGCTTCACAGGATTAATAACACAAGATTTAAAAGGACAGTGGAACAGAAAAGAAGTGCTCAGACCTTCCCAGAGTTTCAGTGCAAACATGTACTTGTCCAAAGTGTATTTGTCAAACAATTAATTAGCTTAATTATTAAGTAATTTACATAATTATATAAATAATTCACATATTTGTTAGGCACACACAGGATGGAGGAAAGGCATCTGGTGCTGTGCTGCTTGATGCCAGGGAGCAGCTAAGGTTGTCCCCAAACCCGCAGCACCCCTGCTGCCTTAAGGAGCACTGCTTGCCTGAGCTGGAGAGCTGTAGTAGTAACTTGTGGCAAATATTTACTGAGTGATCTCACATATTAAATAATGCAGCAAATCATGGCGTTACTTTCTCTTGGAGCAGTATTTGCCAAGAGAAATATCTTTTATTAAGCTGACTGGTATAATTGTAGGGTGGGCAAGGTTTCAGGTGCATGATCCCTCATAAGAGTGGACAAAGCAGCAGCAAACTCCAGGCTTAATAATGGTTAGGATTAACAGCTCTCGTTTATCCTAATTGCATTATTCAATTAGACAATTTGAGAGAAAAGGGATAATTGCTATCAGTGTAGCATGGAGAGAGGTGAAGGCTTGCTAACCTCTTGGCTACATAGAAATAAATCATATTCCCTTTTTTTACCCTTCTGACAAGTGGACTAATTCACAACATCTGGCAAGTAAACAACAGCTCATTGCTACTCCATTGCCATGCCTGCAATTCAATGCATTCGGGGGAAAGGGAGATTTTCTGTCTGGCTACGGGCAAAGTCTTAGATTTTGTGCAGTCTCAAGACCACATCTTCTGCCTGTCCATTTAGAATATAGTGCAAACCATCTTCTCAGAAGAATAAAGAGTTCATATTTTTTTATGCTGCTATTCAACTGTTTCTAACCCAAGTATTCTCTCTCAAGAAAATGAATAGCACACCAGAATGAACAAAAAAGTATTTTTTCTGCCTTTAAGATTTCTTGCACAGGTTGCAACTACCAGAAAAACATTTCCTACTTTCTCACATCTACACTTGTAATAACAGAGAGGAAACAGCATGAAAACAGACAATTGTGAGAAGCAGCACAGAGGACTGACCTGATATTTGTGGTGTCCAGGGGAACAGTCCTCGCCTCCCTTTTGCCAGGTCCATTGAAGTACAGAGATTTTCCATCGCTGAGCACGCCACAGCCTGTCCCAACCTGACCTCCTGTTATCTTGTACCAGAGAGGGCTTAGCTTCCTCTCAAACCTGTCGAACATCTCACTGTGATTAGGCACATTAGACACACAGGTTCCATGCGACGCTTCAAGACAAAAAAAATAAAAATATGGGAGATGCTTTGGTGAAACTGTGCTGAACAGAGTAAAGGTCATAAAGTACATTGGCACACGGTTCTGTTGCATTCACATATGAGAAAGTATTGGGCTTTTCTAAGAAAAAGCCGTGACAACAGCATTGTATCTTTTTTAACCCACTTTACAAATATTTGTAAGCAGAGTAAGCCCTCTTCCTCTAAACTGTAAGGTAGCTTATTTCACTAGGTGAAAACCAGCCGTGCTTTATGTTGATAAGGCATTTTATGTAAGCAGAAAAATTATCTTTTTATTTTGTTTTAAACAAATTGAATAAAAGATGTTATCTTATTGCTTTGTTGGTATAGAGGATTGAAAAGGGTGTAATGTGCAACTGGTTGTGTCAATCACTGTTTTTTTTTATTGGGTTTGGGTTGGGGTTTTTTTTGTATTTCAGCATAAAACCCCCTGAAACCACAAGTGAGCAGAATTTTCCACAGAAGGGCCTGTCAGAACATATGTTCTCTCCTGGTCCCATGCCATCTGATGGCCAGGGGACTCAAAACCAGCATCTTTTGAAGATGATCCAAAGGCTTTTAAGCAGACTTTTCAGTTTATAATATTTTATTTTGTTTTCTCTTTTATTGCTAGTCTCTTCCCATTCATACAGATGGTGATATTCAAAGATTGTGGTTGCCAGAAACATCATCAGTGTCCGCTGCCTTCAGTTGCTCTGTTTTGCCTGTGCTGAATTTTATTTAACAGAATGAAAAGATTCTTGCTGGCAGCCCATGAAATTTATGTCATCATCTATTTTTCCAGACTATCAGATAGGAAAAACAAGATGCTAGATTTACAGCTGTAACTCAGCCAATGCTTACTGTAATCCCACCTAAAAAGGGTTGTCTTACCTGTGTAGCCCAGGTCACAGAAGCAGACCCCCGAGACGCAGTCCCCGTGACCGTTGCAGTAGTTGGGGCAAGGCTCAGAAATGTAAACGCCGTCTAAGCCAAAAGGAGGCACACTTTTGTGGGAGCTGCTCTCCTGGATCCAGCGGAATCGAGTCTTACTATAGAGAAACAATGAGGAAGAGCACAGTATTACTATTCCCAACTTCAATATCTACTGCTCCTTGTTTAAACTTAAAAGGAGCTTTTGCTAATGGGTGCCTGGAAAATATTTCTGACATCCTACGTAGATTTTGTGCAACTTCACTTCAGGATATTTTTTAGATTTTTGGGGTGTATTTTGACTTTATTTCTCTGGCCTGTATCCATCAGTGTGATGTAAAGAACAGATAAAAGGTTTTAGCAACATAAGTGCATGATTAGACACGACTCTGACTCGCTACCCAGTTTGACTTGAACTGCTAATTACATGTTAGAACCCAGAACTCCATTTCTTACAGTACTTATGAAATGAACTGGGTTGTGTCAGTGTTGCAGAGTTTATTATGGGATTGTATTTTGTGTAAAAAACCCTCAAGTAATTTGGATACAAGAAAAATCATCAACTTTCTAAAAATAATGTCAAATAACGTGTCCTACAGGACATGTGGTCAGAAATACTAAGTTTTTATTCTTGGACGACAACATGAAATTCCTGGAAAACAGTGATCTAACCCTTAACTTGTATAACTGAAACAGGGACCTCAGTGAGCCTACAATAAGTTACTCCAGCTGACACACTGCATAGGAAATCTGTTGAAGAAAAAATATTTTGATTATTAATTTTTGGTCTTTAACTTTCAGCTGAATCAGTTTATAGGAGCTTCAGAAGGGGAACAGATTTAAAATCTGCCAATCCAATAGTTTAACTAAGATCCTCCTTGTAACTCTGCCTAAAATATAATAAACCTATTGCTTTTTTTCTGCTGTGCACTGGGATTTGGTAGGTAGGTGATCACCATGCTGGTGCTCTGTACCAACCGATGAAACGGAATGGTCTCCAAATAACCCATGAACCATGATTTCCAAAGCGACCCACAGTGAATTCAGTTTTCAACACACCAAGACCCTCATCGTACTCACAATACTTACATTTTTAATGTATTAGCCTGAGCTTCTTATTCCTGATCACAGTACTGAACATAATGCCAAACAGATTGCTGGTATTGATTCTGCACTGCTTGTTTTGGGTAAATCAAATCAGCTGGTGTCAGATCTGTGCAATTTGGCACCTGCTTTTATTGGCTAATTACTGAAGAAAAGACAAACTTGTTACGGTACACGTTACTATTTCAACTCCTTGCGGCAAAGGCACTGGCTCCCCTGCTACACAATATGCCACATACATACTCAAAATCTGTGCCAAGGCTTGAGGATGAGTAGCCTGTGGCGGCAGGATGGGGCTAAAACCCAGAGGCAGCACTAGAGCAGCTGCCTGCGGGGAGAGAGGCAGGAGGCAGCAGGGGCATGGCCAGAGGCATGGCCAGGGGCATGGGGGATGGCTGCTGGCTGCGCTGGCAGCGCTTGGTGCAGGCACCAAATCTGACCGGGGCAGTTTACTGACAGTGAACAAGGGGAGTGAGAAACTTCAGCCAAATCCAAGTAAAACTGAGAAAAGCCTTCTGATTTCAAAGCTTATTTGTGTCTTCCACTGTCTGATGTTTTCTCATCTGTATTAACATGATGCTGAGGTCACGCTCACAGATGAGCACACCTGTCATTCCTCCCTCCTTTGACTTCAGCTGTCCTGGCCACCTTCAATGACACAGCACATTACGCAACAGCTCAAATACCCTTCTAGGATTTCTTTGCCCAGTGACAACTGTAAAATTAATCCTGTTCGAAAGGCTTATTTGATTCAAGTGACCTATCACTCTCTTGCTGGTGCCTCTGACCTAACTGATAAGTGTAAAGACAGGCAGCACCATGATGAAGAGATTGATGTCAAATTAAAATGTTCTGGTTTCCTTGTTGCTCTGTAATGTAATTTTATAGACCATTCTGACTGCTTTAAAATGAAAAGCTCCTCCCTGTTTTGGAAAGCACTGTATTTTTCCCAGATCTGCTGATTTTTAACACTGCTTTTATCTACAGCTTGCAACTTTCTCCTAATGCAGCATCAAAGAAGAGACAGCCTATTCACGGGTACCACTGGCATCACTGGTTTACAATGTACAGTACCTGGCTGCAAGCGACCTGGGGATAACAATAGTAATTCTTGTCCAGTCCTCAAAGTCTCCTGTGTGATACACAGTCGGCTCACTCAGCTCCCGGGAGCTTCCTTCACATCCTTTTGTGCCTGGAGATGCAGGGTAACAGCCCTCCTTCACGAGCGACCAGAAAAGCCCAGCATCATGCGAGTACTGAAGCAGAACGGGAGCAGAGCTGCTGTACTGGTTGGTGCAACCAATGTTCAGCTGCAAAAAAGCAGAGCATCAGATATGAACTGAAAAAACCTGCACTATTATTGGCATTTATTGTCTGCAAACCAGCTTTGACTTCTTGGTTTATGAGTCTCAGCACTCTGAAAACTTGCTTTGAACCCTGCTGGCAAACAGTGACTGATGTTTGGAGTCTGTTTCCTACACATATATGACATTTCTCAGTAAAAATTCCCACTATCCCTTCATTACGGTTGCCAGGTTCAGCACACTGAAATGTACAAAGAACTCTTCAAAGGTCCTGGTGCAGAGCACACCACGAACAGCAATCTCTGCGCAGGCACCTACGTGGCCAGAGGAGTGGAAGAGCTGTTTCCTCTGAGACCCATCCCATCTGCAGTCCACCCCATGTGCCCAGAGGATCAGCCTGACTCCCAGCTCCCCGCTGTGCTGGGCTGCAAGCCCTGACCACAGCCTAGTCACTGGCCTCCCAGGAATGGTGTCTGGGAGTTGGCGCAGCAGTTTGGGCCCCCAAAACAGAGCAAAATTGGATGAAGTAAAAAAATGCATATTAAAATGTGAAATAAGAATGAAACCAAGACAAAAATCTACTGCTGATTTGAAGTTTTCAGTTTCATTTTTCAACCTATCAGAAAAACATTAGTTTTCATTATTGTATTGCAGAAATTCTACTTGAGCTGTAGAATGTAAAATGTAAAACAAAGTCATTCATGTAAAATGAAATAATTTTGACAAATTACTGTCTTTGAGTTTATCAATGCAGAATTATTCCAGGCAGCTATTTAAAATAGAAATTTCACAAACTTAGGAAAGCATTTAACCATATGTTTGAAATTAAAGCATGCAAATAGGATTAACACATTTACATGCAGGCCAGTTTAAAAGCTTTCCAAAGAAGAGAGAAGTATAAATGCAGGCCTTAAATAATAGACTCTATAAACAAGAACTCACTGTTCTCTGATACATCTTGTTTATGTTTGGTATATTTATGTTACATTGCCAAGTTTTTTAGCAATGGAAGGTGTGTGAAATATTTTTAAGTATTGCTTTTTTAGACTAAACAATTTTCGAAATGCTGTTGACGATCAAACCTACAGAACAGAGACCTAGTCACTGAAGTAGAGGAAAGTGGTGAAGAGGCAAATAGCATCTCTAGGCTGAATGGTATTTATATATTGAAATATTTTTGGGGTTAGAGAGTTTAAAGTATAAATCTACAAGCAATACTCAGAAATTGTACTGCAGTCCCTCAGTTTGTATAGCATTTCATTAGCATAACTTTTAGATTAAATGAGATTATTTTACAAATCCCATTATTTCTAACTAACTTTCCTATTTATAGAACTGTGGGAATTATATTTGAAAAGCTGCCTGTAAACATCTGATCTCTAATAATTCCACTTGTAAATTATTCAGTGTCTGTATCCACCAATTATGTAAGGACCATGTATTTGTGGTGAGCTCATTAAAATTGCATTGCAACCAACCTCCAGAATTCACCAATGGGATTTCATTATAAACTCAATAAAATTTTGATTAGGGTTCAGAAACAAGAGCTTGTCAAAGCAAATACACTTTCTTTGGAACCCGTATTCTGATGTATTGTCAGACCACTGAAATTTTTGTAAGCCCTTTAAAGAAGAGAATGCTAATTGGAACCTATATTCATTGACATAATAAAAGTAAATTATATAAAAACCCCACACTGGAGTACAGAGCGGCTTGTAAGTCCTTAAATAGTTTAAAATACAAAAAATGTACACAAACCACATTGGAGCTTTTGTAGTCATGGAGCCCCAGATGGGATAAATCCTTTTTCCCTGGATGGTGCAATAGCATTTCCTAGTCCTGACTTGAATATAGTGACAGTCTCTTCAACCCACTTCTGAAATGTGTTGTAGAACAACAAGCTTTAAAGCTTCTTCAGACGGGTAAAAAAGCTCTCCTGCACCAAGATTTTGGCTATCCTTTTAGAAAGCAGCATGCTGTATGAATTCATACTTGTGTTCTTCACATCTTTTTATGTAGTGGTATAATTTATCACCTTGTTTTGAACTGTGGCCCCAGTGACACCTTGCTAGTATTGACTAAGGGCAGTTTTACTGATATTCTGTAGGGATTTATGTTTAAGGAATACCTTGAACTGCAGGACGTATCCAGGCTTCAGAGTCAAATCGCGAGTAACCGCAAACCGGTCTCCATCTGATTTACCAAAGAGCATGGCAGAGGGGGTGGCAGAGCAGAAACTTTCATTTTTGGCCATCCCTTCATTGGCCAACATTAACCATACGCTCAGTTGGTTCATAGGGTAATCAAATGCTGGCTTTTCGTAAAAGTTCTGTTAGAAATGAAAAGGAAAGCAACAGCGAGTACTACCACTTTGCAGTGTGACTTCAGAGTAATTTCCAAAATGATCAACTTTCAAATTTTGCAATCTGTATTTTCTGTCATTTTCAAAAAAGTGAGATGTCCAAAATTTCTGTCTTGACTCTTTGAGAAGATAAATAATTATATCTTCTGTCATAAAGATTAGGAGCCTGATGTCTTTGTGGTAAGACCCAGGTTATTCCCACACAGAGGGATGCAGCTGCAAACACCACAGCTGTTTCTTTAAATACACACGATACTTTCAAAGAAAATTATATTTAAAGAGAAATCTACTAACAGAGAGGATGGTTCCTTTTTCGTGGGTATGCTCACAGCCTGCTCTTGCTTATTACCTGTGGTAAAGTGGGATTAACTACAGGAATGATGTGCTTCTGCTTCTCTGACAAAATGATGATGTCATCGATGGCCCATTGATCATACCCTTCCCCTGAAAACACAGGCTGCCACCAGCGAAACCTGGTGCAAGGTGTCTTGGCTGCAGCTGGCAGCTCCAGATAGACAAACCTGAAGAAGAGAAATTCAGCAGAACTTTAGGGAACACAGTTTGGAGAGAAATAGGAGAAATACCACTGGACAGGGAAAAGAGGCAGGAAAGCCAGTCTCTATCTTACATGTAGAGGCCCTCAGAAATCTTCTATATATCATCTGAATATCTATTTATAAACTGCTTATCATGAAGCCTTCTTCGACCTTCTTGTCTGTGAACAATGTAAACTCCTTAAGACAATGGCTATTTTTTACTCTCTACTACTAATTGCCTAGCACAATAAGGAATTGATTTGAACTCTCCAGCTTTGAATTAAACTGTTCAGATGATCCTTGTCAGCAAGTCTTAATGTTCTTCTGGTGCCAGCAAGTAATAGCAAAATATGCTGGCAAAATTAATTTCTCATTCTCTTCTGCTGGTTGGTTTTATTTGTAATCAAAAGCATCCTTCTATTACGATGCAATAGCTTATGTAGCAGAGTTTTCTACTGTGGATAAAAATATTTTATTTTTAAATAAATGGAAAATAAGATCTGGACCACAGTACTCAAGGTGAGATCACACCAATGCTGAATACAGTGGGATAATCACTTCTTTTGACCAGCTGGTTATGCTGTGTTTGATGCACCCCAGGATGGGGTTTGCCCTCTTGGCTGCCAGGGCACACTGCTGACTGCTATTGAGCCGGCTGTTTACCGGCACCCCCAGATCCCTTTCTGCAGGGCTGCTCTCCAGCCACTCCGCTCCCAATTTATATTTGTGCCCAGTGTTACTTCATCCTAGGTGCAGAATACAGCATTTTGACTTGTTAAATTTCACACCATTAATCATAGCTCAACACTCTGATCTGTCTAGATACAAGGCCTCTTTTCCTTCAAGAGAGTCAATAGTACCTCCCAATTTGGTATCATCAACAAACATGCTGCAGATGCATTCAACTTCTGCATCCAGATCGTTGATAAATATATTGAACAGAACTGGTTCTAGAACTGAACGCTGAGGAATGCCACTGGTGACCAGTCACCAGCCAGATGTAGCCTCATCCACTACAACCCTTTGAGCTCTGCCCTTCAGCCAGTTCTTCACCCAGACACCATGAACCCACTTATTCCACAGCTGGACAACTTGTCCAAAAGGATTCTGTGAGGGATAGTATCAAAAGCCTTACTAAAATCCAGAAAAACTATAACCACCGCCTTCCCCTCATCCACTAGGCAGGTGATTTAACCTCTACTTTATCAAAATTACAGGACACATCCAACAAAGAAGCTACATGCTGAAACCTTCATCACTGGACTATCCAATATATTATTTTTAGACAAAACATTTGTCCCTCTGAGTAACCAAGAGTGAGGGTCCTTACTGAATATAGCTATGCATATTTATTTTTCTGCTGCTCGAAACGTGGTCCAGATCTTATTTTCCAATTCCTTATTTTCCAGGACATAAATCTAGGAGTCCTCTGGAAAAGAAGGTATCCTGTGGCCCTGAACAATTCCTCCACCTCTCTCTGCCTAACCAGCAACTGAGGGTCCATGGTACAAAATAACACATGATATAAAGAAAGAATATCAAAAGGAATATATGTACAAATGCGTATATGTAAGGTCTCTAAATCGGACTGAACAATTAACTAATTATTGTACTTTTTAACATAAGTATGACTAGGTTTGAAACTTTAACTTTTATTTAACATCATTTTTGTAAGGTGTTTACAAATTTGAATAAAAAGCAAACTGTCTGAGAAGGCCTAAAGTTCTTCTATGAAGATCCATACAGGAGGGCAACAAAGCTGGTGAAAGGGCTGGAAGGAATGACCTATGAGGAGTAGCTAAGGACTTTGGGTTTGTCTAGTTTGGAGAAAAGGAGGCTGAGGGGTGACCTCATGGCTCTCTGCAGCTTCCTGAGAAGGGGAAGTGGAGAAGGAGATGCTGGTCTCTTCTCACTGGGATCCAGTGAGGGGACGCATAGGAACGGTTCAAAGCTGCATCAGCGGAAGTTTAGGCTGGACGTTAGGAAGCATTTCTTTATGGAGAGGGTGGTCAAACACTGGAACAGGCTTCCTGGAGAGGTGATTGATGACCCAGGCCTGTCAGTGTTTAAGAGGCATTTGGACAATGCTTTAACTTTTAGCCAGCCCTGAAGTGGTCAGGCTGTTGGACTAGATGATCGTTGCAGGTCCCTTCCAACTGAAATAGTCTGTTGTGTTCTATTCTATTCTACACAAAGTTCCGTGGTTTTATACTTCCAAGTGCCTAGATCACCTTTAGAAAAGGACAGTTTGCTGAGTTACAGAAGTCCTTCTGAAAACATTATTCATGGCAATGCAAAATGACAAGATGCAAAGATAAAATTATTTACATATTGAAAGACATGAACTACAGGTAATAGAAGTAATGTTAATATCTATGCAGACAAACGCAATTTAAATTTTCACTGACAAGCTATCTTACAGCAAATTTGAAATGCTGAACATGATTTCTTCTCCTTAAATATTTCTTTAAAGGAGTTTTTGTCGTATGTGACACTAATACATGTTCATAAGATCTGAAACCAGAGTCAGAGGAAATGGCAGATTTCTTCAACACTTGTGGACAAGTTCTGTGTTTGCTTGCTAATGTTTTGCAGATAGTAGCATTTTAGTCAAGTATCACATGGGAGGGTGAGTGATCTGAAACTTTAGATTTTGATTCAGTTTTTTTAAGGCCCACTTTCATTAGATTTTTGCTTCCTAGTGACAGGAGTTTACTGTGGCAGCCCTGGAAAAGTTTCAATACAATGATAGCTTTTAAGTGTTATACCTTGAAATTATTATTCATGCTTTCATAAATTGAGAAACAGTTGTTTTTTTAAAGAGCTGATGCAGTATGGATTTAATTTAGACCAAAATTATACCTGGGTTTGCTGAAGTCAGAGAAATACATTTCTGCTAGTAGCTGCCAGTTGATACCACCATTATTGCTGTACTGCAGCAGCACACCTTCTTCTCTGCTGTCTGGTTTATTACATGAAGAACTTTCTCCTCCTATCTGGATGTAAAACTGGACAAAGTCCACCCAGGTCGTGTCCAAATCCCAGCTTACCAACTGTCTTTTTCCAGCCTACAATGCAAAGAACAGAAGGGCAATAATAATATTAAAAATGACACCTTCACTATGAATGGATGTATTTATAGTCCAACACAGATAAATATTGCACAGAAAATTGCACGACATGGAGGATGTAATTGAATTTTGTGTTAACATGGCTTTTTTTGTCTTTCAGACAACGATTCTGCTTGACCATCCTTCACATCTAAATCACCCTGGTGTGATCCCACAAGAATTTTTACTATTAGATTTTGTGCTAGTTTGGCTGGGATAGGATCACAGCCCAGCCGTGCCAGGCAGGCTGCTTGCAGTTTCGAGTCAGCCAGGGCAGCTGACCTGAGTGAGCTACGGGGGTAGCCCATCCCATAATGTCATGGCCATTATAGAGGGGAAAGTTTGCTCAGGAGAAAGTGCTCCTGCTGGATTTCTGCTGGGGCTCTGGCTGGTGTCCTGTTGGGGGTCCTCTGGCTCCTCCTCTGCCTTCTTCCTGCTCCTGAGCACTGCTCTGCTGTTGACTGGGACTGCTGCATATTCATTTAGCTGAGTATGACGTATACCTTTGTTGGTATTAGTGCTGTTTCATTAAATCTGTTTTCGCTTCAGCTTGTGGATGTCCTCTCCCTTTCCCATTTCCCCTTCCTGGCTGGTGAGGGGTCATTGGGTGATAAAGCAACTGTTATAGTTCAGCCCTGGTTATAGGCTAAATATAGACAGTTTTCAACATGCAATGCAACTTCACAACACAATTTCCATACAACTATTTAATCTCTTGCCTTCAAGGTCCTAAGTACCTTCAGAAGACAAAGAGAGGTACTGGGTATACTGAACCAACTGGGGCTAAACTTCTAAGTACTCAGTTTTGTAATGATAAAACATAAAGCAGTAATATGACCCTTCTGAAGTCCCATTTCCCCACTCAAATCTTGCACTGTATAGGGTTACCCAATCATCTGAAACTATAGCCCCTATAATACCTGTTGCTTGAAGCCTGTTTCCTATACAAGAACAAAGGAATGGCATTTTCTCTTCATGCTTCACCTGAGTAGGATTTGTTCCTACATAAAACTATACTCTTTTCGTAGTAAGTGTTGTAAATCGTGAGTCTCTCAACTAAAACATGTAGATTTGGGTTCAGGTTTACATAAGCATAGCTGAGACAAACAGCCTCATAAAATTTAGTGACTAGTTTTTCCAAGGATGTTTTTGAGTTCTGGCACGAAACAGCTCTTGGATGTCTACACAGTGGTCAACATAGTCACTCTGTGCATGTTGACAAAGGAAAACCAAGCATATTCAGCTAAAAAAAAGCTTTAAGGTTTAAGAGCCTTTTATTGTAGCTGGAATTATCCTGTCCCACTCTTGCCCTTGCACCATGGTGCTTCAGGCTGAGCTTGTGGGCTTGTACAACAAGCCTACAAGATGCTGGTATGTGATGTAGAGCTGCCCATGGTGAGGCAGGACACAGGGCAAGAGGAGTGTCCCCACAGAGATGACTCTTGTTCACCAGACCTGGCACGGCCCTGCCATGGCATAATGTCGTGCTGCCACAAGCTTTTATAGGTAGGGTAAAGCCAAATACGTGCAGCTGGAGGGAGGGTGCAGGATTCATATTTCTGCATTCATTAAAAGTAGCTGCAAACTGGAACTGCCCCCCAAATTTGTGCAGAACTGGCAACATACTTACTGTTCCTAATTGCCTAAAAGGTCATGAGTTCCTGTCCATCTCCAAGCACAAAAAGGTATCCAAAAGGAAAACCTGGGGTAAATTATAAAATTATGCCTATGTTTTAAGTAATTTTTGTATTTTTCTTTCTTACTTGTACATTCATGATCCTTCGGGCAAATTTACAGACAAATTTGAGATAAGCAAGTGATGTGATCTAGCTGGACATAAGTAACAATATTTATGAGCTGAGACTTAAAATATCATTTGTGTTTTTTAATAAGATGATAGGTAAGTTTAAATCCTGTTCCACCTGTCCCCTCTTTCCTCTTTCTACCCAGGTCAGGGTAAACTCAGCACAGATAAATGTCTATTGCTTTCTCTCTCAGAACACTTTGCTTTGCTGGTGTTACAGCCTGGGTCCATAGCTTATTTGTAGACTCTACCAAATAGGCCACATCACACTGCTAGACTAATTTCTGAAAGCTGAATGCTTGTGTTTTTGAAAATTGGTTAGCTTGCACCACTGATAACAATTAAGACCTGTGAAGAATCTTTGACCTTCAAAAAGTTCATTTAAGATACAGTCATATTGATTTGGTCTTGAATTATGCCTGCTTTTTTTGGCTTTTTGGTGGCTTATCCCCAGCTGAGCAAAGCCCTCCTGGATGGTGCCATGAGAGTGAGATGGGCTCAATCCTGGGTGCAGCCCTGAGCTTCCTGGTGCAGCCCCATATGGCTAATACTGGCCAAGCTGACACTGATAATCTTTTTGGTAGTTTGCTTTCACAGCTTCTGTGGTGGGTTTTCCATATCTACACCGCACAGCAGCTCTGTCTGCCAAAGGGTTAGCTACAGAACCAGGTTAATTGAGAAAGGGCAACAGTGACATAAAACCTCAGAGGAATTGCAGGGGCTAATTGAAAGAGCTCTGTATTGCTAGCACACCTACAATTAATTAAAATGAGTTGTAAAACAAAAGATAGAGGGTTGGCAAAATGAAGCCAACATTAATTCTGGTAGCAGTAATTGATTATGGCAGTAAACAGTAGACATTCAAATAAGAAGTGGCTATTTGAGCAATTGAAAAGAAATGGAGGCTGTGAATATGAGTTCCCAAAACAATACAGAACTCTTGGGCAACTAGAAAAATATTTTTTTATTATCTATGAGCATGGCCACTAGATGCCTCAAAAAAGATCTAAACAGAAATTAAATAAACCACCTTCTGTTAATGGCACACAGACTGTTACTACTCAAGAAATGAATGATAACCTAACCCTTAGAGATCAATAGAAAGAAGCCAAGGATTTCTAAATGAGTTTTTCACTCCTCCTTAGTAGAAATCAGCAGAAAGATCATAGCAGGTTAATTCTAATTTAGCAAACTACTTTTGTGAAACTTGGCATAAGGAACTGAGCCAGAAGGAAAAACATCTAACAGAGAAGACAATTAGATAAAAAAATCCAATTATCACAATTAGCTAGTTATACTGATTGGTCTATTATGAAATTTTCAGTGCAGAGCTGCATTTCTAGGGAAGCTGGATGTGAGTCTATGTAGGAGTGCTGAAAATTATTTGATGGGTTAGATTTTTGTAATGAGGTAAACAACACACAATTACGTGGCGTTGCATATTGGGTTATTCTTCTGGGACTAATCGGGCTCTCATGACAGCAGTGGCAGTTTGATCAAACCTTTAAAAGACAAACACATAGCTGCATTTATATCCTCCCTTTCAATTAAGAACAAAACAAACCCCAGTACTAGACCTGAGAAGCAACAATAAAAAATAAATATGTGATTGCAACACATAATCTCACATCTGGTCATAAAGATATCTTTTTACTTTAGTTATAATTGCTATTAATTAGCAGAATTCCCTATATCTCTTTCTTGCACTGTTATTTTTTTCCTGCAAACCATGCATGTTATACAGAAGAGTATTCTCCTACAGGCTAACCGGTTTCTAAAAGTCTGGAAGGGTTGTTTTTTCACTAGTTTTGGTCCTGTAACCTCAAATTAATCTGCTTGTCCCCTGGAAATCCAACATTTCTCCATCCCTCACCCAGGACAGTACAGAACAAACAAATGGGAGCTGTTGGATGCTGAGAAAGAACTGAGTCTTAAAACAGAAAATGCACAGTTAAGAGAATATGAATGTACACACTTCCCAGCACACTGGAGATTTACTTCCTTCCATTACAGCTGGTATTTCTTGAACACATAACGCATGTGTCTATCCCTGTCTCTCTTGATTGCTTTGTCCTTTACCTGCAGAGCACAGCTGTGTTGTTTAATGTACTTCTCATACGGCATGCAGCTTTTTGCCACTTTCCTTTTCTTTGCCGTACAACCACATTATGCTGCATTCAAACCTACAGTATGTTCTTTTCTCAGTCTCCCATCCCTTGTTAGTACCTTGTTGAAGTAGAGCGAGGAGCCAGATGAGATGACCCCACAGCCTTCTTCAGGCTTGACGATCTCTCCCCCTATAATTTCCTGCCACTCTGTCTTCAGGCTATCTGGGTTCTCAAAATCAGACATGATAGTTGAAGGAAGGGGATTTTCAGGCTGACATTCAGTACCCCGAAACCCTGAGTCACACCTGCAAGGAAGCATAAATGTAACAAGCTTTTAAAGTCTATGTGATGCTAACAATACTTAAGGCGGCACACTGACCTTGTAAAGTTACATGTGAAATAGCAAATCATTCTGGGATTGGAATTTTTGATCCTGGAAACAAACTAGAATAACTGGATAACGAAAAAAAGCTGTATCTTATTTCTAAAAAAACCCGCCGGTACTGCCCGTAAAGTTCGAAACTGGCAGACAGTAGTCTGTGCCCTTGGTATTGCACCCAGTCTGGCAGTGGCTGCCAAGCAGTGATGATCTGGTCCCTGGTGTCCTTCTGACCCAGTGAAACATGTCTGGCACTGAGCTGGTCCCTGGAGCCCTTGTGCAAAGGGCTGGAGGGACCCCGAGGACCCTTGCAGCAGGGCAGCCCTGTACCACTGAAAGTTATTCTAATACCAGGATCTGCCAAGGATATGGGTTCTTGGACAGAGAGGTGTGGAGCAACCCACTGTTAATATTGCTTGAATGGTCTAACCACTCACAGCGCTTTTATATTTTAATGTGTAATCTAACAGTAAGAACAATAGAAAAGAAAAAAAAAGTATGCAAAAGAATAGGATACCTGAAGTATCAGGAGACCATTGTTAAGAGGAACAGGCAAATGCTTTATACCTGCAAACACCGTGGTCACACCAGCCGTGTCCGCTGCACATGTTGGGACACTGCTGTCCAATGTAGATGTTGTCTAAGGCCCATTCGTCTTGGGCTGTGTAGTAGCACTGACTCCAGCGGAAACGTGTGGCGCTGGACCTTAAAACCAATAACAATACTTTAGTTTGTGATTCTTCACAAAACTGTAGGAAAAATAAAATGCAACTACAAAAACTAAAGTGACTTCATATCACAATCACAGTCCAGCCTGCAGAGACTGGCACAAGCAAAGACAGACTTTCATAAATGAACTTTCTAGATGACGCCACTTGCTGCACAGGGCTATAAAATGGACTTTCCAGTCATGCATGGCATTTCTGAGGAAGGCTGCGGAGCTGTTACGTGGACTTTGTGTGTTATTTTAAGATAAAAATATCAATGAATATTATTGGATTTTTATTGGGTGTTAGTCTGCAAGGGTCACAAGTTGCAAAACTAGGAAGGTGGATCTAGGGTGTGATTTTGATTTTTATATTTTTGGTCACTGTTAACAGGCTATTGTGTAAAAAGGTTTCTTCTGATATTTATTATAAAAAAAATCTATTAAATTAGTTCTTGAGTGTAAGCGTTTCTCCCTTGGAATACTTGCTATTTTGTTGGATACAGAAATTTCTTTTTGTCAGGATGATTCTATCACTGGTGACACTGTGATCACAAGTTATTGACAAAAATCCTGTTTTATAGCACCCATTTATTCCACATTGCAAATACCTTGCTCTTGTCCAGCTACTCAGACAAAATCTGTAACACTCAAGGTTTGTGGTGGGGAACCATTGGATTAGATTACTTGCCTATATATAACTAAGCTCTGGATACTTTTAACATTCTTCAAGCAGAAAACTTTGCTGTAGTTTCTCCTTTCTAGTTAAATAGTTTCTCTTCAACAGATTTTTCTTTATTGTAGTGGGTCAGGTAACATTATCTATTAAAAAGTGTTTGATGTTGGCCCTCTAGGAGATTGTCCAATGCGACATTGACATTTTCCATGCTGAATGACTCCTGCTAGCCAAACCCAGACTGGTACTCACCACCCTTGAAAACCAAGGCTGGAGAATCATAGAATACCAGGTTGGACCTCAAGGATCATCTAGTCAAATCTTTCAAGGTAAAAATACAGTTTAAATCATATGGTCAAGCTGAATCTTAAAACTGTCCAATGTAGGGGAGTCCACCACTTCCCTTGGGAGATTATTCCAATGTCTAATTGTTCTCATGGTGAAAAAGTTTCTTCTGGAGCCAATTGGAATGTCCCCAGGAGTAACCAGTATCCATTACCTCTTGTCTTTTCCATGTGACTCCTTGGAAAAATGGAGTCTCCATCTTCTTGTAGCCACCCTTTATGTACTGTTCTCCCCTAAGCCTTCTCTTCTCAATGCTGAACAAATCCAGTTTTCTCAGCCTTTCTTCGTATGGCAGGTCTTCCAGTCTTCCGATCATCTTCGTGGCCCTTCTCTGGACCCTTTCCAGCTTGTCCTCATGTTTTTTGTATAGTGGGGACCAAAACTGAATGCAGTACTCAAGGTGTGGTCTGACCAGTGCTGAGTAAAGTGGGATAATGACTTCTTTATATCTGCTGGTGATGACCTTGTTAATGCAACCCAGCATCCTGTTGGCTTTCTTTGCCACTGCAGCCCACTGTTCACTCATGTTGAGCTTGTTGTTCACCAAGATCCCCAGGTCCCTTTTCACAAGGCTGCTCTCCAGCCAGGTGGATCCCAGTCTGAGCTGAATTCCTGGGTTATGTATTCCCAGGTGCAAGACATTTCACTTGTCCTCATTGAACTTCATAAGGTTCCTGTTAGCCCACTCCTCCAGCCTGTCCAGATCTTCCTGGAGGGTGGCTCTCCCTTCTGGAGTGCCAGCTACCCCATTCATTTTGATGTCATCTGCCATCTGCGAACTTCATCAGGTTGCTCTTGATCCCAACATCCAAATCACAGGAGAAACTGAATCATGAGAAGAGTAATTTTTGTTGCTGTCAAGCCTTTCCAAGCTGCCATGCCAATCTGTACACATCCAACAGGCTACAGGCGCTGGCTAGTTGCAGCTCCCAGCTGATGGGTCCAGGGACCCTCCACTCCATGCTCGTGCCAGAATGAGATTAAGAAAAATACATTGCATGTGAAGTGAAACAAAGATGGGAAATTGTTTATTGTGATGGAGCGAAAGAGGCTGTGTTGGCTGTGTGATGGGTCTGGGAAAAAAGGGGTGGAGGGGCAAGGTGGGCACTGAGGCTGGGTCATAGAGCTGTGGAGGGGCTGGACAGAGAAAGTAAGGCTGACTGAGCAGAATTAAAAATCAGACTTTAAATTGTCACAGGCCTGTACCTGGCCAAGGGCTGACTGGGCAGGCTGAGGATGAGAAGCAGGAGGTTCATACAACAAGTAGGAGCTTCTTTCCTAGCTTGTTTCTGAGCTATATGGCTACGTTATGATGGCACAGGATATAATGCTGTTACTCTAATTTAAGATAAAAATCCCTTGCCCCACCCTCAAAAGTTTAAGTAGAATAAGACATATTAAAATGAATATTGTAAAGGTGGCCGAGTTGCCTGCTTGCATTTATGGAAGTAAAAAAAAGGATAGAGGATGCCTGTGAAGCTAAAATGGGCATTGGTCCAGGGCAGTTAACCATCCAGTCACATTCTAGAAGCATACAAAGATTAGTTTAGTACATGTTTAGAGAAATTTTTAAAATATCAATTTTGAATTTCTTTAAAGAACGACTGAAGCTGCTCAAGGGCTTGATTCTTAATTGAAATGACCCTTGTTGTCTGTTTCAAGTATCTGCTTGATACTGCAAATACTGTAAGCGTTTTTACGGCATGCAGTTAATCTGTGGGGGCAGATCTGCCCATTAAATACTCCCTCAGGATATAATGTATTGATGGGTTACATTACAAGAGCTATGAATTATCCATTAAATGTGCACAATGCCAGTAATCTGCACACAAAGGACTTCCTAAGCTTGCATAGGCACCATGGACAGTCAATTTTCACCACAATTATTTACTGTTTATTTTTGGAGTGCTCTGAAGCTAGCGCCTCACCTCAGTGGTGGTGTTAACGTTCACTACAGAGCGTCAATGGCACTGCAGAGAGCCCTATCAGAGACAGTGTGCTCTGGAAAGAGCACTAATGACTGAAGCTAACTCTCACATGAGCTGAAGAAAATAACACTACTGGAACCAAAGAAAGGTTTTAGAGCAGGCAATCCTCTCCCCCATGACCTCCCAGCACAATAAAATTGTGTCATGTTGTTTGTCCAGGTGACAGGAAGAAGAGCATCTTGGCCAGGCTCCTCCAGTTTTCGTTAGTAAAGGTATGTGGGTAGAGGTGAGGTGTTGGACTCTGCAGCCCGGGTGTATTTACAGTGATACAGGTGCAATTGCACCATCCCATGGAAGTGTTGTGGTGCCCAACAAGTGGTGGTGCACCCTGAACCCTCTTCCTGGTGTTGCTTGGTGTGGTGTTGATGACTTTTCCTCAGCTGCTCGCCGGATGCTGACGAGTGCAAAAGTCCCTGCAGGGTGGCTGTGTGGGAGCAACACAGCTGGTTTTGGGGCACCAGACTCACACCTGCCCTACACAAACAGTGGGGAGAGCCCACCCACAGGTAATAACAAAGTACACCTCTGTGCCCAGGGTTGCACCACACCTGAAACCCTACTGAGACCTCTGTGCAACACCACTGTGGGGCTGTTCCTAGGGCTGGGCCCACACCGCAAGGTGCAGAGCTGACACCAGGGCCAACAGCCCATGCTGGGGCTTGCATGGGTTTCACCTGATCAAAACGTTTTGCTGGACAGGCTCATTGTCCCCTTCCTGCTCCAGGGGGCTGCCACCCTGCCAGGCAAGGAGCACAGAGCCACACGCTGCCAGGGCAGCTCTGTCTTCCTCCTCGAGTCTCAGATGTTGGCTGCACATCAAGCTAAGAGTGAGCTCAGCTCTGCTTGTTACTTAGAAGCTCCACCAGATGAAAGCAGCGATGGCAGGAGATTTGTTTCCCTCATTTAAGGGGAGGGGAGGAAGGGAGGAGTTGTGTTGCCACCTGGAGCTGAACATGAGGCTGAAACAGAGGTGTGTACATCAGCTGGGTGTCTGGGGATGGTCCCCAGGGAGCCACATCCTAGCAGGCAGGGGTTATTTTTTGCTGCAAAGAGAGCTCTTCCCCAGGGACATCTTCACCGCTGTGAGAATCCTGTGGCCCCTGAGCTTCCCTTGTCTTCCTACCCAGCTGGGCGGTCGTAGGGAGCCGGTGGAAACTGGGGCCACCGTCCCACAGCCATGGGCAGCTAAAGCTCTCATGGATTCAGATTCCTGTCTGGGTGAGGGATAATGTGTGTTAGGCTGAACTCGCAATTGCAAAAGCAACACTGCTGAAAAGCCAGTCCTGCTCAATCTATTTGAAAGCTTTCCAAGGCTGCTCTGCACCTCAAGGTAACAACAGCTTAAGAGGATTATGCTGTTAAAAAGGGTAATCAACAATTTTAAAAAGCCATGTTAATTAAGAAAAAAGAATAAGGAGCTGAGTGTCAGCTGCATTCTCAGTGATAAAATACCAGTTTTCTGGACAGTCACCATTTGGACACCTATCAAGTAGAAGCGCAATATCGAGGAGTTATGAAAGCATTTAATTACAAGCAAAATAAACCTCCCTTGCTCCTCATATTTCTTCCCAGTTTTGGTTTTTTGTAGGTTTTTTTTGATGCTACTGGAAGGCAATCTGTCTTTCTGATGACATTATATCTAAGTCAGGTTGATGTCAAATAAAAGTCACTGTTGTTGCATGACATTTTATGTAAGCACAAGGAAATCGTGTCCCAGACGTATTGCAAGTGAAATGGTGTTCTTTCTGTTATAAATTTTTTCGGATATGTGAGTTAAAATAAAATCATTGTCTTCTCTCCTGGTATTAAAAACCTTAATGATTTAATGCAAATTTGTTGCTGACAAAATTATATTTGCTACCTTCTGAGTTACCATAATTACATTTACCCAATTATCCTGAAACTCTCATTCAGTCATTAGGTGTTGATTTGTTTATGAAGTCAGCAACTGACAGCTGCTTGTATCTCATTAAAGCCTGTTCATGTGTAAATGCCTCCCATAAAACTGAAATTAATTTTCATTCGTGTTAGAAATATTCACTTCAAGTACAATACAATTTCAGCAAGCAGGTGCATACATTTCATTTCTCCAATACAACCTCAGCGTTCCAGCAGATTTCTTAACATCCCAAATCTCAGATAACACAGGAACTTCGTAAATTCATGTTTGCCAGATGCAGGACATCTACAGATGTGCAGAAATACCAGCACACCCAGAAAGTTTTACGAGATAAATAGGTGTTGTTATGAACAATTTTCCAGCTGCATGAGCACAGTACCACAGCCTGACGCTACCTATGCACTCAAGGTGCAAACCCTCAGCAGAGAGCTATGTGTGAATGGATAAAATCTCTGGCAATGGTAGCAGGGCTGCACAGGGGTGTGAGGGCATGTTGAGGCTACTGAGGGCCAGAGCAAGACTAACGAGACCTCAAACCTTGTGTTAGGTTTGTGTCTGGTGGTGTTTTGGTAGAGGGGGAGCGGCTACAGGGGTGGCTCCTGTAAGAAGCTTCTTCTAGAAGCTCCACTGGCTCCAAGTCGGACCTGCCTCTGGCCAAGGCTGAGCCAATCAGCACCTCTGCGGAAAGGTATTTAAGGGGAGAAAAGCCTGTTGGGCAAGTCTTTGTTTGGGAGAGGAGGTGTTGTGAGAGAAACACTGAGGTCAGTGAAGGAGAGGAGGAGGTGTGCCAGAGCAGAAAATCCCTTGCAGCCCATGATGAGGTGGCAGGCCGACTCCCTGCAGCCCATGGAGGAGTGGAGCAGATGCCCAGCTGCAGGCCGTGGAGGGCCCCATGCCAAAGTAGGTGACTGCACCCAAAGAGGGTGGTGACTCAGGAAGCCCACGCTGGAGCAGTCTGCTCCTGAAGGACTGCACCCCGTGGAAGGGACCCATGCTGGAGCAGCTCATGAAGAATTGCAGCCTGTGGGAAGGACTCAAGTTGGCGAAGTTTGTGGAGGACTGTCTGCCGTGGGAGGGACCCCACATTGGAGCAGGGGAAGAGGGTGAGGAGTCCTCCCCTGAGGAGGAAGGAGCGGCAGAGACAACGTGTGACGAACTGACTGCAATCCCCATTCCCTGTCCCCCTGCGCTGCTGGTGGCGGGGGTAAGAGGTAGAGAAAATCGGGAGCAGGCCTGGGCCCAGGAAGAAGGTCTGCACTGTTGCAACAGATTTCCTAACACCCCAAATCTCTGATTACAAGGGAGCTTGTAAACACATGGTTGACAGATGCAGAATATCTACAGATGTGCAGAAATACTAGCACTAACCCCTTCTGGGGTGAGTGGAAGATGTTTTTAAGATTTGGTTGTACTTCTCATTATCCTACTGTGATTTGATTGGTAAATTAGTGGTGGTGGTGGTGTTTAAATTAAATTGATGGGGTTTTTCCCCCAAGTCGAGCCTGTTTACTGCCCATGACCATAATCGGTGAGTGAGCCCTCCCTGTTCTTGTCTCGATCCTTGAGCCTTTTGTTGTATTTTCTCCTCCTCATCCCACAATGGTGGGGGTGAGCAGGAGTAAGCAAGTGGCTGCATGGGGCTTAGTTGCCAGCTGAATGGGCCTAAACCATGATAAGCCTCAGTCCTGACTCCTCGTTTAGGTGGGTTTTTTTCCTGAGTAAAAAGCACAGGGCAGGCTGGGTATTTGGGAGCCCTTATCGGGCTGAGCCAGAAGGAAGGTCCCCAGAGCTCCCTTCCCCTCACACCAGTTTTGGGAAGGCAAAAGATCTGGCGCTACCCCTGTGCACTGTTCTTCCTGGCCCATTGGTGGTCATTGCAGCAGAGTGTGGGTGGGTATGGGAGAGGAGAGGAGAGGAGAGGAGAGGAGAGGAGAGGAGAGGAGAGGAGAGGAGAGGAGAGGAGAGGAGAGGAGAGGAGAGGAGAGGAGAGGAGAGGAGAGGAGAGGAGAGGAGAGGAGAGGAGAGGAGAGGAGAGGAGAGGAGAGGAGAGGAGAGGAGAGGAGAGGAGAGGAGAGGAGAGAGGAGAGGAGAGGACCCCGAAGAAGAACCCTGCAGAGCATATTCCGTACCAGGCCCCTGAGATGATGCCCTCTGTGTGGCCGGGCTGGCAGAGGAGCTCTGCACATCAAAAGGTCACCAGTAACACGCAGGTTTGTAAAGGCAGAAACTTGCCCTCTGTTAATAAACATGATTTAAAAATGAAAAAAAAAAAAAAAAAAAAATCCCCTCCCAATCTCAACCCAAAGGAGCAACTGAGCCCTTGGTCTGCTCCTTGACGGTGGAAAGGAGGGAAAAAAGAGGGAAAGTAGCTGCGATGCATCTGGTGTGCCCAACTGCTTTTGGTGCAGAACATGCAGCCATTCTTCCTCTTCACCTCAAGTACGCCATAGCATGACATAGTCATAATGAAAATGTGTTTTATGAAAAGGAAAGTAATGTTCAGTTGTAATTTGTACCTTAATTACAAACAAAACTCTGGTAACAGACGGGAATCCTTCAGATACAAGATAGAGTGTGAAATATTTATGATTTGTGCATCGCATAAAACAGAAACACAGCTATTATTTTGTCATAATTTCTCCCTACAGTATCCTAAATTAAACTGGAATTATTTGCTTCTGTCACCTCATATGCTGAGGAAAATTATTAGATCCTAAAGAAAAAAAGGCCTACAACATTGGTATTATCATCAACTACACAGTGTATAATAATCATTTTAAGTACAGTGTAAATCTTATAAATAAATTTAAAAATAACAGCCTACTTTAGAGTATAACCTGCAAAACTGTAGACACTTTTTAAACTCCTAAGTGCCTACATGAGCCACAGATTTTACAGCTGGTGGCACATAATGGTATGTAAGATTTAGTGCATCATGATCTACCTAAAACGCAGTTATTCATAGACTTACTTGTGCCATTCGGTATTATCTGACCTGATGCGCTTTAAGGATTTAATATTTGCCCCTGATGTTTTGCCTGGAAATTGGAAATTCTGAATAGTGGCTGCAGAGTACAAATGGCCAGTGTGTTGAAAGAAGGTATCATTGTGGGGTGGTTGATAGGAATAGGTTGTGTTGAGCCCATGGAGAGTGCAAAAAGATGATGAAGGACAGGGAAATACAATGATAACTTAATCTGAGCAAGCTCTCATTGCAATTGCTGTGACGGATTCAGGTCAAACGTAAGCAAAGTGTAACCCTAATTGGAATAATTCTCACATGAAGGAAGCCCTGAAGATTATTGAGATTTATGATAACTTTTAATTTGTATGTTGTAATAAAACTCTTAAAATAAATAATGAATAAATAATCTAGTTAAATAAATAAAAATGTTAAGGCAGGCAAAATAAGTTTGATTACAATAAGTCAAATGGGTAGGACTTTCTAATAATTTTTGTGGCTGATTTTTGCAGAAGAGAATGTTATTTTTGAAGACATGCTATACAAAGAGGTAAAAAATTCCCAGAAATGAATCATTAGTTACTGTTTACACAAGGCTTTGGTCTGAAGATGTAAACAGTAAGGAATGTGCAAAATAAAAATTAACAATCCAAATAAAGTCTTCCTCCAGTGGGGCATTTACGGACAAGCACCGCTATTTTTGAAAAGGTCTGAACTTTATTGGAAGTATCACAGTATGTATTAAAAACAATCCTAAACAATAGTTTCTGGTGACTTCACCAACATTGCACGCTAATTATGTAAGGAAGGCATATTACATTAAATATCTGCAACTGGGTCAGCGCTGGTGGCCTGGCACCCCACCCACTGGCTTGAGTATGATCTACACAGGACTTGATCTTTGTCATAGCAATGTAAAAGTAGATTAATTACCTACACCCCCCCAAAAAAAATTAAAAAGAGTAAAGAAATGCTTACCAAGTCTTCTGTGGTAAAAGGACAGTGATTCTCCTCCACTGAGTAAATTCACTGGAGTGGTAAATACTTGCTGATGTAAACTCTTGACAGCTCGGCATACTGGGAAGACATTCCTTGAATCAAAACATTTCAAACTCAGATTTAATGTTGAGGAAGAATTGGGAACAGAAGCAACGGTTAAACATTCACAGATCCAGGAGCTTGTCTGGGTCCAGATGTTGGAGTGAAAGACCCAGAAGCAGAAAAATCCTGCCATGATGCAGAGAAATTTCTCAGAAAACTAACAGTACTACAATTAAGGATAGTAGAAAGCCATATGACTCATTTAAAGAGTTTAGCATTAGTAACTAGTAATGTGAAAATAGTTAAATTATAATAGTTATGTCTTAAATATAAAGAGGGAAGGTTCAGGCTGGATATTAGAAGAATTTCTTTACTGAAAGGGTTGTCAGGCATTGGGACAGCCTACCCAGGGAGGGGGTGGAGTCTCCATTCCCGGAGGTGTTTAAAAGACGGGCAGATGTTGTACTTAGGGACATGGTTTAGTGGTGTTGATAGAGCTAGGACAAAGGTTGGACTCAATGATCTTGAAGGTCTCTTCCAACCGAAACTGTTCTATGATGCTATGATTCTATAAGGGCAGAATATATTATATTACAGATAAATTTGTTGCTTAGATATCTTAGAGTACTAACTGAAGATCTGATAGCTTATTCTATTTTGTTGGGGTTTTTTTCAGTAGATTTTCTAAAGGCTTAGTTTCCTTTCCAGCAATTTTCAAACATTTTTTGTTGATTCATCTCCTCTAAAAGATCTTACAAAACAAGATCTGATCAGTGCTTGTGAAGCAAAGAAAACTTTCAAACATTTTAATTAATTAGTGTTTTGTGTATTTGCCAGATTATGTCCTTGAAATATACTACAAATAGCCTTCTCTATTACTCTTTTATCACAGCAACATGGGTGGTGTGAGAAAAATTATTTGGCTGCAAGTTGTTCTCTCTGAACTCAGCTCCACTGAGAGAGGGAAGGAGCACTAAAATCTGAAGGCAATAGATCTTCCATTGATGGCAAGGACAAACCCCAAACAGCCACCACTAGGAACTATTCTTGGACGCCATGATGATGTCTGCTAGGTATAAAAGGCATGAACATTGTTTGAAATACAGTATTTATAGCTTTCCTCTGAATTTTGTTTAAGATAAGAAAGCATTACTTGGATTTCCAAAGTTTAGAAATTCAGTTATCACCATTTCTCTACTCTGCCCAGCAAAGCAAGCATGGCAAAAGGTGACAGGACAATGCTTTCATTGCTCATAGAAGATGTGGGTGTTCAAATCCCTCTATGAGCCTATAGAGCAGCCAGTGAAAAAGTACCAGGACGAGTTCCCTGATACCCTTTGAACCTGCTTGGAGGCAGCCGAAGAACCTTGGTTAGTTCACTCCGAGGCCGGGGAAAGTCCAGCTTGCCATCCAAGAGGGAAAACAAAAGCACAAATTATGGCCAAATGTGCTATTCGCATTTGTGCTCAGACAGGGCTGAGCCACGGGGGGAAATAGCAGCCAACACTGCTATTTGCACTTCTAGCAGAGATGGGGAAACAGCCAGTCATTACAGCCCTGGACTGTGTTTGAACCAGGGATGGGAGATGAAAGGCTCTACATTACAATCCCCAGAAGGAATGCGCTTTCCATTTACGAAATGGCTGCGCATAAGGGCAGAAAGAATTTCTATCCATTTAAATTCCAGGAAACAGTAGATGCATTTTGCTTTGAAAAACAAAGCAATAGCATAGGAAAGATCTCGACCATTACTCTGTAGCTCTGTCTAACTGTGCCCCAGTTCTTTTCTCAGCCTTGGTCTATTCCTGTCAAAATTTTGTGTTTCAGGCTCTCAGATACCGTTCTCCCAAATATGAAGAAGAACATTTTAAATACTTCTATTAGTGATTTTGACTGATTCCAGTTGAGAATTTCTTTATAGAAAGGGAAACGAGGAAAACATGGTCCTTTGTCCAATGCCACGAGTATATTTCAGATGATCTTTGTACAAGCAGAGTTTATGGAAGACATAAACTGCCAGCCTCACCTCCTGAACGAGATGCCATGTCAGGCCATGGTTGGTGGAGTAGTCCAGTTTCACCTGGTTGTCCATATGAGGAGTAAACGCCTGACCACAGCCCATTACCAAGTTGAACTGTATCATATACGAAGCTCCGATCTGCATAGACTGGGTCTCCACATAGCGCATGCTAGAAGCTAACTTTGAATCTCCTGTAAAACTGAGAGATGTAAGGAAAGAATCAGGATCCGTCCCCAAAATAATTCAGAAGGAAATATTACAAATGGTTCTGGGTTAAATACAGTGATACTTCTTTCTTTGTTCTGCAGATTGGCACATGGGATGAGACCACATATAGAAGCATCTTTCCATTGGTACTTCTGCAAATTACCAGAAAGGCCTTGATGTGTCCTAGAGTGTGAAACATTGAATTATTCTGTTAGTTCTTACTATATGCTCTTTGTATTAAGGATCTAGTTAGGATCAAGCAAAGGATAACATGCAGAAAAAACAAAATAAAGAAAGTTCATTACCCAGAAGCATCCATTGCCTAAGGTCATGTCTCAATAACAGCTGTAATTGAGTTCAAACACTGGAGGATGAAGATGCACTGCATTTAGTTTAAAATATTCTTATTACACAGACTTTTCATTCCATTGATTTTCAGGTGATTCTACATGCAATACACTCACTGACTTTTGACTGTGTTTCAGAATTAGTATCACCTATACTCAGCTTCTTTTCTGCAGGATGTACTGATATAAGAGTTACATTATCCAGTGGATTGGAGAAGATAAGTTTATCAGTAGTAACGTTTGGAACACACCAAGCCTCATATATGATACAAGGTACCTAGTTGTCACACACATGGCAATACAATATATAACTTAAAATTACAAGATTATTTCAATTTAAATGCAGGTTTTTCTTTTATGCACTATTCAAAAGGAAAAAAAACAAACCAACAAATGAATGCAAGAAAGGTATAAGGAGGAAGTAATAACAACTTAAACTTTGAATCCTGCACACTAGCCTTCAAAACAGAATGTTTTTAAGAAAGTTCATGTAGAATGAAAATTGCCTCCCTCCCTTTAGTTTGAGATATTTACTTAGTGTCTTCAGAACTACTATAGTCCTTTCAGCTTCAACATTTTCTAAGACTATTCTTAAATGTGAACAATTTAGGTATTGGATGTTTTTAAAGACAATCACTGCAAATCATCATGCAAAAATAAAAATCTACTTTCAGTACAGTGGTGATGAAGAGAATAATCTAATTCAAGGTTGCCCTTATGGCTGAGTAAGTTACAGTTTATCATCTTAAATAAGAAAATCTAGTCTTTCAATACTGTACAATAAAACATATTAGGTTCTACTTCTGTAAAATTCAAGGTCACAATGAAGTCAGTGTAAGGACTAGGAATACAAGTCAGTGTTATTTAGCACTCTTTTAAATTAGTTCTCTGACCCAGACGGTTTTCTATAGCAACCTCTCCAGAGACAGCAGTTAAGCCATAAATGTCGGCATCCTACCTTAAAGCTTCAGAAAAAATTACTGAAAGCTGAAATTAGTTTTGTCATTATCAAATTGCTGTTAGTTGGCACAAGATAATATCCAGGCTCCTTTTTACCCTCTGACTTCGCTTTCCGTGTCTTTATTTCCTAAAGGTTGGTCCAACTCATGGCACCATATGAAACTACACAGTACAGTGATCAGCACCATGAACCAACTGTGGATGGACGCTCACTTCACTGCTGGGCCATGGGCAACTGGACCAGAAGGCAGTAAGTTGCCTTGGAAAACCATATCTCAGGTGTTTGCTCTTTCAGTCAGTGTTTTTCTTCTCAATGGGAAGGATAATTTTAAGATGAGCTGAGGATATAATCTATACTCCTCAGCGGTCCAGCTGGCAACCTGCAGTTTGTGGCTTCATTGTTAGAACTGAATGCATCTCAGAAGAGTTTGGATAATTCCTGAATTAATTTTTCTTCCAGACTTTATCTTGTACTGACAAAAAAATGCAAATTTGAAAGTGAAAGCTGACTTGGTCTGAAGTAGTTTTAATTTCTACAGTGCAGCTTGAAATTTCATGGCTGATGTGGGAAACCAAGGTTTTACTGAAGCCCTCTTGGGAAATCTATGCCAGTACAACCAGGCTTCTCAAGTATGTCACCCATGTCCAGTGTAATCAGCTGAAAGTTATGTGTAGCAGTGTTTTGGAAAATGATTTGGCATTGCACACGTAAACCTGGGCACAAAACATCAGTTACCTAAAGCTCGTTGAATCGAATAAAGGAGTTGAAACTAAACAGTTTGATGAAGCCTTTGCCCAGAAGCTGTCTTCACCAAAGTGATGGAAGACAAGTGAAGGACTGGTACTCACCATAGGTGCAAATAATTAAATATTTTGTTTTGTCTTTGTCTCCTTCTATTCAATTCTCTCTTTTCAATATTACTGGTTTAAAACCGGGGAAAAAATCCTAAGATCTAATCTTTTTTATTGGTGGCATTCAGGTCATGATTAAACCACTAGAAATTCATTATTCATTTTCATTTAGCAGCTTAACCACTGGGTATTGTACACAGTACCTTAAGTAAGCATTGTTTTAAAGTCAAAACAGCTCTTTAGAATGGATATTAAAGAAATGTGAAAAAGGAAGCTAGTGATGAGACGAAGACAGTCTGTGATGCTCCATAAGAAACTCTTTTAAGGGGAGGAAATCCCATTATGGGTTCACAAAGTCCTTTATCATCCGCAAATTGCCTCCAGCTGAACAAGGGTAGCATTAAAGGTGGGAGCTCCACACCTTACTTGCCACTTCTCTCTCCCATGTACATGGTTAGGGGTATGCTCTTCTGCTGGAATACAAAATGTTTTCTTTGTTCTGCAAGTCATGCAGCTGGAATACATTTCCAGATTTTGTAAAAGACAGTGATGTCCCTGGCATAACAATAATTAACTAAAAAGTCTTCAGAAATGAGAGTGCAGAGGCTACATTTTTCTATAAATATGTAGCTGTGAGTTGGTTTCTAGCGCGTATATAATTAGACCTGTGGAGGCACAGGAACACAATACCCATAGGTGCCCTCAGAACAATCGCTCTCCCTCCAAGCACTGCTAACTAATTGGTACTTCTGGGAATGATATCACAGCCAATGTCAGCCAACCTGCACTGCTCCAAAGTGCTCTGGGATCCCCAGAGTTACCACGTTTTCAAGGCTGGTACTTTCAGGAATACTGAAAAGCCACATGGATGCAGCTGGTTTTGTAAAGCCACATTGACCAAGATTATTGACGTTGATGGCCAAATGCTCACGCCAGTCCCAGCTTTGCTTCCATCAAAAGCAGGAGTCGTCCATGTGTTTTTACATCACATAATATCTACTTTGTTAAATAATTCCTAAATATATTAATATGTTTTAATTAAGTCAATTACCTGAAAGAAAGCTTTTGCACATTACAGAGTAATAATTAATTAGTTTAAAAGACAAAACATTTTATAAACACAGGTGAACTATCAAGCTGATGTAGGGGCAATTGTATTACATTGCTCCGTAAGGATAGATTGTTATAAGCCAGTTTTACAGTCTTGTCCCAGGCTGCTCTAGGGATAGTGGGACACTCTATTGTCCGTTACATTGAGTTAAACCATAATGTCATAATCTGACTGAAGACAGTTTATTTATATTATGCTATTTTATTTGTGTCCAGATGAATATTAAAAAAAAAAAAAAAGTGTTACCACCCTTAACAATACTTAAATGCATTTCAACATTCAAGCAAATGCCTTCAACAGAGGCAGTTGGGTCAAAACCTTGCCTGCATATGAGCATTTTGGAGAAGTGATGGATTAACATACACCATCAAACATTTAATTTTAAAAGTATTCTGGGGTCCTTTCGGTATACTAGATATGCTTGCTGTAACAAAGCCTAAGAACCAATCTGAAACCACATGTTGATGATTACAATCAAATGAAGTGACTGTTCCAGATATAGACCATTGTAAAAACTCAAAAATCATCTTTGCTCAAAATATGTGTATTTCAACAAACCCCTCTTTTCTAAATGAAGACAGATTTTGAAAAGAACAATCTCCCTTTTCCACAAAAATAAAAATCCCCCTCCTCAGTTTTCCTCATTTTTAAGGATAAATATTTCAGATTTACAGATTCTGAGGCAGAAATGGAGGCCTAATAGGCAACTAAAGGCAATTCACTGGAAAAGGGCTGGGGGATGACACCCTGGAAAATGATTTATAGCATATTTGCCATAGTTCTACTAATGAAAAAGCAGTTGTCAGACTTTTCTCAAGAGAGTGGTGTCAATGCTACTGCAAACTCTGCTCATAGAAAGTCATGAGTTAGAAAATGAGAACCAAATGGACTCTCAGCTGGGAAAAGCCAACAATAATTAATTTAACTAGCAGCCATTTGTACAGACTTCGCCTAAGTTTAAAAATTTCCCTTGAGAGAAACAAGGTCAGTGAAGGATAGAGTTCATGTCTTCCAGTGATAATGAAAAACACTTGTACATAAATAGTAAGGAAATATTGCAAAGGCTTAGATTATTTGATGCATGGAAAGTTCAACATTTCCACTATGACTGAGCACTACAAATCCTAGCCAAGATATAGGACAGAGAATTTAGCTTAGCGTTTATTATTTTGGTGCTAATTTAGAGTCATAGGAGGAAAGCAGAGTAACCTCTGCTATCTTAAATAAGCTAACCCCCTCCCCATGATAAACTAGTCTTACAAGAACAGAGGGAAAACAATGTCATTAAGGGGCTTTCATTCCAATTCTTTGATGAAGAAGATGCAAACGGTTTGAGCCTTAACATGTTGTTTCATTTTAATGAGCAGCGAGTACCTTCCTTGTCCTTATTAAAGTGGTTAATGGTGCTTCCACTGCCTCATTATCACTGCTAGAACACATTCAGTGTTGTTCCTACTGCTAAGCCAACTCCTTTTAGTTTGACAGATGATCAGAAAGTCAAATCAGACTGCTCAGAGATACCTGATAATAAAATTCCAACAGTGTTTCTCCGAGTGTCCATGGGGACACTAAAATTATTTATTTTTTCTTGAGGTTTCCTATAATTACTGTGATTGTACTTTCTCCAAATAAATATATCTGTGCCAATTAAAGCCATACTGGGTATATATGTTGATCAGACTAGCATGAAACTGTTACTTGGTTTTAAGAAAAACACAGATTACACTGAGCTTCCCTTGTATTAATTCCAAATGTTACATTTATATACTCCAGAATTAAATTTTGTGAAGCACGTAGGTTAATGTTTTACTAAAAAAGCTTATTTTTACACAGTCCTAACAGAATTTTCTTTTTCTTTGTTTTTCACTTCTTTTTCTTTTCTTTAATTTTCTTTTTTTTTTTTTTTTTTTTTTTTTTTGCTTTAGGGCAAGTGATATTTTCTTGCTTTTGTTTCTAAATACACAGCACATTTTAGGCATAATTGCAATATGTCATAATACTGATCACAGTGTAAATAACCGAAGGGATATAATACCAAAATAACTACAAATGGCTAACATCATTCTACCAATATTCTGCTGCCTTTCCTTTTTGGAGTGTAATCTAGTGGCTATGTAGATAGATCTAAACATCACTTACAAAATATTCAGAGTCTGTACTTTATAGACTATTTTGTAACCTGTATACCCATACTAACCTGACTGGATTTTAAATTAAGATTATGAAAATTTTTTAAATTGTTTCTGTTAGGATATTTTTTAAATATTTTGTGGGAAAAGAATGCTACATTCAAGGTTCCCATCAAACACAAATCTCTGTGCAATGGGGTGTAAAAACTTACTGCTAATTACAGTTAGATTAGCGACTGTATTTTTGTTCATAATGTGAGAATGAGAGACAGTTACTGTGAATAGCTGCCAGAAAGACTCATTTGCAGAAATGACCTGATCCTTAGCGAGATAAATTGACGAAGAAAACAAAAGCAGAACGGAAATTAATACATGTTTCTCACCAAAGAGTCCAGTCATGTCCACAGTAGGGCTGGACATTTCCCAGGTAGAATCCCAGAGACTGTGTGACTTCAACTAGGTTGGTGAAGTCCAGACTGATGCTATTGAAAAGCACAGAGGTCATGATGATTTCATCGATTGCCCACACGTCTTCGCCTTGAGAAGAGTGATATGGTTGCCACCATCTGAACTGAATGCCAATCTGTCTTGCATCTTCAGGCAGCTCCACTGAAATTATTCTGGAAAACCAAAATTACTATTGAAATTTTCACTGTTTGTAATACATCCATGGGGATATATTTTATGGTTATCTTTTCTTACTGACCTTAAAAATCATGGGTTAAATTCAGCCTGCAAATACCTTAGCACCTACCAGTGTAGCTTCTACCAGTGACAGGGACAGGGGAATCATTAGTTCTCTTGGTAGTCAATGTATTTATGGAAAGACAGCCATGTGCAAAAGCCACAAAAAAGAGTTTCCACCAATTTTGTAAATTTTGCTGCAACTTTGGAGCTCTCTGTAAATTTAAAGGTGCTCTTCCTTCCCGGAAGAAACCTGAATGCCCTCCATTTGAAGCCCAGGAGCTTAGACTGGCAAAAGGATGATTAGCTGACAAGGATTTATGAATTCCAGCTCCATTTTGTCGGACTCAGTGGATTTTATCCTGGTTTGAAGACATGCATCTTCTTAACATCTGTGCTTGTTTCTGCACAGCACTGATGTCATGCTTGTATTGCTCTTGTCCTAGAAGAATCCACCCCTGTAAATTGCCACGTTCAAGCAGAAAAACTTCATCTTGTCAGGCAGTGTGATTATGTGTAGTCTTTTATGGCAGACACTTTTCTTCTGCAGTTGCATAGAGATGCAACTGGAGATGAGTCCCAGGCGCTTCTCCTGGTATGCAATGTCACCTGATTTGCCATGGCAGCTATGTCAACAAACCTATAATTGACAAACTGCAAAGAAAATGAAGAGTAATATCTAATTTCCAGGAGCAATTATTGTATACAACAGCAGGGAGCATGCATTAATTGCCACAGCAACGACACCTTCTTGAAAGCTCCATAAATCACCAGGACCATGGTGCCCCACACAACTCACGTGAGTCTACGAAACAGATCGGCAACAGGGACATTTGTCTCCCTTGGTGTACAATTGCTTGCTGGCTAAAGGGTTTTTGGCAAGCTCATCATGTAGCTGACATTTTTCTTTCACTCTTAGAGGAAATGCGGATAAAATGGCAAATCAGGTAAACTGGAAACATCATTTTATACTTTAGCACCAAGATTTTTCCAGATTTAAGGCTAAGCTGCCCGTATTAATGTTTTGTACCGCACACATGAAACAGTCTTGTGCCTGTGGCGCTCTTAGTGCAAAACCACGCTCTTAAAAATGACTTGCTAAACTGCCCTTGCAAAGAGTAAATTTATATCACGGCTGTTTAATGTCGCACTGATTTTAAAGAAGAATATGTTAATCCACTAGCAAGAAAAAATCAAATGACTTGGCTAAACAAGTGGGAAGCACTCAAAAGGTCCTGGCTGGCATTTCTAGGAGCTGCTTTCTGCCAGTTGTAGGCTGGAGAGAGAGGTGTTGAGGGACAGCCAGAGGTGACGGCTACCGTGTCCCCATGGCAAGGGACCAGTAATGTACTCATATTATGTATACCAGATACCTTTCTTTTGCCACTCAAATAAATATGCTTGAATAATTTCATACTCTTCTTAGAGAAAGACCAAGTTCTGTTACTTTCTAGCACGCGAATAAACTATGAAGAGTTTCTTTCTACCAAGGATTCCTGAATAAGCAGCAACTCCACAACTTTTTGGGTCAATTTTCAAAGGCAAAAATGACACTAAATCAATACTGTTGTTAAAAGGAACTGATGACTTTGTCTTCCATGGTTCAGTAAGGTGAACCTGAGGAAAGCCAGTGCCCTGGCTAGGAGGAGCACTGTATCCAGCATACGCCATGAAGCACTTGGCACTTGCGTGAGCTAATGCTCTGTTATAATCCTGGGCATATTTCTCTGCTGGTTGCTGTCTCTGATGCCTGCATCTTCCCTTTTACTCTTAACTCTCATAAGCTCGCCCACGTGGACACTAATTCTCACTGACAGTAATTTACAGGAAATCCTAAATCGTGACATATACCACTGATACACCTATTGGATGTTAAAATATTTAACACATGTTAAAATAAATTTCTCATCCATGGGGATTAGGCAAACACAATTTAAAAACACTGCTGTAAACCACTGTATATGGCACATACGTTAGTATGCAGAACCTGACTACATCTCCAGTTGCAGCAGCTTCTCCTGTCTGGCTTAGATTTGTCGGAGATAGATGGAGAGGGAGGGGGATTCTAGCTAATGACTTTTCTGCTGCAGAGAAGAAAAGTGTTCCTACTAACATTACCAGCTACCATTAGATTTCTTAAAAACCAGCTGGGAGACCTTTGCTCTGATCTCATTCTTTCAAGCTATGCGCATACCTAATATTGAAAAGCCACCGCTGTTCTCCTCAGAAGAAAAATGCAGCTGTCAAATGTTAGCAGATTAAATGCACCTTTTCAGCAGAACATTAAATGTGTAATTATTTTTTGTATGTCTGAAGAGTAATTAAAATCCTGGATACAGATTGATTGCCAAACTTTGCAGGAGTCCATCTATGTTACCAAAAATGCTGATATTTTCAGACAACATAATATGAAAAGGTGAAGCTTTCTTCATGTTCTTCATCATAATTATTGCCAGCATTATCTTCAGGTTTGTATGTCTGTCATTTTTCTATATCTACCCAGTGGCCTATACATACCACATGGCAAGACCTTTCTAACCTGTTTATGTTGTGCTTTAGCTCTTTGCACTTTCATCACAACAGAAATTGTCTTTCAAGCTTAATCTCAAAAAGCAAACAAGTCTCTGGCATCAATACAACTTACTACATTTATATCTTAAACTTCATTAAAATCAGTCACTGGAATGTGTATTTTCCTTTTTGTTATAAAATTTTCATAGTGCTATATATTAAAAACCTTTAGGGAAATATAATTCCTACAGCAATAATCTTGAATCTAAGAGTTAGAAACAGGGCCATATAAAATATATATGTGACTATAATAAGAGATGGGAAAGGAGATTTTGAAGAAGACTTATGAGTGTTCCAGTTTGTAGGATCTTTCCTTTGGAAACATTTAAAACATCAGAAATTAAAGTCTACATGGAGTATACATCTACCAAATACAGTCATCCCTCTCAGATTTTTGAGTATTTCTTATAGCTCCCAGGAAATATATTTAATATTACAAGTATTTTTTCTACTGGAATATTCTTAACCACATTTTGTATATTGTAATTTTGTACTGAGTTGTTAACAAGATGAGGAAATCTATTATTTTTTTTTAAATTCACCGATCTGAGCTCCATAAATGTAAATAACTAAAATTATATGTAGTTAAAAGTGACTTGCAGACTATCTGCAGTCCCACCCCTGAGGTTGTCTCAGGCATTATCCTGGAATTCTCTGGAGAGGTAGAGAAGAGCACACAGAGCAATACCCCGTGCAAAGCTGCTCTTGGGCAGGAATGGACCAGCTGGGACAGGACCAGTGATGCCACCGTTGGCTCTGCCTCTCGTGTGCCCCCTAGCAGAGCAACTCCTTTCACTGGGATTTATTGGCTCTGCTGCAGTCAAGGTGGATGCTTCCAGGTTCGAGTGGGATTGTTCTGGGCTTGTGGTACAGCTGTTCTCATGGAGACTCCTGATTTTGCATTGATTTATTAAAATTGGTGGCTGGTCTGACAAATGTAACAGTAAAGAATACCCTCTTCTCTAAACACATCAGATACATTCCTTTCTAAGATGACACCAAACATAGCTGCTGCTAGACTAGACGAGCTTTTTGTTCAGCTTCTTGATGATTTGTACAATTCCCATTGTCACCAGCAGGTCCTCCCAGGGCACTGAATCCAGCCCACAAGCACAGGCATAGTCGTGTCATCTCGCCTGGAGTGACCCTCACAGTCAGATTTTGTTTCAGCTGTCCTGTGCTGCCTGCAAACTCCAAATCCCAGAGGATGGTGTACTGAAGGTATCTATGTCTTCAAAACTACAAATAATTTATGTTAATTTTTCTTTACAAGTGCCTGCTTCCATGGGAAAAGACATGCCGCTGTTTCCCACAAGTGTATTTCTACCCCTCTTCCCGCACTGCCTGGCTTGTTCTATCACATCACCTGAGACTCGAATGCCATTAAATCCATGTGTTCATTTTTAGGGAAGCAGGCAAAAATGGGAAGTGCCAAGAACAACTGCAAAATTTTAAAGAAAAGTGGTAACTTTCAGTGTGCAGTAAAAGATCTTCACTCCACTCCCTCCTGCACCATGTGAGCAGATGTACTTACTCTCCGCACTGCAGTGACTACCACTACCAGCATTGACTGCATGTAGATAACACTCTTCATAATATTTATGCATATACCTTGGCTCGTGGTAATTGAGATAAGAATAGTGTTCCAGTAGTTTCCAGGTAATCCCGTTGTCGTAGGAGTAGTGCAGCAGCACTCCTTCCCCAGGCTGGTCGGGTGCTTTGCAGGTACTCAGCACTGACTTGCTGCCCAGGCGCAGTGTGAACTGCAGGAACCTGGATCAGAATTACACAAATATTTATAGGGTACCATTTGCATAGTGTTTTGGTTTGTTTTTTTCCTAACCAGGTTGTTTTCAGATCTTCTCAATCTAGACAAATTTTGATAAATATCAGTTATGGGATTTCATACGTGCTATTTGTTTTTACTGTCAAGTAATGCAATGTGGCACGTATAGTTAAAAAATGCCAATCATTACAGCATTTAATTATTTATTAGGCACTGAAGGGGAGGAAGAGATAGTGAATGGATCTAATCATCTGCCACAAGCTGTCAAATAAACACAACCTTATAAATAATTAATTAGCACTTGGCTTTGACACTCAGGTTTGATATTAACATTTCATATTTTCCATCTGAGCTGTACAATAACTTCCCTCCAGTCTGTTTTGGGCTCTGTTGTTTACAAAGCAGGAGGAAAAAAGACAAGGCTATGAAATCATCATTAAAATATGGAACTAGGAGTTTTTAAAAAACTTTTCTTCCTGCTAAAACAATCGGCTTAATAATGCACAAAGTTGTAGCTGGAAAGGGAGGGGTTCCCCAATTTTTTTTCCCCACAATACTGCTCTTTCTCTCTCACCTGGACTGGGAGCTGTCAAGGAAGGATGTGATAAGCTGGCGCCTCCCATCCTTGTTGAAGACCAGGGCCTTGCCACTGGCCAGGACCCCACAACCGAAGCTGACCTCAGCCCCCCGGATGGAGTAAAAATTGTGGTAGGAGGAGAGGCGGGAGCTGGTGAAGCTCTCTGAGATGAACACGGGGAAGGTCTGCGATGCCATCTCACATGCAGGCCCTGAAAAGCCAGGGTCGCACCTGCAGGTGAAGAAGATTGAACAGCATCATTAACGACCCGTCTTCTCCTGAGGTTGGTTGGCAAACCAACACAGTGGCTGCAGTTGTTGCTGGACTGAGGATGCCTACAAAGTCCCTCTTAAATCTAAGGACAAAGGACTTCTTTAAACTTTATTTACGTATTGCATAGCAAATGACTTTCTTTTAGCTAGTACTTACTTATCCAATTTTAAAAAATCATAGTTATGAACACCCCACCAATCTACCCATAACACACAACACAGAAATACTTTTATTCATTTTTGGAACAAAAATACTGCTGACATAAAACACAGTTGTTCATGGGTAAAATGATTAATTTGCTTTTATCTGTGGCACGACAGATATGATTACAAGAAATTGTAATAATCAATCTATAATTGAAATAACAGAATAGAGTGCCCCATGGGTCATGCTCTTCTTAATACCTAAAAATATTTACATGAATAATTTCAATGCGCTTACTGGTTTTGAGTAAGTACCTTTAATTTTTAGGTTGGAACCCTTTTAACAAATCAGATTTTCAGAAAATAGTGGAGTGCTGACCTTCCTTCTTTGAGGTCTGTTAGGCTATGGGGTATTAGAACTATGAAAATTGTGATTCTTTCCCAAAATTTAGTATAAAAGTGGTAAAGTCCCAAATCATCTCTAAAACCAGTATAAAGCATACATCACTGACATTTCAGTATGCTCCGTGGCACATTTTAAGGTGAACTGGAAGTTAGACCCTCTCCCAAAAGAAAATTATATTAAAAAATATTAAATATGCTGCTGTTTAGAAAGACTGATCTTTAGCTTTCCAGTGAGCTTTATGCATTCTGAGGGCTATGCTAGTTTTATATTTAGTCATCTCAAAAAGCAAGGGATGAAATGAAAATCACTTCAACTTTCAGATCATCAAGTGAACTATGTGAGAGAAATTGAATACAAGTACTGAATTATAACTCTTACTTGCAGCCATTTCTAGTACACTGTCCTCGCCCTGAGCAGAATTTGAGGCAAGATGGACCAATATAAACTGCAGAGAAAAGAAATCAGTTAAATGAAGGGTTACGTTATGTGATAAACGGAATATAATGAATACAAGAAAGTATACAGACCTGATCATACAGTTATTGTATTTGTCTTAATACCCCTAGCTGGAAGATGTCTACAAAAGCATAAAATGCATTTGACTGTGTCAAGGATAGCCAGGGATAATTTATTGTTTAATGAGTAATGTCTATCTGTGGCTTGAGACACGAGTGATATTTTATTTAATGTATCTGATTTTTCTAAGCCTGTGAATGAGATCAGGTGATTTGCTATGCATTGACCATTTTCTTGCCTTCCTTTTTCTTAATCTTATTTTGGAGATGTAATACTATATGTATTAGTACATTCCAATAGCAGTCTTGTAGATTTTAAAATCCAGTGCTGCTGCTTCTCTCACCGAAATCCGCATACTTAACTTCACTGGACTTACTGGAATTAGAACCTGCTCTGATATGTCTTAAGTAACTGTTAAATATACACTTTTACTGATTCTTTCAAATGGAATAAAACTCCAAATCATATGTACTCAAAAATAATCCAGACTTGTTTTACTCTTCTACTTCATCATCCTCCAATGACTCCTAGTCAACAGTCTTGATATTTTGTCAACAATATGAAGAATGGAAAGATGAGCAAATCTCAGTATAATCTACATCTCATTGCACTACCATAAAGAAAAGCATTAATCTGGGTACAGACGAAATGTATTGATCTGGGTGTAGCCCAAAGAAATAATTTGTGGGCAATATTCTTTCAATACAATATGATAAATAGCCTTAACCTTGAATAGTGTCATCTTTTCTGTTGAAGAATGTCTATTATTTGGAGTTGTCCGCTTGTACTGTGACTTTTGGAATGTCATCCAAGTAGCCACCAATCTGAAATCATCTACAACGAGCAGTACTTATTCCTTCTCCTAGTTTTATGATGCTGCCCATCACAGCAGTGTGCCAGTACTCCCTCTAAATGGCTGTTATCTACCCCCTGTAACTAACTCCCCATCAGTTTTCATGTCATTTCTAGATTTTCTCACTTTTGAGGGTGCAAAAATTCTGTTCTGTCTGATTTCTTTGAGTCTTTTGAGGTCTTTTTGAGGGGGTGGTAAAAGTAGAAGGGTTAAAGATGTAATGATGTCGTTCAAGATGAAAAAAGCTTTATGGAAATTGGCAGTTTTCCAGTGTTTCTAAAAGATGGCCAGCTTCCAGATTTCATTTAAAACTTAATTCACATAAGAAACAGTTGTGAAGCTCAAAGTCAGAGTGCTGAATCCTTGAAAATCTTCCTCTCTTCAAGAATTCGAGTGGCTTGCCAATATTTGTAAGTCTTTCCCTACAATACAGTGTAAAGCTTCAGTTTCACTAGTATCTAACAAAGGAGGCATGCTAAACTTCAGAAACATGTTCATCTTTAAGACTTGATTCTCATATCACAGTTCTACACCTCAAACAAATTTCAGAGCAGGCACTTTTTGGGCAGATGGTTGGTAAAACTTCTTTTGAGATGGTACACACTGGAAAATGCAGCATCCTTTGATGGAATTGCATATTGTTCTACAAGCAAAGGTAGTGCAGATATATGAATTGTCCATTGATTTTAAAAACCTGTTGTTTCGTTCTGTTGTAAAGAATTTGGATCCTTGGATGGATTTAATCTTGCTCTTGTTTCCGTGAACATCTATAAGCACCTCCAACACTTACAGTTTGCATTTTGTTACGTAGGAACTCATCTTTGCAGATACTCACAGGCATCTTCTTGTGTTTGTATACCTAAATTTTCCCTTAATTTTACTTTATTTTGGATGTATGTCATCATCACTAAAGCATTAATACTCTATCCAGAATGTTAAGATGATGCTACTTCCCATTAATATGATTAACAGAAAAACTTTACTAATTTTTGTGAAAATCTTTCATTTGTGGCATTACCTTATCACCTTCAAGGATTTTCTTTTCAAAACTAGACATGAATCTATTTTAAGAATTTTGCAAAACGTAACTATTTACCATTCCCAGGCTCTGTATCAAACCTTACTAGGAATCACTACAAAATTTCACAGGCTGTTGTAAATCTTTAGATTACATACTTCACACATCTAACAAAACAAATTCTGGATGTAGTAAGGTTAATGAGCAAGCTAAAAAATTTGCACATTCTCATGGTTAACCCTTTCAACCATGCTTATTTCTGCATTTCATATATTATGTCTATTTTACCCTGTGTTCCTAAATACTTTTTCTGTGATTCAAAGTATTTCCTTTCCAGACTGGCCCTGGTTATCCTCTGCACTATGTTTTCTAATTATATGAGTCAATATAAGCTCCTCTCAGTTCTTCATATCCATTTAAAGAACAGGCAGGTGAAAAATAATTTCCTAAAAGAATAATAGTTCCATGAAACAGATAGTACTTTGCCCCTGAAGATACTGTAAATGGTGTAAAAGTTTCGTCAGTGTTTTGGTAGCAGCATTGCTTTATGAAGGTCTTCTATGTCCAGAAGGAAAAATATGTCCCAGATGCTGTAACTGTTGCTTAGGCTGGCACAGTACATGTACTTAATAGTGCAGTGCAGTACCTATTTATGTAATTAAGACTAAGCATTCAGAAGAAATGTTATATTAAGCCCTTGCCACCAATATGTCTTCCTGGAGAATCTTCATTTTAAAGAAAAAAAAAAAAGGGTACTCTACTAGACTATTGTCTTTTCAAATGGCAGAATTCCCCCCTAGCTTCAAAATTGGCCTGTTACCAAGTGCAGGTAAGAAGAAAAGGAAATTAATAAACTGAAAATCCTTTGACTTTTGATTGTGGAAAATAGGTTTACTTGGAGCAGCATATAAAAATTTACTCTTCTAATGTATCGTGATCATGAAGAAGAATACTAACTATTATCAATTGCCCACATATTTCCGAGGATTGGTCCTGTTTGTCTCCATCGAATCCTGGTGTCACTTGTTAATGCAGCGTTGGGAAGGGGAATAGTTATTCGATTCCACCTGAAATACATATAACACAAATGCTAGCATTTTACACTGAGAGTCATTAAGCAACTGTATGTTTTGCAGTTGTGCTGTCATATACTGAAAGCCTTGTGAGAATTTTAAATTCTAAAATCTGCTCAAATGAAGCAGTGAAGTTTCTGCGGCTTCAGAAAATACAAATGAAAAAAAAGAACATTGTCCATGATATTTTCATACAATATATTAATGTTAATTATTACATTATAAAACCCAGCCGTGTTTTTCCCCTGTATGAATGCATGAAGCCAGGAAAAACCTTAACCTGCTTCGCTGCCATGACTTCTCCATCACAATGAAAATCTCCTAAATTGCGTGCTGAATTAAACCTTTCAGTACACGTGAGCTCTGTTTGATGGAAGTCCTTGAGGGTGAGAAGAGGGGCCCAGAGGATTCGGCCTGCTGTGGTCTGGGCCATCATTCTCATATCATCCACAGGGGCTACACTTCCTACACACACTGGGGGTAACGGTTCCCATGAAAGGTACAGGAATGGGGGGGTCACCAGGTCATAACAATGCTTCAAGTACACTTTGTTTTCATAGTCACAGCCACTGCTCTGAGCTGTCTGTGGAAGCTGGGATACAGAAAGATACATGGTCAAGGGATTTGCGCTATGCAACAAGATGTCACAGTTTATTTTATGGTTAGAATAGTACCAAAGAGACTTAATAAAGAGAAAGGTTGATATAAGGAAGTGACACTAACAACCATCCTCACCTTCAGAAGCACAGAGGATGTGCTTCATCGTAACTCTATATTGAGATTTCAAGTGAGTAAAGGTGTCTGAGGATGTAAATATGGCTTTGACTTATGGTTCCTCTGACTAAGAAGAAAATTTTTGTGGATTTGACAAGGTATAACTTTTCTTCTAATTATCAGTATGCTGCCCACAGAGGGTTTTTTTTTGTCATTTATCTTTAGCATCAGGAAAAAAATATTATACCACAGAAGCAGCCCCGTATATTTCAAACTTCATTCCTGGGCAGCCAGGAGACCAGAACATTCCTTCCTTGCTGTCCTCAGCTAGTCAAAAATGAAAGATGACACGGGTTGTGTGTTTTGCTGCTTTCTTCTGCCACCTATAATTCACTTCTCTAATCTTGCATCTGTTAGCTTTGCAGAGAACACTCTCACCCGCTGTAATTTTCAGAGGCGTAGACGGTGCTGTGGGGCAGGTGTGGCCCAGCACATATCTCAGGCAAACACTCGGTATGGAGCAGGGACCAAGAGCGACCATGGTTGGTTGAAAACTCCAAGCTGACACTGACAACACAGTGAAGGAAAGAAAGCAGAAAGACACCATGAGCCTACCTGGCAGAGATATGAAAGTAGAAGTACCGACACTGAGGAACTACCAAATCTGGTATTTCTAATAACTGATGCTAAAACACGAAATAATTTTAGGCAAACATTGAATACAACAAATCCTGAAAATACAAACAAGAAACAAATGTGAGTGTTTAAAAAACAAAAGGGTAGTCTATAGACTGAGGATTATCTAAACACCTAGTCCTTGTTTGGCCACCACCTAGCTAGCATTTCTGTGCTGCTGCTGTTAAACGAGATGATGCTACTCATATTTCAGCTGGAAATGATTTCAAAAATAACGAGGAGAAAACTTGGATTACTCAGAGCTAGATAGAATCACGTGAGCACAGGACACTTTTATAAGTGTCAGCTGCTAACCATTACATCTTCGGAAGGTAGTAAAAGACCACTAGTAATTCATGTACTGGCTGGCTCTTCCATTGCTAATAAATATTAACTTCATTGAACTCCTCGGTTGTCTGCACCCTCCACTCACTGTGCCTAAATGGAGATCATAAAAGCACTATGGAACAGTGAAAATGGCCAGCCCCCGCTGAGGGCTGCAGAAGGTGGAGGGGACCCAGGGAAAGGCACCCTTCAGAGAGCCCCTGTAGCAGACAGGCTTACTCCCACCTTGTAGAGCCTGGAGAGTTCAGTGGTGAATTTTTGTGACTTTTGTGGCATAACCATATGCAAAAACTCCAGATTTGCTTGGAAAAAGGCTGCTGTTCTCTGGTTTCATAGACTAGTAGTAAACCAAACCATTCACATGCAGATAGAGACATTAGAGAACTGTAAATCCTATGGGACCATCCACTGAGTCTATGACTATGAGTTACTAAACCTATTCTCCCAAAAGTTCATTGACCAGTTCAATTTTCAAAAAGGTATTACTGGAATTCTTTCCTTCCCCATTTCACTGCATATTTTAAAAAACCCATTGTTTACAATCTAGGAGTGTGAGGAGGTACTTAGATGTCTTACATTCTGAAGAACTTGAAAAAGTAATATAGAAAGTGCTTGATTTATTACGGATTTAGTATTTTACTGAAAGACTCCTGTAATTTCCTCCATGTAATTAGCTGGTAATATTCTGTTTTATTTTAAGTAATGTTGGCGGAAATTATAAAAATCATAATTCATCAACTCAATACTAAATTATTGGATTATAACTTTTCCTTTTCATTAGAATTTGCTGACAATATTACTTTATTTAAATGTACCATCACTGTGATATTGTGTGTATTAAAACAGTTCATGGAGGTTTTGACTAATTTATTTCAGTTTCAACTGTACAGATACTTTGGAGGGTCATATTTACTGTATATATTCAGTGCGAATTTCTCATATTTGCAGCAATGAAAGTATTATGAATAATGCTGTAGACCAGGAGATGGGAAATGCTGCCATATTTGGGAAACACGAATAAGGATAATGGGGAGCTAGTGCTTCTTTTCTTATGAAGAAGCTCACTTCTACTTCAGAAATAGGTTACATGAAGGAAGAATATTAGTCTTTCAAGATATATACTAATCTCCATCAGACAACAGACTGAGACAGAGACTTTATATAACACATATTTACAGGCCAGGAGTGTTTACAGGCAAAGTTTTCATTTTCCATGTAGAAAAATCTTGCTGCCTTCTCTTCCTATCAAATATAAATGCAATGACTTGATTTTTGCTGCCCTTTGAATTCTGCTGCCCTGCACGACATGGCTAGGACTGTCAGTGCTAATGCAGCTCTTTCCAGTTGGAAGTGGACACCATGGGACATGGATGTGAAAGCATCTACCGTCTCTTACTTTAAATTCCTGACTCTGGAAAAACATAAAGTAACAATTCTCATAAAATATCGGGATAAACAGTCTCACATGTACATAAGGCAAAAGGGACAGTGGACAGTTTGGTTTTGGGTCCCCTATTTGAAGAAGGATGTTAAGAAACTGAGGAGGTGGAGCAGAGGATGACCAAGATGTCCATGGCCTCAAGCACCAAGCTAAGAGGGGCTGAGGAGCTGGCTTGCTCAGCCTGGTGCGGAGAATGAGCTATGGCAGCCTGTGATGGTGCAGAGGGCACTCACAAGGGAGGCAGAGGCAAACTCTTCTCAGTACTGACAGGCACAGTAGAAAGGACAATGACCATAAAGACATGGCTTCAGAGTTTTGTACTGGACATTAGGAAACACTTTTTCACTTGAGTGGGTCACCCAGAGAGGTAGCACAATATCCATCCATGGAGATTTTCAAGTCATGGACAGGCAAAGCCATGCCTGATCTGAGCTGTGCTGGTAACAATCCCACCTGCAGCAGGTGGTTTCACTAGATGACCTGCAAAGGTTCCTTCCAACCAACATTTCTATGATTCTACAAAATATGGAGCAGCAAATGACTCTCTTCTTTCCCTTTCCCTTTCCCTTAACTCCATCGAAAAAATCATGTTGGATGTCCCGATGAATTGAAGCCAGCAAAAGAGTTCTGTGATCAGTCTACAGACAGTCCTCACACTGAGAGTCAATAAGATGAGGACTACTTATCACCAGTCTTACAAGAATTAGATATGCCTATGGCATCAGTAATCTCTGGGGGGTCAGCAGGGCAGGTTTCTGCAGCTGCCTTTAATACTTTCCCAATTACACAGAGGTAAATCTCACATCCATTAGAAACAGAAGCAAAAGTCACTCCAAAATCGTAAGCATATTTCAGAATAACGGACTAAGAAAAGCAAGTTTTGACCTGGAAAGCTATTTAATCGACTCCTTATTACATGTGAGATATATAAATCTGGGCCTGTGGAGATCAGAAGAAACATTAGCTTTTGAGAAGCTTACATTCATCACTATTAATTGGCTCCATTCTTTCTGAGAAAATGCTTTCCAAATACTTATATAGATGTTATAAATCAAAATGTACTAGAAAGCTGACAATCAAAAGAGAGCTCTCGCCAGTTGTACCTGTTACCAGGTTGATAAGTTCCACAACCCAAATTGATGGAAAACTGGATCATATGAGTCACTGTGGAAGGGAGCACTGGAAGGATGTGGAAGTAATCCACAGCCCAGACATTCCTGTTGTGGCCTTGGTGACTCTTTTGCTTCAGGCAAAATTTGGTTGCAGGAGTCTGCAGGTCCGGACTAATGACAACAGAAACCAAAGATGGAACCTTTAAAAGAAATTAAATCAGGCTTAAATAAATCAAATAATATCAAAAAAGGTGACAAGTAAAATAGAAAAGCATCTTCAAATCTGCTGAACCAAGCATGTGCTTTTCCCTCTCCTTGCTTCATTTCTGTTAATTTTTTTAGTGATGTTTTTCTACAGAAGATCCCAAACAAAAACGTAATATATTATGTGCATAGCTATTAATACTCTGGATACTAGTGCTGCCTATCATCTCAGAGATCAGATTGTTTGGTTGTAAAGACACCGTAGAAAAGACTCTACTTTCTGTGTTCTGAAAAAAATATTTCGTCAGTGCTCAGTTGGTAATGGAAGATGACATTTGTCTTGGAGCCTTTCAGCTCACAGAAGCAAATGCAGGGTAGTGGCATGTCTAGTATGAATACGTGAGAATGGAGTAACGGCATGAATTCACAGACATATGTAGGGAAGGATGTTATGTTGTTGAAATAAATGAAAGCACTGCTTTGCTAAGCTTAGCCTTTGTCCTAAAGCAACATAATTAGACCTTTATTATGGCAAAAGAGGATGTCAGTTTTAAAACTGCTTGTTTTAGAAAAACCTCCACAATGAATTCAGTGTAATTTCAGATCCTATCTCTCCCCAAGTTCCCCAGTTAATTTTTTATTATTTTACAATTACAATTTCCTTAGTTTTAAAAAAAGTTCTACCCTGTCTTTTACACAGAAGCAGGCAAGGAGGGAAGCCACGCACAATGAAACAATGCAAGTGACTCAACCAAACTAAGGCCAAACCCTACTGTAAACATTTGGTCCCTGAATGCTAGAGTTACAGTGAAAATGCACACAGGCCTGTGCTTGAAATCAGCAGCATCTTTACCACCAAATTTCACACCCTGTATAAGCACACTGCATTTCCATCTCTAGTGCATCCATGTGTATGTGTATTACATATCTATTTTTGCTGTCTTTTCTACAGCAGCAGAATAGGGATACCTCAGGGCTAGCAGACATGGTCTAAGTGCTTCCTTGCCCTAGACAGGAAGGATCCTGACAGCAGGCTCAAGGTCCTTACTGTCCTGCCTGAGGGTGATGGACATGGTTGGAAGAAGGCTGTGCTATTGGCAGAGGAGATGCTGCTGATGGGCACTGCCAGCAACCACCTCCTATGGCTGAGTTCATGCCCGCATCACTGTGGACCCTCTAAGAGGGCACATGACTGTATTTAAAATGGAAAGAAAAAGGGTAAAAGGTGAAGTTCCCTGCACTAGGCGTGGGAAAGACATCCAGGCATTTCTGAATCACTCTCCTCCCAGCCACTGATCCCACCATGACTGACCCTCTCAGGACGTAGCTCCTGAGCATCAAACCATGGATAACAGGAGCTTGAGTGGAGACAGGAGTAATTATTTGTGAGGAGATGTTATCACTAAAGTTTTGAGCTGATAGCTGAAAATTTTTGCCATTTGCCCATTATCTTAGCACTAGCCAACACTGCAGTCCTGCTCGGGGGTGGAGTAATTAGCAATAACTGCAGAGCTGAGCTGCAAATTTACCCTATCACTGCAAGATCTGTGCACTATTTATGTCCTTGGGAAAGTCATGTTTGACTGTCCCTGTGGAATTCAACATACAACATTGTTGTGATGGCTTGAAAATACATTGATCTATCCATCCCATCCACCTACTTTATTTAAGACGATTTACCTTGTAAGCAGCATAGGTCAAGGTATCGAGAGGTATGTGTTCCCTCCTGCCTTCAATCTTGGCATAAAGTATGACATCATTTTCATGGGATTCTCCAGAATCACAAGTTCCCCCTGTACAACACACATTTGAGGGGAAAAAAAATAACTGAAGCCCTCGAAAGTGGAATCATATTATGCAGCCATAATTATGAAAATAATTACAACCAGATGCTATTTAACTTAGGATATGAAACAAAAGAATACCAGCCCTAAGGACACAGTGTATAAGAACTATTTGATCAGATACACCATGCCAGAGATCAAGAGGATTGACAATTCTGAAAACCTCAAGTACCTCTCTTAATCAGCTTATCAAAACAATGTTAATAGAAAATGCTGTGCCCAAAGCAATACTTTTATCTGTATGCTTTAAATCCTATTTACACAGAAACGTTCTGCTTTTTGAATTCTCATCAGTAAACTGTTATTTAGCACTCACACTCTGTGCAGCCACACACATCATATGTGAGGACCTCTTAAACACTTCTCAGCTGATAGTTTGACAGCGGAGAACTTGTTTTTGGTAGGAAATGAGGAAGACTGCTGTGTACCTTGGTTTTTGTGCTGCTTCTTTGGGACATGTTTACACTATAGCCTAAAAGGATGGATGGAGTCTATTGTATCACGCAAAACATGTATGACATGGTTGGCTCACTGGAATGGGGCAGCATTTGGATATATGAAATATATTTATATCAGTAGAACCCAAAACACTTACTAACCTTCTCTGAAAGAGCAGATGTGTTGGCAAACGTGAGCATTAAGCTCTGCATTGTAGTTACAAAATGGACATCATCACACTAATTTGGTGTTCTGGAAAAAAGTTTTTAAAACAAAATATGCGCATTTGAAACGGGAAACATCATTTCCCTGTACACTATGGGTACTGCAGGTATTTAAAAAAAAAAAAAAACAACAGAAAAAACAGGATGAGGAAACTTCTTTGAAAAGTCTGTAAAGTAGAAAGGCTGCATATATGAAACACTTTCTCTGCTTTTTTTCACTATAGATGGCCAGTTTTGGGAAAAGACTAGGCAAAGTAGTCCAAAGAACTAGATAAGATGTGCAGCTTGTATGTGTATTATACTGTAATAAAGAACATTTATGCGTCTTTTCAAATCCTCTGCTTGCCTGAATGTTTAAACTCTTATTTATGTAATTTACAAGTACGTACAGAATACAGTTTTCAAGTGATATCCCATTGTCCTCTGTGCCTGCATGTGCTGACAACTTCTCCCCTAAGTTCAGAAGGTTAAGCGAATTTCTTTCCTGTTTCTCTTGCAGGTGTTGTAATGCTTGGAAGAACTGGGGAAAAGCATCCTCTTTTTCCTGTGCTTTATTGGTAATTCATGTAACAGAGGAGATGTACAACAAGTGTGTTTTTTCTTGTTGATTCAGAAGGTTGCTTGTGGAGGTCACAAATTTAGACTCTGCTTCCTCCTTTATTATTCTATTATGCTCTACTTTTAAGAAAAATCCTCACCTCCTCTAAACACGGTGTTGAGAGAATAACCTCATGCAATTTCCTCTATGTGCAAAATAAAAGTTTTGGAAAAACACTGTGAAGTACTGAATGATAACCACCATGTTGGCAGGGATTTTGGTCTGTGGCAACACCAAACTAGTGAAGTTACACTGACAGCAACACTGGGGAGGTGAAGTGACAGAACAGGTTTGTTCTTGGCTGCTTTCTTAGCCCTGGTAAATGACTGAGATTGAACTTTTTCCAGGCAGGGAAGGTCCACAGATGATGTTAACGCCACATCAGTGCTTTTCACGAGGGATACCACTTGTAGGCCATACATAGAATCATAGAACAGTTTCATTTGGAAGAGACCTTCAAGATCATCGAGTCCAACCTTTGTAGCACACTATAGCACAGTTTGTGTGAATTTCACCCTGGGCCAATACATTAGCAGAGGAAAACATTTATGAACATGGTAAGTGCTTTTGCGCAGAAATTGTTCTATGGGTTCAACCAGGTAAGGCTGTCCCACCTCTGTGCTACTCCTACCTCATCCTCTGGTGCAACTTTGTTGACTGCTGGATTAACACCAAGGTCTAAAAGGATATGACTTTGGGAAGATATAACAGGTACCTATAAATCCTCTATGGTGTGGTAAGGATGACAAAGATATGTCTGTCTCTTCTAATAATGGAGTAAGGGGCATTGAGTGAAATGAAAAGATACAAGACAAGAGAGTGGGTCTTCACGTGAAGAATTGTTAAATTTTGGAGCTGTGGTAACAACAGGCAGATTCAGTTGATTAAACGCTAGTACCAAGGTTCATTTTAGACACTGTGGAGGAGCCTGCCTCACCTACCTGCTACTCCAGCAGGATGGAGATTCTCCCAGGTCCTGGGTTATATCTGTCAGCCTTGTGCTGATGTCTCAGGTACGCTTGGACATCTCAAGTGGTAACAACAACCTATGCTTTTGTAACAAACCCTGCCTGAGGATTGAACAAGAGTGAATCCACACCTATGTGTGCACCAAGTGCTTAAGATTCCCTTATATCAATGGAGATCCAACCCATGCAGTCAATGGAGCCCATGGAGCTGCTCAGCTGGTCTAGCACAGCTGTCTCACAGTGAGCTGAATGGGTTTTTGCAGAAATGGTACTGACCACATCTCCTCTAATGAAAAAGTAAGTTTAGACACTGATTTTACATGGACACACCTTCATGTAGCTTCTGTATTAAACTGTTTTAACCTGGAGCTAAATGTTTATATCAGCCAAAAATATGGCTGGATAAATCCATGGAAGAAAATTCCACCAAGGGCTGCTAAAACCAGACTGTCCTGTTCAGGAAGGGTTTCACCTGCAACTCAGTGTTTGGGAGGCCTATTTATGTGGGCACCTGTGTGGGCATCCAGAAGGGTGGACTCTGGTCTGACCATCAGTGGTCAGTCTTACATCCTCATGGGTGTCACAGTCACAAATCTGAGATATCCACTTCTGAGGAGTATTTAAAATAGTTGCATGCACACTGCACAATTTAAATCTCACATGCTTCACATGTTGTATTACATTAGGAATATATACTCACCCATACTGAAAAAAAATCGTAAGTTCCCATAACCTGTACTGTCCATGTATGGAGTGCATATTTTTCTTTCTCCATCTCTGAGAAATACCATAGCTGAGCCAGATTCCAGTGTTCCACATTCGGTACCAATGACAGCTCCAAATATGTCCCACCTGGAGAGGTCAACAATGGACAGAGAATGTGCAGTGGCACGTTATTTATAAACACATACAGAACATGTTCTAGGAGTTCATTTGTACGTACAAAAGTAGCTGCTTCTGCTCATACAGAGGACAGCAAAATGCAGTGTTTCAAATATGATTCCTATGACATTACTTACATATTCAGTACTAGCTTTTATACTCAGTTGACTCAAATACAGCAAAGTTAATGTAAATATTTTAAAGAAATTGGCAGAAAAGCATGAATTACTAAAAAAATGAGGCTTTTAATGAATCCTATTACCAAATATTTAGTGTTGTATTTTTCTATAATCTTAATTATTTTTCTGCCATAAAAATGTTTAAAATATAATTGGATTCTCTTCCATTTCGTACATTATAAGGTTTATAGATCAGTGAAACTTGAAAAGGCACGTGTCCACCATATCTGATATGCAGCCATTAAATACGTAGGTAATAGCTGAAAATGCTCTCTTTTCACCTTTTTAAGCATTTAGGGTAAGAGTTTTTAACTAACACATGAACAGAGTATGAAAAAAGACTGCTGTGTTTCTAATATGTGATATGATCTTTCTCAGTTTTTCTATACATTTTATCTTATTTTTATTCAGTGACAATTAAAAGGACTGCTGCAGAAATTTTCAATTAAATATTTTTTATTGAAAATATATTTTCATCATGAAAACATTGGTTTCTTCAAAACTTGACTAAAATATTTTGAAAGATTAGAAACTGTTGAAAACTTACACATTATTTTGGTCTAATATGTTATTAATGTTGAAGTCTTTACTAATAATAAAGTATTTTAAAATTATTAGGCTGATAAAAAAATGAAATTATTTAGAATCACTAAGACCTCATAATCCAATCATTTATCTAGCCGGCATGGTTCAGGATGCATGAGAAAACACTGAAGTTCAGAAACTTTTGTGGGAAGGCAGAGCCTTTTCCTGTCCTCTTCCAGCAGAAACAATCTCTAACAGCAATGTGCCGTATGACAATTTCAAAAACTGTCCTTTCAAGAACTTAGCAGTCTGTTTGTCAGTTTAACCATTCCAACTATTTCAAAATGTATTTCTAGGATCTTCTAAAAAGCTGCCAGTTTCCCTGTTGACCTAAGCCGTGACAGACCAGCAATGTGCCTGTTTGGAAATCCTGCTTTAAAACTGTCAGTCATTTACACAGGAATTAGTGAGCTTACCATCACTGGAAAGCTTTATGATACAAATATTTTAATGGAAGCACAGTTTAACCTAACCCTAATTCTGTCGTGCAGACTTTTTAAAGGTAATGTGCAGTATAATCAAAATCCAATTTTGAAAATGGGTCTCAGGCTGAAGGCAAGTACAGAATTAAACAGTTGTGCTTACTTTAACTTACACGACAAAATCTCACAATGCCTCATTGATCTTTTGTATGCTCTATTTAGCTCAATTAAAACACTCTCTCAAATGACCCACAAAACAACTCAGGGTCATGAATGATGCAGATCGTGGCTGTTTCCAGGGATCCTCTTCTTTTAGGCAGCATTAGAAATGAAAACCAGAAAGTTCTACATTAAAAAAGCTAGCACTTTAAGAGAAATGCATAAACACACTGTCTGTAAGGACAAACGGAGAAGGAACCTGGGTGATGGCATGACAGAGATGTGGACACTCTTGGTTTAACTTTACATGACTCTTGAAATCCTTCTTTACAAAACAGGTAATAGAATGATATATAGAGCTAAACTAGACCAACTGGACAGGGAGGTCCAAAGCAGCAATGTATCTGCTAGAAGCAGAAGGAGCCTGATGTGGGGATCTGTTAACTTTTAGGATCAGGCCCTAATTTATGCAATTAAAGAGAAGCAGAATGAGAGCGGGAAGAGGCATGGCAGTTACAACAGCAACCCCTACCCATGCAGCCTACTGCTTTAGGTGGGACATGCAAAAAATACCCATCAACTGCTTATTAAAAACAGTGATAAGCTCCTCTGCCCTCATTGTTGAGCTTTTAGATGCCTCACCTCCAAGAACACTTGGTGCAGAGGAAGGTTGTGGTGACCCCTACATGTGAGCTTCTTTTTACTCTCCCTTGTGAGGGAAGCTTTTGCCTTTCCATTGAGAGGTGACAGGCTCCCGCTGATGTTGCAAAGGGGAGCCTGAGAACGTCCTGCAAGCTCTGTCTCAGGTATAAAGTGCTTCTGTGACTATTTGAATACAGTAAAACACAAACATAGTTCAAACAGCATTCAAAAATACTTCTCTAATCATGGATAAAGGAAGCTCATATATGTGTAGTTGTGTACAATTCCCAAAGCGAAGCTTCACAGAAATGTTGCAAAGAGGGACAGTGCTAGGTGATGATTTTATATGACAAGGATGTAGTCCATAACATCACCTGAGTTCATTGTGTATTCATGGCTGCATGCAATTTAAACCTCCATTCTTATAGCAACAATTGAAAGACATTTTTAATATGGAATAGAATTTGAAAAGCCAAAAAATAGAAAGAAATTAAAAAAGTAAAAAGTTGTGAGGCCTTGGGCTGTCCACTTAGTGCCTCAGAAAACAAAATTACCCTCTGCTAGGGTAGGCTGCCACACCACTAAGATTTTACATGCAGGAGGGTGGATCAGGACCTGGTTCCTGGGACTGCACACAGGATGACAGAGCAAAATGCATCTGCTGACTGCACCTTGCCTCGCTCCTAGCTGTCAGTGGTGGCACCTGTGGTTGGAGCTAGACTCTGTGTGACAGGGAAAATGCAATATTCCCTATTTGGAAGAAATTGTGCATTTGCTAGTCAAGGTTGCAACTGGCCCAACTTAGCTTAACTAAACACCTGATCTAGCAGAGATAGGATCTACAGATGGGGCAGATGCCCCCAGGTAGTGTTCCCATCCTGGTTTTTCAAGATGGAAAAGAGACTGAGAGAACATCTCAAACACACCTCACATGGTCACCTGACACACAACACACATGTTCTCATTTTCTTTCCTTTATCTGAAACAGCACCTGCTGTGTCATGGGTTGATTATTTGAACTGGGACAGAGTTCACAGCGAATATTTTTCTGTAAGCCCCAAACAAACCACGTGTCCACAGGACACATTAGCATGTGTTTCTTAAAAGGTGCTCTTTACCTTCAGCACAACATAGGCAGCATCTGAATCAGCTGCTAATGACCTGAAGTACATTGTAGGTTAAAATCAACATTCAGTAGAGACCCATAAATTAACAGTGTATGTTTCTCATTGCCCTGGGGTTACAATAACTAGTGTTTTTTTTTTTTAAACAAAAAAGAATCAAGACCACATTGTTGGCTATTTTCTTTTTGTCACATTTTATACACTGAAGTATATAAAAACACACTTCTTTACCAGGATACTTTTTTTTTTTTTTTTTTAGGCTCACTTATGTTTTGGTAAGAGTAGTAATTTTGCTGTCTTAGATGGTTTGTTTATTTTCTGTGCCCTTGCAGCAGTCCCTGCTGCATCTAGCTTTACAGGCAATCTTTGAATCCAGATGTATATATTTAAAGTAAAACCAGTAAATTATCAGCCCAGCTCTTGCACAGCAGGCATGGCCGTGCTCTCGGTGTTGGAAGGTGAGAGCAGGCTGCTGCTTCAGCTGTCCTCCCTCCACCTCCTCCTCCAGCACTTGCAGGCTTCTGCACAAGCAGGAGCTCTGTCATGGCAAAGCATGGCTCACAGCAGTCGTCCAGAAGGGGATGAATTTCTCAAGGAATTTGATTCCATATGCGTATGAGTTTGTTAGCAACACCCAGGTGTGAATGAAAAAATGATCAACATCATGTGTTTTTTCAGAATGACTACATAATTCAGAAGCATGAAATTTTTCATTAGAAACTTTGGTGACAGGATGGTCTAGAGACAGACTTCCTTCTGGGCTTTCTGGACTTGTTCCTTCCTAAAATCCACAATCATCTGTTATTTACTGTACTGCTATTTATCCTAGTCACAGTCTTCCCTGACTACACAGCAAAGACAAAATGCAATTCTCTGTTCACCCAATTTCCTCATCCCTGGGGTGATGCTGCACGCCTGCTTAGGGCTCTGTGCAGGTGAGGGGCACTCACCCTTTAGGCTGGCTCTCAAACTCTTCTGCCCACTGCTTCTGGGCATCCTCCGTGGAGAGGTCCACATCTCGGGTTGTGGCGAAATTGAACTCACTGCCCTCTGTCCCGTGGAAGTAGATGGAGTTTCCATCCGACTGGCAGCTATGCTGTGGACAAAAGGAGCACATGGGAGGTGACGTTACATCAGGTTTGTAAGGTGTCCTGCTCATGCATCGTCAGAGCTCAGAGCAAGCTGTACGTTATCTAATAACTCATCAATGCCTGAAACAAAATAAAAATAAAAAATGGATGGTCATCTTTTATCTTTCTTGGTCCCCCCGCAACGATGGTTGCACCTCATACCCGCTTCCCTGCAAATGCACTACAGACCGTTGTAAAATGGTGTTTACATAGAAAAGACATGTACCGTATCTTTAGGTGTTTATTTCTGTTTTAAAGTATTCCCATTATGTCTGGCACATACACAACTGTGTGTACAAATAATTTTAGTAGTATATCAAATATTGCTACAGGCATTTGGTTGGTTGGCACAAGAGTTTCATGCTGTGAAACACGTCGTATCTCCATGCCTGATTTTTTTTCCAGAAGAGATGTTTGTGTGTAAAATTGCTATGCAGGCCATACAGTAAACTTTGGGCCTGAAGTGTATGAGTGAAAAGGTTATGTTTACTGTATTTAATTTGAATAGCATAACAAATAGTTCTATAGGCAACTAGCTTTTGTGATAAAGCAGTCTCAGGAGTCCTGAGGCTGCCCCTAAACCCATGTCTGCTTTTCCTATTGCATTTCTGTATATACCACCTCAGCAGCATCAAGTGAGGCCACTCGTCTGCCCCAATATGCCCTGACTACCGTGACTTTCCAGGAGTATCGGTGTGGAATAAGCTGTCTGTGAGGAGCATGTTGGGGTTACACTATAGATTTTCTTCTTTCTCCCATCCTACTTTTGCCCTCTTGTGTGTCTGACAAAACGGCAAAAGTCTGCCAAATCTGTGTGGCTGAAACAGATGCTGGGAGCTTCTAAAGATGATCTATCTGGCCTTAATGCAAACTGAGAACTTGGCATTTTATTGAATTGTTCGTATTACAACAAATACTGATAAAAGTAATAATTAGCTCAACTGCTTTTTTGGGGGAAATCTTGGTCTCATTAAAAGTGAAAGCTGAAATAAGAAATGATTAATTAGAATAATTCTGCATTCTTACCACAGTTCAACATCTGAAAAAGAGATACAATAATGCCAAATTGCATTGACCTTTTCAGTACCGTCTATGCAGTGCCCTCTTGTCTCTGAACCCCTTCGTAACGAACGTGCTGAGGGCAAGTATGACAATCACCACTTCTGCATTTAAAAAGGTCATGGTAGTGCCACGTAAGTGAGTAATTAAATATTTAACAAAGAGAAAGATGTGGCAAGAAATGAAAACTGCCCAGCACATCTTTGTCTACGGGATTTTACGAGCAAAGTACAAAATCACATATTTTGTCAGATTCTAGAGCTCTTCCTTCATTTATTAATGCAAAAAAGAGACATAATTGAAATTCTGTTGTTGATGATTTTTCAAGTATGGTGGCCAATAACTTAGCTATTAATTTATATTTAGGGATGTAATTTGTGACTAAGTTTCTAGAAGTGCCTACACATTGTTAGAAAAAAATCTGAGTACTTGAAGGCTGATTTCTGTATAGAGACTTTCTGGTCTACAGTTGCATGGCAGCGGCTCTATGCTTATTAAGACTGACTAAATATCAGTGAAAGAAATAAACACAGTATAAAAATGTAAAGACTGCTTCAACTGCTAAAATAAACAAGTTGCTGTTAAAGTGGTTTTCTTCCAAAGAAAGGTCAAAGCAATAGAAAGATTCAGAAGTGTTGATGGTTTATCACAGAAATTAAATAGATTTTGTCACAAGTCTCCTTGCTCTGCTAATGCAACATACACACAGTGCACCATATACACAGCTGCTGCCACTAAAATGGAAGAATAATTTACACATAAAATATTTTATAGGTAGCAGAAATTAATGAAACAGCTTTATATTTTACTTTTTTTTGAAGAACACTGCTTGTACTATGCAGTTATTTATAATTGACTGAGAAATGGCTTTTGTTCACTGATTTTATCCTTCATGATCACAGGTATTGTGAACATCAGAATTTTAAGAATAATTTGTTTATTTTGCTTCTTGCTTTTCAGAATTTTCTTCACTTGCTAAACAGAAATTAAGTATCCTTTATCCATCAATCCATCTGCCACAAAACTACTGTTATCTGCAGGCAGTCAAGTAAATACACTAAAAATAAATATTCAAGCTAAAACTTAATTCAAATCTATATGTAACCCTTCATCTCTTAGGAAACAAATAGACAAATGGATCCTACTAAGCTAGTTATTACAATTGTATACAAGCTTTGGAAAATCCTTATTTCTCAGGTGCTAAGTGATATGTAAGTATATACTTGATAGTTGGGTGTGTAATTAGCAATCTCTTGCCTGATGAAAGCCACCTATTAAAAGAAACACAAAACAGAGAGAGCCCCATTATCCTTTAATGATTGTGTGTCTTTCTGCTGTATGTAAGAGTATTCACTGAAGTACATCTGATGGAGTTTCCATTTAGGTTGTCAAGATAAATAAATGGGCATCTTGGCAAAGGGGTGAATTATTTGTACAGTGGTGTATGATCAACCCTTTATGAAAGCCCAAAAGCATAAATTTTTTCATGAGTTCTATAAAACTACCTTCATGCTTTTATAGACATCTACACAGTATCTACGGATATGCATTTAATGCATATTTTATGTGTTAATGAACCACACAATGTATGGCTCAAATCAGCCCCTGCTCATGTTATCTTTGAATCTCACATGAAACAGCTGTGCAGAAGAGAAGTTCAGATGGGGATTTAACTCCTTCTGTTATTCTACACACCTATGAAACCAGTAATAGAGACTCATTACCTTTAAAAAGAGTAAGAGAGATGCTCAAAACACAGGTGTGGGTTTCAAAGAAATTCTGAGGGAGGACCATGATTTTCAGGCATGTTTTTGCCCTAGTGCTACCATTTGGGACCCTGGACACATGCCCATGGGAGAAGCAGATGAGGACAAGCCCCATTTGCATGAGCCGTGTTGCCACAGCAAGGGCCAGGGCAACTCTGCTCATGATCTCATCCTCTCCCACCTGCCACATTTCTCTTGCCTATAATCGTCATCTCAGTCCATACTTAGCTTCCATATTTTTCTTTTCCTTTTCCAAGCAGTCACTATCTGTTGCTGCTTTTACTGCTTTTTTGTCATCCAATGGACTGCTGAGGATGTGAATAACCTCAAAGAGCACTCAGCCAAACTTTCCAGAAGCAAAAGAAGCTCTGCAGGAGATGGTTCCTCACCGGCATCGCCCCTCACTACCTTGTCAGTCTTGTTCAACATCCAGGAGGCTGCTGACTGTGATGGATTATTTTGTGGTTTTGTAATAGGGCTTGAACAGATTAGAAACTGAATTGAAACCATTGGACAAAATGAGTCTTGGGTTCAACCCAGGACTTGAATCCAAGTTTTAGAAATAAAGAACTAAAGCACAATTTACATACTGTGGTGCCTCTTTCACAAATTAAAGGCTTTACACTTGCAGTGGTAGTCTATATACTTACAGTATTTAAGGACTGAGTTTTACGGGTCTTTTGCTTTTTTTGTCATTCTAAAGTGATAAAAAATGTGGAATGAACATGTACTGTTTTTTGAAACTAACTGGGCTAAGTTCTCCCTAAACTGGAGATACTGCAGATGTCCCTATGTAGCTGTAGAGTTCTCGTTTACAAATTCCAGATTAAATGTATTCTCTCTTTCATTTTTATTTACACTTAAATGATTTATAAGATAAGAACAAATTAGCTCATTGTGCAAATTTTGTAACTAAAAAGGCCAAATATCGGCAACTTGTAGGATATTTCTCTTTGTTACGATGGAAGCACCAGCTGCAGGTCCAGAATGAAAGCAGAGTTTAATTTTATTTAAAGGGGATTAAAAGCATGTGGAACATTTAGTGTGTCCTTGCGCAAACTACAATGCTAAAAAATTAACTAATTTGTGAGGAAAAATTAATTTAGAGAATAAATCCTTTGACAAATCTGATAACCTTCATTAAACAGAGTTTTCTCCCAAATCACATGCATAATAGAACATGGGACACTTGCAGGCACTTGAATGGAGCCACTTCACAACAGTAGCTATTTCCCATTGCTTGCAACTGGAGTAGAACTGTCAGTCTGCCATAAGTAAACTGTTGTATTCCTAAATAAACAACCCTTGCCTGTTGCCAAACGGAAAGAAGCCAAGTTCTGTTCAGGAACTGTGGTCATCCCAAGGGGAAAAAAAAACTGTTTAATTTAATCTGGCACTACCAATACTATTATTCACGAGCTGCAATTGTTAAGCTATTGCTTTGCATGAATAGGGCGAAATGAAAATTGGCTGGATACATTCCCGTATCTCAGCATGCTTGGATTTGCATTCAGTCTAATCTTCACTCTGAATTTTCTGCATTTCTAAAGTTTGTCTACTGGATAGTTATAGTATCAGTGCTTTTTATCTAATTTCAAGGCCCTGCATGGCTCATCCTCACCTGCCTCTGCCATCTCCCATATGCACCATCTTGTGGATGACTTTCTGTTGACTGCCAATGTTTGCCACTATGTCTACTGGTGAGATGACCAAACTTGCATGCCCTTGCCTGTTCTGCCCACCACGCTTGGCAAATTCCCCAGAAGATTGTGTCCCTCATGCACTTCATTAGTGCTTTTCTCAATAAGCCTTGTCATTGATTGCACTGAAGAATGTATTTCTTACTAGGATGAGCACTCTCTCTTCTTGCAATATTTCCTTTTACTCCCACGTGTCCCCAGCCCCAGCTACTCTCCTGTTTTATAAATGGATTGCAGTATCCTGGGACACAGGCTATCTTCCTGTTTTGCGCCTGAAGAGTGGTACCAGCACTGATACCGGCAGCAGTACATTCCTTGCTCAGGGCTTTTTGATGCTACAATGGTACCACCACTACAAAAAAATCATAGAATCATAGAACCATGGAATGGTTTGTGTTGGTAGGGACCTCAAAGATCATCTAGTTCCAACCCCCCCGCCATGAGCAGGGACACCTCCCACTAGATCAGGTTGCTCAAGACTCCATCCAACCTGGTCTTGAACTCTTCCAGGGATGGAACATCAACAACTTCCTTAGTTAGTATTAAAATTAACTAAATAATTAATAATTCTAAATGGATAATTAATTAATTGATTAACGAATTTCCTTAGGAAAATACATTTTCATGCTACAATTGTTGTAATCTATGAATATTTCTATGGGTACGGTTCTTAGCTAGGTTGCCTATGAAAGCCAGCAAGTTTTACTAATCAAGTGAGCTTTCTGTTGTACATTATGAGGGATTAGCTAATAATTTGAAGATACAGAGTATGGGAAACAGTAGTGCATGGCTTCAAAATCAAACTTTTGTCAAGAGTCTGTCACCGTCTTTATCCTGCTCTGTACTCCTTACATTTTACATCTACTTACAGCTTTCACCTCTTTTTGGCAGGTGCTTTTAGGAAAGCCTCTCAATTTTCTGAGATGCAGAAGGGTTTCAGTTACGACTACTCAAAACCATTGGTCAGAAAAAGCAGGGAAATCAGATTTAGTGAAGCAGGTACTTTCCAACTGGACCTATTTATGCTTTCATAAATAAATACTGACCAACTTTCTGTAACATCTAAATGGCTTAAGGGCCCCAAGTAAGATCTGGGATCCTACATCATGTAGCGTGCCTGAACAGTCTCCATATTTTTAAAGACTTTCATGAGAACCCTGTGTAAGGAGACATCTGCTACCCTCAGCGTGACCTCTTGGCTGGCAGGGACCTCTGGAGGTCTCTTATTCACCCTACCATGTCAAGTAGCACAAGCATCAACCAGATCAGGCTATGTCACAGTTGCAAAGGAGGACACAACCCTGAAGATTTTTAGAAGCTCAGAAGACAAAGATTGGGAATGTAAATAAAAGCACTGACGTTCATCCAAACCAGCTTCTGTCCCTGTTGTTCAAGTCAAACTTGTGAATCAATAAATACCTCTTGGCTTTACAGTATGAGATTTCTTTACTTGGAGAGCAGAACAGAGGGCAACTAAATGATATAACTGTGCCATTCAGAGAAGCATCAACAGGAAACACTAGTGTGAAATTCCTCAGTGTAACAGATTTTTGGCTGAGGTGCTGCATATCATCTTCCCGAGGTTTGTCCCCACACTTCCATGAAAATGTTGTTCACCTCTGTGCCTTTAAAGCATCCACAGTCATCTTTACCATCCTTTAATTAGGTTTTTATCAGAGGCGAATACTGATGCACCTCTTCATATTATCTCTCTTGGGCCTAATGGCCCCGATGATTCTTTCGGACAGCTGCAGCCTCACAATTTATTTTTTGGCGACATTTCTTGCATTGGAATGAATGTGTTGGGCATTTGGGCAGTGCCAGCTTGCAAAGGGCTGACGGCAGATGGAAAGAAATCTGCCCAGTATGCCTTCACCTCTACACAAGCAGAGGGCCATCAATTTCCCCCATTAAGGAGTTGTCACGCAGCCCACCCAGCTGGAGGAGCATCTCTGATAGCCAGGCTGGCTGGCGTGTGCTATTCAAATACAAAACACACTTTAAAAGGAAACGAAAATATCATTTGTCGGCAAATTGAAAATGCATGGCTTTGACCGCAGCCAATCTTTTAATGACTGTAATATTTTAAGTGATTATTTTTGCCACTTCAGATTGCTCCTTAGAGAGGAGAGGGTTTTTAATTAAAATCTAGGCAATGCAAACAGATGAGATATGAGAAGCAGAGGAACAAGAAAAAAAAGATTAAGAAAATTAATTAAAGCAGCATTGTCAATGGAGCCATAAATTAGATATTGTGTCTTTCTGGGAATGAGTCACACAGGTCTTAAAAATCTTTAGATTTTGACATGATAGCAGTTACAAGGATAGTTTCAGTCTTGATAAAATCATACTCTGTATGCAACATCTTAGCCAGCAAAGGTATGACGACAGAATTTAGGAAAGATTCTGAATTCTGTGAATTTGGCTGTTTCTTCTGGCTTGAAGTTCTTTTTTTTTAACCAAAGGAAAAACCACAATGTGATTAGAAAACTTTCCCATGAGATAAACAGGGCTATAATCTTTTCCACATGCTACATTTAATGTAGGTTACGGAATGAAACCCTTGGCTGCACATGCAGGCCAGGTGCACGGAGGGTTATAGTGCACCTTCCCTTTCCAAAACAACAGGAGGAAACTTGTCCAGTGATGTAGTAACAAACAGTTTATAAAGTGTGTTTTCACTCATCATTTCCAATTACAGACTGTTATTCAAAGGCTAGTGCTCAAAACACTTCTCTTGTTTATGAGTGATTTGTATGATTTGTATGAGTCTTGATTTTCTAGGACATATCATGATGTTTGTACAACACAGGTCATTCTTGCAGTGACTGGTTTCCTTAATGAGTCGTTTAACTGGCATGAACTGAAGTATTCCTCTATATGATTGGAAACTATTGATATTTCTAGCACTCTGCAGTGAGCTTGATTAAACCTCATCTTTTCTTCTGAAATTAATGATGCGTATTTACAACACTGTAACATCAGAGTGAGAGTCAGCCAAAATACTTTCTACTCTTTGGCATCTAATGGGTCAATTTGTGCTGTTTTTATAAATGTGCATCTCACAGTTGCCTGCAAAGACCAAATTCTTTCATTTTAGGAGGCAGGAAAGACCCCTGATGCTTTGACACTAGCTCAGAGCTAACACTGGCTCCCTGCCACCCTCTACAACACTCTGAAGCTGCAGGGAACTGGCATGGAGAAAGGTGCAAGTTCAACATTGCTGCCTGACAGTGGTTCTCAGTACCACTGTCAACCGCTTATCAGTTCCAATGAACCCCTAGGCATTGCATCTAAGTATTACTATTTTAATTAAAAGTGGGATTATTAAAAAAAAAAAAAAAAAAAAAAGAAGAAGAAAGCAAGAGCAGTTCCATACATGGGCTAGATCCAGCCCTGTGGATATACAGATGCCTCCTCATGGGCACAGCTCAGAGTGCCCACCCTCTCACTAAAGGGAGCTGGTCAACAGGTTTTGTGCACCCTGCTTCACTTCCTTCACCTCTCCTCCATTCTCACACTCCTCCTTCCACCCACAGAGAAGCAGGAATGGCTCTCAGATGAGGTGCAGCAGGAAGCCTGCTCAGCTCTTCTCAGGAAGACATGGTGGATAAGGGCTCCTGCAAGGCAAAGCAGCTGGCTAAAAGGCTGGGTTTGGCCCACAGGCCAAATATTGTCTTGCTATATCTTATCCGAAAAACCAAAAAAGTCTTGTCAGAAGCACCTATACCTATGTCATTTTGGCCAATATAAGGTCATAGCAATCTCAATCTGACATTTTCACGTTGGCATACCTAGAGCACCACCTTCCCTCCTGCAAACAAATATATTTGATCTGATTCAGGCAATGGGTTCTCCAACCATTTTTTAAACAAGAATTTAAAAGCAAAAAAAATGGAAAAAAAATCTTGTTCAATTCGGCACAAACAATTAAACACAACAAAGATATATATGGAATATTAGGGTGTTTGTTTTGAAAGAAGACTATCCAGTGCCATTCCTATTAATTAACAGAGTATTCAGAGATTTGGAAATTGCTCTGGAACTGTGGGAAGTGGAATAGCTTAATCAGCCTTTCTGTTTTCCAAACTCCTAGGCCTGCATGCATGTCTTCTCTGCTCAATGACTCAGAGCAACACAGGTTCAGGAACGACTTGCAGATCTAGGTGTGGTGAAAGGTCATTGAGTTTTACAGACATATTTTCATCATATTTTTCTGAGCATGAACGTTCAGTTCTCCCACTCTCTCTTACGCAGCTTTCTTTTCTGCTAAGCTGGCACACATTTCTAGGAAATTAAAATGAGCTGAATGGTGATGACATCTTAGTTAAGAGGCTTACTATATCAGTATATTGGGATGTTTTCAGGATTTGTTAGCTATGTCCATAGTAGTGACTAACATGCACCAGGTACCATTCCCCCTTCCTAAACCCAGCTTGCTCAATGAGGGTGGCAAGACCTTCCCCCCTTGCCCCATCCCATGCTATGCCAGGCTGCATGCTCACAGCTCAACAGCACAGACAACCTCAAGCGTAGTCCCTAAGTCCTGCAGACCAAACAGACTAAGCTGAGCAGCTGGACTGCAACCTTCAGCCACCAAGTGAAGAGCAGCTGCAAGAACTATGAGACAGCAATTCTGTAACTTGACTCTTTACAAAGGTGAGAATTGTCACAGGGTTAACACATCGTGACCAAATACATTGCCACTCTACTGTCTGTAATGATCTATACCGCTTTTTCCCAGATTTCTCCACTGTGAGACAAGTGGTTTGGTCTTGATGCTATTTTTACGTAATCAGAGCACTGCAGAGAATAAACTATAAGACTGCTGAGGTTGTCTCCCTTCTCAACCTCAGTTTTTGAGCTTGCACATCCAATCTTGGACCAGGGCAGAGAAAACTAAAGAACTTGTCAAATGTTGTACCTCAAAACAATTTCTGGTCAAATATACAAGATATATGAAATGTCCACTGAAAGATGAGACTGCTTTTCTGTTCAATAGGAGTAAAGATCCAAGAAGCATTACAGAAGGAAGATTTCATCTTTTCCCCAAATTAGCTATGAAGTCTTGAGGTTCACAGACCTGTAACAGCTCTCAGAGCATAGCGCTTCTTCATGTGTTTCAGCAATCTCAACCACCAGTGCAACATCCTAACCATACTCAGTTGCAAGGCCATGCTCATGCTCAGAGCTGTCACTGGAAATATTGAAATGCAGTCAGGAATTTATCCTGTTCAACACCCTTCCACACAGTCCAACACAGATAAATACATTCCAGTGGATCCAATTAATCTCCTAAGGGTTGCTTGGCCTTGCTAACAGTGTCTTTCTTGTCTTTTGCTGTCTTCTTTGGAACCGAAACACACAAATTCAGTGGCTTATCTCTCAGCTTGCTTCCTACCGCAGTAGCCAGTTCCAGCTGCGTCTGGAACCAACCATGTGCTTTCAAACGAGAAGCAACTGCTCCTGAGTGCAGCAAGAAATGTAATGAAACTCCTGGTCCAAGCTCACGCAGACTGGGAGAAGAGGAGAAACCACTTCCCAAGCTGGGCACAGATGAGTTCCCACAAAAGCTTATTGAGAACACACTGTCCAGATCCACCAAACTGGAGTCAACACGTTGGTCTGTAATTACTATTAATGCTTGCACTGCCACTCCACTGACTGAATCCATCACAGAACCTAATCCAGGACCCAGACAACACTGTTTATGGTAGTACTTTTTTTGTTTCAGCTGTCTTTTTACCTTATTATCTAAGCAGCTATTACTCTGAGTGGTTTTATTAGCAAAACTCCTGAGTTTGTAATGTTTGCTATTTATTTTAGTAGATCTCATGTACTACCAAAGTAAATGTTCTACAGAAAAAAATATACTTTCTTTGCAACTTGATGTGCATCCAACAAGAGCATGTACCAAGTATAACAAGCAATTCTAAAAGCCACCTCCTGAGCAGCTATTGGGAAAGAACTTGCTGAACTACTGCATGAAGGGCACAAACTCTTCTCTTGTTTTGCACTTTCTTCTCCTGCAAAGTAGAGACATAGAATAGACACAAAAAAAATTGGTTTATTTTCTTATTTCAGGAGAAAGATTGAGATGCTAGAGGTAGGGAAAAGGAATTCAGAAGTCAGGAAGATGGAAAATGAGGAGGAAATCTCAAGCAGGACACCTAATCCCGAAACAAAACTGTGGGATTGGCAGCAGAATTTTTCTGGATTAGTGGTTATTTATGTGCCTCATACTCAATAAATCCCTTCTCCTGAGTGACTTTTTTCGGGTGGGTGAGAGTGCATTCAGCAGGTTAAGGGAATTTCTCCTCCCCCTCTACTCTGCCCTGGTGAGGCCACACCTGGAATGTTGTGTCCAGTTCTGGGCTCTCCAGTTCAAGAGGGACAGGGAAGTGCTGGGGAGAGTCCAGAAGAGGGCTACAAAGATGGTGAGGGGACTGGAGCATCTGCCCTACAAGGAAAGGCTGAGAGACCCGGGGCTCTTTAGCCTGGAGAAGAGAAGACTGAGAGGAGATGTCATCAATGCTTATAAATATCTAAAGGGTGGGAGTCAAGAGGATGGGGCCAGGCTCTTTTCAGTGGTGCCCAGTGACAGGGCTAACCCCCACCATTCTATGATAGTGGAAAAAAAAAAGTGTCATGTGAAACTGCTTATCTCCACATGGCCTGCAACATACTGAGGTAGTCACATCTTTCACTAAATACAGCCTACTGAACCTACATGAACCACAGCAACAGCAACATTTATTCTAAACTACCAACGAATCGTATCTTAATGCCTATCTTTACTAACAGAGTAACCCACTAAGGCCACAAAATGGTATTTAATGAGAATTCACTTACAGGGCTTGGGATGGCTGGAGGGGTGGGTGGGGTGGACAGTTCTAAAGTGCTAGGACTGTAATGGTAACTGGATTAGGCCAGGGACTGTTCTCTGACCTTGACGACAAGTGACACAGCAGAGTTTGCATTCACCTGGGCAAACTTTCTCCTCCCAGAAGAGTGGTGTCATCCCTGTGGCCTACTGGAAACAGTCCCTGGCCCATCCATGAGGGTACATACTTTGAAGATAATGCCTGGAAGATTGCACAAGACAAAGCCAAGCAAGGGGGTGTTACAACAACTAAGGTGTGCAAGATCATAGAATCATAGAATACGAGGTTGGAAGGGACCTCAAAGATCATCTGAACCTTTCTTGGCAAAGGCATGGTCTAACAACATGGCCCAGCACCCTGTCATGGGCTCATGTTCATACCCTTGTTTGCTTCATTCACTATCCTGTATGTGCCACAGAGCCTCCAAGAAGGTTCCATCATCTGAGCAACACCTGCTGAGGCAGTCCAGAAGTAATCACTTAGACAAAAAGTAAACACGTAGAGAAAAACTGTTTCTACTCCTTTTTCTACCAGAAATAAGTATGTATTTTCTCCTCCCCTTTCAGTTTTGACTGCCAACTGGATGAGCTATCTCAGACTGGCACTGCCCTTCCATCTGAGAAACTTGCAATATCAGTCATTCTGGGTGGTCAAAGATGGAGAGCAAGAAAGGATGAATACAGAAAATAACCCCAGTAAATGGAAGAAATTTAGAAATACAACCTGTCTTGCTTCTTTTTGTTTTTTTCTTAATATTTAATTCCCTTGGTCCAATGAAATCACTTATCTTTATGGCACAATTTAGGAAAAGAATTGACGCACAGTTTTGTATACACTAATCAAAAGCGAGTTAGACAACAAATAACATCTAGAAATGTGATTGTTCATTGGCATTGTTAAAGAAACTCATAAGCAAAATGCTGCTTGAAACAGAAGTGACTGGTGTGATTACATTTAAAATGTGATGTAAAGTCATTAGCACAATGTATGAAGATTCTCACCTTTCTATTGATACAAAATAGTGTGTTTGTGATGAACTGAGATTAGAGCTATGCTAAATGTTTTAAAGGATGCTAAATGTTTTAAAGACAATATTAGAGGTTTTTGTTAACTTTTATATAGTTTCCAATCCTGAAAAGCACAAAACTTTGTCCAAAAAATTGTTCTTGGTGTTGTAATGCTATGCCAGGTTCTATGTTGAATCTGATGTAAATCTTGACCCAATTTATAGTTTTACTTTTGACATAACATGAAATTCACATTGCAAAATCTGTTCAAATCATATTTGGCAAGATTGTTCCTGAAAATTTGAGGAAAACTGGAGCAAAAACCTTAAAAATGAAATTTGAGTAGGGGACTGCTCTGGTGATAACCTAGATACACTGAAAATGTTTGAAATAACCACAGGGTACCATGAAGAATAAAAGCCCTGTGTCACACATAGCCTTAATCCATTGTGGCTACACTACAGCCTTACACGTCACCTTAACCTGGTTGAGCGGCCACACGCAGCCAAAGGTAGCTGGGAACAGACAGATGCATATTTCACCTGTCCCTGAGACAGAAGACGATCTTGGAGGAATGGCAGGTTGGTGAATCCTCACATCTCATATAAGGTTTAAGTTTGAATAGGATTTCTGTCTAGAAGCACTAAGTGATCTCTGTGTTTAGGTCTTTCATCTTACATGTAACCATAGTTGTGTATATACACAAACTGGCTGAGTTTAGTAAAAAAAAAAAAAAAAAAAAAAAAAAAAAGAGGTTTACTTGCTAAAATTTAGATGCTGTTTGTGCATGTTTCAGAAGGACCAAGCACTGTTTAGGCTTGGCCAGCTGAGAAGAAGTAACTGTGCCTGTGGCACATTAATCCTTGCTTTGCTTTCACACCTTCACATGTGTGGGCTGGATTTTAAAATCCAGAGGTAAGACTAACAATACCACAAATGTGAACTGGATCACAGAAAATTACTTCATTAAATACATAGTACATTATTTTATTCTAAAAACTCACTAAAACAACTTTGTTATTGTAGTTTAAACGGCCTTACTGAAGTAAAAAAAAAGTCAATACAAGGGTACTGTGAGTAGATTAGTGGGAATGTTTATTTCTAAAAAGATTAATCTGAGGCCATTCATATCAGGTTCTGTGGGAAAAGGATGAGGCCATAACGCACCTCTTTCTGCCCTCAGTGTTCAACATCTGTTTCCTGTGCAATTGCCAAAACCGTTACCAGCATCATAAATGAACCCCTACATCAAAACTGCTTTTTTGTGAATGAAAAATAGAATGGAAACAGAAAGTCAGCTGCTGCAGAGCTTCTGGCTGCTTGGAAACATAGAAAGCAAGAATCCAACTGATTTCCAGATGTTGAACCACTCTGCATTTGAAGGAACTTTCACAGAGATCTTGTAGGGCTCCTTAGAGTTTTCCCAAGGTTGTATGATCTTACTGGATCTCATATATTAAAACAAGATTTTAATGAAAAAGACTTTTAAGGAGCAGCTACTACCTGAATGCATGCTGAAATGCAGATGTGATATTCACAGTCAGAAAAAGCGGGAAACCATAGGGTTTTCATGGTGGTTTGTGATGAAGTGAGTAGAGGTAGCCGAACAACACCAAGATAAATGAACAGATAGATTTCAAAATATCCAATAGAGAGACTTGATTTTGGTTCATAAATATTGCACTGTTTTGCTAAAAGGAAGCTATTTCTCGTTTTCTGTTACGTGATCTTTGACATGACAATATAAACTGTCATTTGGTTTTGGTCATGGCAGAGAAGTTGCATTGTTCCAGAAAGCCCCGATGGGACAGAGAAAAGGTAAAAACAAAGTAAAAAAGAGCTGAATTCTAGAAGCAGATGGAGTGGGCTAAACACCCTTTTGTGTTCAGAGTTTGGTTGGATGTTACTGACTTTTTCTACATACAAGAGTAATAATAACATTAAGCCATAGAAAATCAGACTAACCTTAACTGTGGCCCCAGGGAAGAAAAGCCAGTTGCCAGTATCCACAGGATCAAGATTATCTTCTAACACAACTTTCCTGTGAGCAGCATTTATGATCAGGATGTTGTCCAATGCCCAACAGGCTTCATACACATCACCAGCATGGACATAATCCTGTTTCCACTGAAAATGGATGTTCTCCCCTTTAGCATCTTCAGGAAGGTACAAAATGTGGATGATTGTGCTGACATTGGAAGGGGCACTGAAAAACAATGATATGGAATTAGAACAAGTTTAAGCTGTAGCCAGGAACACCTTTCCCTCATTTAATACATTTACTAGTTGTGACACAGTTGTGCTGATGTCCCTTGCATGCTGATAAATCTTCTATGGAGATCAGAAAATACCTGCCCTGAGGCAGAGTCCCACTGTGCCAGACAGTCCACATACAGCCCAAACAGACAGCCTTGCTTCAAAGAAAGTGCAAACTAATGCAATAAATAACAGATCAATGCAGATGTTTGGAGAGCAGGAAGAAAGAGCAGGTCAACATTCATATTCGATGCTGGTCATAGCTCCCAGGTGACTGGGCACTGTCTGTATTTCGCATGTATGGCCAAAAGGAAATGTTAAGGAAGCACTTTACAAAAACACGTGTCCCAAAATGTGATTTTTGCATGAGCTTTCACCAAAAGAAACTTCTTTCTTCTGGTGCCTCAGTCCCTCATAGATCTGGATGGAGCAGAATAGCCAGAGAGAAAAGCTGTGAATTTTCTCTGACAAACATGTCCTTCCAATCCCACATCCCTGCTATCAGGTTAATTCTGTGGATGAGGAGGGCCAGGTTGCCTTTCTTTCCATGTTCTGCTTCAGGAACAATATAGAAGAAACAATCAGTTTGTCCTCTCACTGCTGAAAATGGAAAATATAGGAAGGAGAGGCAGACCTGGAGTATTAGTATCAGACAATGATCAGGGCCTTGAACTCCGCTTTCCAGAGCTGTCCTCAGAGCTGTGAAAGGACTGAGGTTCACCCCAAGCTCTGGGTGAACATCTTTACATTGCTAGCAACAATGAAAGGACTGAGCTCTGTGTGCAAGGAAGGGATGTTGAGAATTATTATTTTTTTTAATTATTAATCACTCAGCAAGAGAATTAGCCACATTCAAACCTCAGGCTGCAAGGAGTTACAAAATTGGGATCTGCAAGATGTCAGCTACTCAACCATGCCTCTGCTGTGGTAGTGATGCTTTGGTGGATGAATAGTTTGTCAGGGACAATCCAGAGCTTTTACGGAAAAAAGCCACCAATAGCTTGCTTACATAGCAGAAAGTACAGGAGCGTCTCTTTGTAATGCAAAACATTAGGGTGTAGTGAAATGTTGAAAAGCAACTGTATTTGTCCCATGTTCACACCCAGAATCTACGCCCACAACTCATCCTGAACTTGCTAAACCTTATGTCTATCACCCTCCACCTCAGCACTGCTCTGAGGCATTGTCCTTGCTTCTCCCTGAGCCCACACAGAGCACCCACCTTCCCTGAGAGTTCCTTCCTCTCTCTCCCAGGAGTCCAGAGCCGAATTCCCACCAACACAACACACATTGACACAACACCTTCCCTTTACAGCTGCCCTCCTGTCCCATCTCCCCCCAGTTCTCCCACTGTTACCCGGAGCTGCATGTAGTACAGTGAAAGGTGCTTAAAACACGTTCAACTAAACACTGTAACTCATACGGACCACAGGAGAAACAAACAGCCTTTCGTAATTCATCCTCTCCACTTTGCATGACATTGCTCTATTAACCTATTTTCTACTGCCGATTCCAGGAGTCAAAGTTGAAGCAACACAGATCAAACTGTATACCCATTAGCTACAAATAATTTGGGTTTTAAGGGCTTGTTGTTTTCACCATCACAACCCTTGAGTTTCCTGGTTTGCAGAGCTATGGGGGTAACTGAACTGGTGTTGTGGACTAGGTAGATAATTTTACGTCAACTGGAGAAAAGTAAAAGGTATGGTGTGGTTACTCTGAGGCAACTCCAGTGGCTGCAGTGAAGTTACTATTGCTTTGTATTTTTCTGAGATAAGAATTAGCACCATTTGTTTTACTAAAATTGTTCATAATTTGTGTCAATGAAACTATAATCCCGTTTCCACAAGGAGTAGGAGGATGAGATAATAAAATCCACAGCCTTGCATCTACAGTCTTGTGTAGTCATCAGAAATTAAGTAGTCTTTTGCCCTGCAAACTGTCTCAATGGACCAAAAATAGGCTCAAGCAAACTGCCTGTGTGGCACAGACACTGAGGTAAGTCAGGAAGGGAGACTGAGATGCTATGAGGACACTACGTATAAACAACGTTTTTTCTTCCCCAGTTGTACTTGTATAACTATGTATATATGCCAATGCACAAAATACCTTTCCTGATATTATTTAATATAATGTTAGTTTGGTTCTCTTAGGAAAATCCATCTCCAACACCGACTCTCTCTTTAAAGGTGTGCATATTGCAGTAAAAGATTTTAAAATCCCCATTCATAACCCTTTGTGCTTTCACGTAAATCAGGTTGCTTAAAAACAAGGCATAATCCACCATAATCTTGTCATTATAGGAGTGTTAGAGCAAAGTGTTCATATCAAACTATAAACCAATTTTATTGAACGTTTTATCCTACTAAAGTAGAAACTCATGACACTATAAATTATGGCTCTTGCTAACATTAAAAGTGGTGCTAAAATGCAAAAGTCATCAAAGTTTCGGTTTGTCAGGCACCCGAACCTGCTGGTTATTGGAGCTGCATTTTTAAATTTGAAGTCATTCTCTCCCTTACTTCCCACACAATCAATGGTTGAAATTGTGATTTACCAAACCCAGTAGCAGTTCTGCAATTAGCTTTAGTGACCATAATTTCACCCCTCATCTTTTATCATGAACAAGTGAGAACTGCAAACAACAATTAAAACAAGTTTTAAAAGAGCCAGGTTTAAACACCACCTGCTCAGCTGGAAAGCATGAAAATGATGAAAAAGCTGTAACAAACCTAATTTTCTCCAGCTGAGTCCAATCTGCAGAACTATTCTTACTGTAGGACACGGTGATGCTGGGATCTGAGTAACTAAAGCGACATGAACCCGATCCTGGGAAAAGCAATAAAATGAGAAGTGTTACGACACAATGAAGCAATAAATGATCCTCCAATAACCACAGTTGCTGACTGTGCCTTTGTCACATCATCAGTTCTCCCAATTTTAAAGTGCTATGATTGATGATGAAATTTCCTATGATCTGTTGCTGAAAGTAAACACAAAATAATGCATGCTTTATGCGTCAGAAATAAAGTAGAAATGATAAATCACAGCAGTGCTGTATAATCTCTGCAAATTTCCCAGGGGAAGCCAAGTAAATTACTTAACACCCCCCACTGCAGGAAAAAAGACACCATATAATGTTTAAACAAACCTTCTTATTAGAGAATAATCCACAAAGCCGAATTCACAGGGAAAACAATAAAAGACTGGGTTTTTGTATTACTGTGTTGAAAAAAAAAATTCCCAGAACTAAAAATACAGTAAGTGATAGGAAGATGTGTATGGAATTACTTGAGCCAAGAACATATGTGCTTTAGGAATTTAAAATAATAAAGATGTTACAAAATCAGTTATTTTAAGAACGCCTGAAGATAATTAAATTAAGAAATCATTCAATATACTCACTAGAGCCTATAATTAATAATAAACATTTGATGCTGATCTGGGAATCTCAGAACACTTTACAAAAAATGAACTAATTAAGCCTTATGGCACCCCTGCAAGGTAGGGTAATATATTTACTTTTGATTTATAAAAGGGTGCCTTCTGGGTGTTGTCACAAAAGATGAGCTTAACAATTAATACAGGAAACAGTCAAAATAACAAATACTGGGATTGAAAGATTCAACCTAGAAAACATGTTAAACAATCTCAGTGGTAATTAAATACACTAAACCCACTTTTTTTTTTCCGCAGACATCAGATAATTCATCCATCTCAGAAAATTCAACACCCACTAAAACAGGCAAATCCTAACCTGTGCTCCAAAGACCAAATCTCTACTTCATAAGCATGATGAAATGTGCGATTCAAAGCAGCAGACACCAGCTACCTTCCCTATTTAACTCAATTAAGTATCACCTCTGATAGCATCAGAATACTGAGTGAGTACCACAGCTTTGCTCACAGTAGGAGTATGTATTACACGTGCTACGAGTAGCATGTTATGTTTATGTGTGCTCCAGGTATGTCCGATCACACTGGAAGTTGTTTATATACTTATTTTAATATATGTGTAATGTAGATACATGTACTCAGATGTGGAAACTGCTGACCATAAAATACTGTCATTTTCCAACTCAGGGTACTTATTTTTGTAATTAAATAAATGGCCTGATTAAAAAGGTGTTAACTGCTTGTACAAAAGAACAGCTTACACATTTTAATGGGAACATATGTCATTAAGCACACTGCTTGCAGCCCCAGCTCCCCCGAGGCAGTTCACATTCACAGCTTTCAGCTCTACAGGACGTCTTTTCTCCTCTGAGATACCTATCGCATACCTCTGCAGGGCGAAAAACACCCCAAAACATGGGATGAACTCCCAACTCTCTAATTTTGCCTGATACATCAAGTAGTATCCTGGATATGACCCACAAAGTTGCTTTCTTCTATCTTTTACTAACATTAGATTGCAAATAGAGGAACAGATACTTCTGAGCCACTACAGCTGCGTGTGGTACGTTCAGCTGGTCTGACACGTACTCTTGCTGTAATGAGGCACAGAATAATTAATATTGCAAAGGCAGCAGGACTTTGAATTACCAACCATGTACCCAAAATGACTACAAAGCAACTGTCTGGTTATATTTTACTGACAAGGCATTTTATTTCTATCACATTAAAACCAAGTGATATCAGGAAAAGCCTTTGCGTTTCATATTTGCCCATCTGCTGAGATGGTCTACTTCACTGAGAGACATCTGCTGTCGATTCCTGCTGCTGTGGCATTTAGGAGTTAATCACACTCTTTCATTTTATTTCAGGGGAATTCAGTTCAAAAAGCAGTGAAATTCAGCCAGTTTAACCACTGTGGCTGACCAGAGGCTGTGAGGCAAAACAGCAACATACTGAGTTTTCTGTTAGACAGAAATTAAAGGAACATAAACAATAAAAATAACCAGCAATATAGGCTTTATAACATGTGCCATTTCAGTTAGTGTTACAATCAACTTTTGGTACAACGCTCTTAAACAAAGCCAAGTCCAAATACATCACTAAAAATGGGAAGAAGGCCATATTTGCTGCTCATACTGCAAAGACATAAGAAATGAGTGTTTCCTGTCAGTACAACCAATATGAAAAATGCCGTCAGTTAAATCTGAACACCCTCAAACTATGCAAGGGAGATAAAATTATTGCTTAAAAGAAGTGGGGCCAATGGAAAATGGCTTTTCAAGGTAGATGTGGTATTTCACTTGTGTAATTGGAAAGGGAGCAATGGAGACGGAATGAAAAGGGAGGAGACAAGTGCTGGGTTTTATTATTATTTTAATAAGCAGAATAGGTTGTATTAAGATTGAAATTAGTTTGGGAAAGTCATCAAGGTCAATGTAAGTAGCAATTACTGGCTGTGGTGACAAAAGTACTTTTATATTCGTGACTCAAAATCATAAAATAGCAAGATTATTTATCATTTAAGTATCTAATTCTGTAAAACTCGAACTGACAGAAGCAGCAAAGAACGAAATTCATCCATTTGAAAAAAACATCAACAAGGTTCAGGCATTATTCTTTGCCATTTCAACCATCTTTTTTATATATACAAGAAGCACATGGATCTGGTTCTTGTGTCTTTTACAAAGCCAATATTCATCTTAGTTTATATTAAGAGTTTCTTCCCAAGAAAAGGGAGGAAGGTGAACATACAATTGCACTCCAGGACAGGGTTTACTGAGATTGTATTGAAAGCCACTGGCTTTCAGTATAATTTTTAATATTACTTTCAATATTCCTATTACTTAATACTATTACTATTACTCCATGTTACTGTTTTTTTCAGTAATCCTAAACTAGGATTATTTAAATCATTTTGTAGAAATCTGTCATTTGGATGTTTGCCGCTACCTTGACCAGCAAAGCTATCCTCTGGCTTTGAGAAGAAATAGATGATCAAAATTCAAGTAGTAACATAGCAAGAACTGAGGGCAAATTCAGCTGGGGAAGGGAGGTGTCCTTCACACTGCTTCCAGGAATGGTGATAAACAGTTTGTCAGCTGCGAGCAGAGCAGCAGGGGCAGATGTCACACTATAAATCTTCATACCCTCCCATCCTCCAAAGAAAAAGTTGTGCAAGATGGCATAAACCCTTTTGAATTAGATTAGAATAGGCTTGTTTTAAATCAAGAATGTCCGAGTTTTAAATTAGCCATGAAAATGGGTAATAAAACATGCACATTGATTACCATAAAGAAGCCTACGCTAGTAAGTTACCACATTAGAGAAAAATGCCATTTTTTTCTTAAGCTATGTCACAGCAAACCTGATTCCTTGATGAGGTTATTGCTAGCTAAATCTGACTAAAAATTAGGATTAAACTTTTATACATATTTACTGGAGGCTGCTGCCGCCACACCAAACCACCCATCAACCAAGAATTTTCTCTAGATAGGCACACTTGTCCTTGGGTTTCAGGAACAAAGTATTTTTCTCCTTTGGAGTTATTTTTCTCCTTTTAATAGGCTTCTAGCTGGAGTTTACAGACTTCTTAAACTTTTGGAAAAAAGCTGGAGAGGAGACAACCTTCATGGATTTAAAACTAAATGTTACATTTGAAGCTTGGACTCTTTTGTCTGACCAATTTTGTCTGTTATTAAAACAATGAGCAGACTCTGTTATAAAACCCAACTATTTTTGTCTACTGAATAGTCTGAAACACTAATTTATTTGGCTTGTGCTTTATATGCTTGGATTTTGCCCCAAGGCAAATTTTAACAAAATAAAATTTACTCAAAATTGAATCCACACACTGGTGCTAATAGAGGAGGATTTTGACTGGCAGAGCATGGGAATGCTAAACAGCTCCTGACTGCTGCTTTATTAATTCTACCTAAACCAAGTAGGAAAGAATAGAAAAGGGAAGCAAAAATATGCTTCTCAATTGGTTTGCTCTTGTTCTGGAGGATTGGTAACCCATAGCCAGGAATTGACTAGCACTGACCATGTGCAACATGTCCAACAACTGAGACAGTCATGAATTTTTTGCCTTTTTTTTTGGTAAGACTTGTTAAGCTGATTTTGGTTTCCTTCAGTGCCATCTGACGTACCAGTGAATATTTTACGTGCCTTATTTTTCAAAATATCGCGCAGGTAGAAGTACTGAAAGCATAGTATTTCAGGACTTCATATCAGGTATTTTTATCCAGGTATTCAGTTATTTGTATCCAGGCTGACAATGGCAGGCAAAATTAATTTGCACTATGGCTTTGCCTCCAACTGTGTCAGATTTACAGAAACCTGACTCAAATGGCTGTTGGTCTTTGAGATATCTTAACAACATTGATCAGAAGCTGGTGTTTTGCTGAGATAAAACTGGGTGCCATCTGCAAGGGAAGCAATATTTTGCTCCTTATAGACTGTGACGTCCTCTGGCTCTTGACAGCCTCTTGATAGTTCCTGCAAGTGCTTCCGCGGATAAGCAGATGAGATATCTAATGCTGGCTTTAAGGAGAATGAGTCTAATGTGGAACTATACAAGAAAAATTCACACAAAAAATTTGTAAAAGTGTTTGAATTGTATCCTGACTGCGGCCTGAAAAACAAAAGGGAGCTGAAAACAATCCCATTTATCTAATGCTAGAAGATTGCTTTTATTCATTTTGTTAATGTGATGAATAATTGTTAGTGTTTGCTAAGGATTATGATTTGCTGATATCGCTTGAATTAAGCCAAACTGGGTAGTATAAATTACTAGTGGTCAAATTTGGCTGCCTTGTTAATAGTTTTTTCCAAATTAATGAACTGTATAGTTTGGTATAATGCATGCTCCGTGGATTCTGATTTTTTCGGGGTGTATGTTTATATTGGCTTCTGATCAAGAACGAGATGATTTTAACCATGTTAAAAGGTGGCATATTTTGTGCTGAATATACTAGAAGCATTGTTACAAAAATATGCAACTCACTGTTCATTCCATTCTGCCTTTGAAAACTTCTTCAAGAGAAGGTCACAAGAGCATTTTAATTTTTCTTTAAAGCCCCAACTTTGAATTTAGTTACAAGTGTGATTTTAATTATGACACATTTTAGTTCTTTAGACTATTTTTTAGTGTCTTTGTTTATAGCACAAGTTCAGAGTACAAATAAAGATTTTAAGTGTAAAATATCTTCAAATTAAAACTGTAAGAACTGTATTATATTTTGTAATTGCAGTCTTTTTTCATGAAAATAATTAAATATTTTTATTGCTGTCTGCTTTTTTCTCCCTTGTGAGAAGAGGATTTCCACTATCTGCACCCCTGTATATGTTCTGATAACCAATCTGAAATAAATACCTAATACTAGAAACCAAAAATGTCAATGGTGTTTGCCTTTGGCAAAAATCAGATCTACTCCAGCACTAGTGAGAATTACGAGTTTTTAAATGCACAGTCTCAACTATTTATTTTCTGCAGGTTTCAGAGAGCAGCTAACTTTTGTTCTATTGGCAGCTTTAGGCTGTTGCTCCTTTTGGAAATGCTGGGTAGTTACATCAAAATAAAAATAAATGGTTGAGAAGTGTGCTAAAAACCTCCACTGTAAAACTGTAGAAGATGAGAAGAATAATTAGTAACTACATTTGACACAAATTCATCAGAACGACTTCAGAAATCAAGTCCTAAAAATTAATCGGAGATCAAACCTTGAATAGACAGGGCCCTGAGCGAGCTGTCCTCGCCCAGATGGTGGTCCTGGTTGGAGTGTAGAGAGCACTGGAGCAGGGGACCTCCCGCAGTCCCTTCCTTCCCACACCCATCTCCTTCCAGGATTCCCAATAACAGTGAACATGCTTTTAATGAATTAATGCAGCTAATTTCCTTTAGATGAGAAGTCTGAGGAAATACTTATCTGGTTCAACTTCCTCTTAGTCTATTTATATTCAGAGATATGATGTGCTTCCTGCGCTCACATAAATTTGTTCCCTTCTAATGAACAAGATCAGATCACAATTCATATTGCTTCTTGTGCTGAGAACATTAAGGAGTGAAAAATAAGCCGGGCAGAAAGCTGTATTTCCCTTATGCCAGTTTCCAGTTTATTCTGATGTAAAGATGCTCAGTTGTTTATAGTGTTTCTTTCTGAGATACAACCAGCAGGTATGTGCTTGGTAATGTGTCTGTTGCCAAATAAACAATTACATAATGCTTCTAAATTTAGTCACGTTCTTAAGTGCACTGACATCGTATAGAGCACCTTGCTGAAGGAAAAGTAAGCAAGCTTATTAAGACCTGGAAGTAATGGACACCCAGGAATTACACCTACTGAAACAATAATATCATTAACACCTCAGAAATACTCTTGCAGTCGTTCTTAGATGTCTGACCAAGCAGTAAGTCCTGTGCTTATTAAGCATTTTCTGCTAGTATACCTGTATTGTATGCTTCAACATTATTGCCATTAAATGCTTAATGTCAAATTATGTGGAGATACTATAAGTGAGAGGGTGACTTTTCAATGAAGCTGGGCAAAATTCATATTATACAACCTTAAAGTAGTTCAGTAGTACACTAATATGTATCAATAAGTGGAAAGAGATGTTTTCTTTAACTCTCTTTAGCAGCCTGAGTCGGCTGTGGAGGTCAATAATAAAAAACATAAAGAGCTGATAAGGGTATTAAAATAGTGCAGGAAGGTAAATGATGTTTTACTTAGATCCCTACAGCCAGTTCATTCTAGAGAGGCAGTAGAAAACACACATTGGTCCCAAGAACTATGTAAAAGGAGATATCTTGAATATAAAGATTTGAAAGTCCTTTCCTTGCCGATTTTAGTGAAATTCCCTGGCACCAAAAAAATCTGGGAAATATTTTTTCTCAAGCTAAGTCCAAAACTGAGGTGTCTCTCTCTTCTGAAACCCTTGAAAACTGATTGCCTGCTATTAACTTTATATGTGGGTAAATAATAATTAGTTTGCCAAAGCCTTTTTTTTTGCGATTCCTGATGGGCTTTTCTATTTTTATCTGCTTTTGCTTTCGTGGAAACCCTCTCCCTCACCCACAGGAGAAAGAGTCAGGAGCATTGTGCTGAGCTGGGGCCTTCTATGTTTCCCCACTGGGAACTACAGATGCTTTGTTGTTTGTGTTAATTCAAAAATGGACAATTTTAATCATACAAAAGTGTTATCCTCATACAATGATATGAGCAGGATTAAGATGAAAGTCAGTCTGTAATCCAGCATTTATTATTTGCAGCAACCAATTCTATAATGGCCTGTGTTTGACTGCGAGGCGGTGGCTCAGCCACCTGCCCTGGCTCTGAATCCTGAGGCTCTCTTTATCTTTTCTGCTTTTCTTCATGTAGTAAATCTGTAACGCTCACATTTTAATTCCTAACAGCAGCAGAGAATCCCTGGTTAGGAAGTAAGACAGTATTTCATTGTAACCTTGGGCTAGCCAAAACAACACAAATCATTTCGCCCCAAGGCCATTAAAATGTCTTTCAAATGCAGCATTAACTTTAAACCCTGGCTTCAATCTAGGCATTATCTAGGCAACCCCTCTTGTATAACTCAGTAAAATCAATAAACACCACCTAACATTTCCACATGCTATGTGAAGTGTGCTAGATGATGTTACTTACCTGTCTTATTCTTTCACATTATATGTAATTTATAACCTATGCATCTAAAGGACTTCTCCGCCAGGAAGGTGAAACTACAAGATTTCATGTCAGGCAGTAGCAAATGGCAATTTGGGTACCAATTCAAAAACCTTAATATTGTTTTATCAGGGGGAAAATGGGAAATGAAGCAAGCAGAAGAAAGGCAGAATGGTGAATGACACCAATTTTGGCATTGAATTATTTTGAATTCTCAGGCTTTTTGTAAATGTAAAGGAAACAAAGACAAAAACCCCTGGGGGTTCAGATATACTCAGTGCTTTGTTCTCATTGCTTAGAGGTGACTGGATCTGAATATAACAACAATCAAGCTTCATTTCATAATCTTAATTTCTTATGGACATCAGTGCTTTAAATTAACTATTTCAAAATCTGTTTTTATGTATTATTTAAGCTCAGTTCAGACAGGGTTCTAGCTCAATTTTATTAGACAGCTTCCTGGCAATGAAATCCTTTAGAACCTCATGCCAGCCCAAAAGTGCTCCACATCTGCCTAATGCAAGACAGTCTATCTGTCCTGTGGCTACCAGGCCAGCAGAACTGGCCAGCCTCTTCCCTGTTAGTAATGCCATCAGCACAACTGTATGGATGTGCCATGCCTGCACAGCACACCTGGTGCTTCCTGGAAGGCATCAAAGCAGGAGAAATTTGGTGACCGAAGTTAATCATCCAGACAGGTGACTAAAGTGCAGGAGGTGGCTCAACTTTTGGCACCACAATTTCTATCATGAGTGTTTCTGTGTTCAGCTAACAAGATAGTGAGGGATATAGAAGATCAAATACCCTTCCATGATGAATTGAGAAGAGGCTTATTTTTCACTTTTGTTTTTTCTCTAGAGAAACATTAGTGATTTTTCATAGCAATTCTGAAGGAAATTGCTCATCTCTGTCCCATTCTGTTGAGGGCAAGCCCAGTTCTACCTCATGAAATGGCTATTACAACATTTGTCAGTCATCTGATAGCTTCTGCTAATTGTAAAGCCGACTAAACAAAACCAGAATTTAAAAGAAAATGATCAGCAATGGTTCCTCTCAGACAAAGCTATGGCCTATTTAACAAAACATGTTTGGATGTATAAATTTCTATTGAGTGGCCTGAATCCAAGCAGAGGATAAATAGACGACACAAAAGCAGTGCCGTCAATATAACAGCTGCCAACAGAGATTAATTAAAATGTGATAAAAATATAAAGGATAAGTGTCTTCAGACTCTTACATGGGGCCAAATGCAGCCATGGTTGCTCACACAGCTGAGCCAAAGTGGATTTGGGAGGTTTCTGGAGGGAAGGAGAAGGAATCACTGTCCCACACAGACGCTTTGCAGAGTCTTCCAGACACTGCTCTAGGGGACAGCCCAGAGAGACTGCTATTTCCTCCAAAGAAATACATGGGGGTGAGTGGATCAACTGCACTTTTTATGTATTTAGATAATTTTTGTAGGATTATTTTTTGTCCATCATGGTCTTTTATTCACTGAGGTTAATAAGAAAGTAAATGTGTTTTCTGAAGCATAGAAGCTTGACAGATAACGACTAATCCAAAGGGAGTATTCAACAATTCTGAATAATAATAATAATACATTCTGTAGTTTGACTATGCATCAGGGCAAAAAATAAGTATTTCTATTATCTACACAACGCACTACATTTTATAATTTAATTCTGCAAGACTCACACTGGTAACAAAGTCAAATTGCCACTATAAAAATGAAGGAAAAAACCTAAGCCTGAAAAAAATGACTTTGTTTTGTTTTTTTTTTTACTAAAGGTGATAAACACTTTCTATTCTTCATCTTCAACAAACATCAGTGAGACACTTAGCCCATGGATTTGCTGAGTAAATCAGCTCTCACGTAGACCCTATCGACCTTGGTAGTTCAGGAAGAGTAATAGAGACTGCTGGGTTAATGATTCACTAACCTAATGTCTTAGGGCGAGGCAGGACATGACATGAAAACCCTTTTGGAACCATTATGTCAAAGATCCGCACCCAAATCAATGACCCTTACTCATATGCTAATTAAAAGCAATCAATTGCATGTTTTAAACAGTTTTCTTCCTTACGCTTACAGAGGACTGTGAAAACAGCCAGCATTAAAAATAGACTGTAAATAAACTAACTCACATGCAAATTCTTGGTATGGGCATTGCATATGCACCTCACCTCTTCAAAACCAATGATAGTATAAATATAAAGTCATCACAGGTGATACAATTACTCTTCATTTAAGTACAAATGATGGTCTAATGGATTTAAAAATCTCAAGCAATTTGAAGTGAAGACAGGGCTTGTTACCCAGCCAGAAAGTAAAGTTGCAAGAGTGGAAAGTGTGTTTAACAGGATTGGAGATATTATTAGTTTCGTTACTGGCTTTAGTGATTATACGAAAACACTGCCAATGAAATATTTATGCATGTAAAAGCATAAAGTTTAGCATTTTATTTCCTTTTGGGGAAGATAGAAAATAGAGACAAAGGGGGTACCACTGAAAGAATATCTCCTGAGTGTTGTATCTGCACCCTGAATTAGTGGGCATCTGTCCTCACCAAAAAGTCCTAAATAGTTGAACACCAATAGTAATATTTCTTCAGTAATATTTTAGCCATATTAAAACCAACAGATACACACGTTTATCCTTGCTATAGGGTTCCATTAGAAAGATATTAAAGCAAGATTAGTAAACTGCAGGTATATTGCTTGTGATTGTAATAAATTTGTCTTATCCATATGGAACCCTGTAGGTTTTATCCTAGTCAAATGTTGTAATCATCAATAAACTTGGTCATCTGATGGATGTTTAGACAAAATAAATTGGAGCAATGGAAGGGACAATAACAACAGACAGCAGAGAAGCGACTGGATGATGTGAAAGAAGTTACCCCAGAAGCAGCAGGAGAAAGGGGTCATTCTTACTCTATGGGTAAGGTCCAAATGGTTTTGGTTCCAGACCAATGTGTAGATCATAACATGAGTGACCCATCTTTTGGAAAACACCTACTGGGATTTTCCTGAGAGGACAAGCAGAGTCCGTCTGTCAAAATCGCAAAGCACTCTCCCAGATTAATACCTAATACTAAAACCCTCCACTGAAAACTCTGTTATTAATGAACTCTGATGTGCTAGATGCATGTTTTGCTTCATGTCAAGCCTTTTTTCTAACAACAGCAGGGACTAACCGTATGATCCATGCAGCAAAAATACTCAAGGATTTTCCAGTGTCAAGACTGTTTGTGGTTCAGGTACTGAAGATCACCGTTGCTCGTGCCTGCTGCGTCTGCTTTAGTGTTAACAGTGAATAATGGTTTCAGAGAGCAGCACCTTCTTTGCCAGCTCAGTAGTACCTTCAGTGCCCACCAGCACTTTAGAGACAGGATTTTATTGATTTATTTGTTACAGGCAGAGTTTTTCTGCATCATACTGAGTTTCTTGTAAAATGTTTCATCTGTCACAGTGAAAACACACTCCAACTTTTTCAAGTACACTGTGGACCTGCCACTTTATATTTGAGGTATAAAATCTGTGTCAAGTCCTGGACAGCATGTAGCTGTCACAGACTTTCTGTACATCCTTTTCAGGATGCCAGGAATTCTGGCATGATCACCACTAAGCTAACAGAAAGGCATTTCAGAATAAGCAGAATACAAACGAAAGATTACCATTAACTTTTCTTGATATTGCATAGGCACTGATGGTTTTCAAGCTTTACTACACATTTCTTGATTCCTGAATAAGATTTTACACACTTTTACAATTTCCTTTTTAGAGTAGCTGTCTCTCAAGTTCACTGCAGTCCTTTGTAAGATAATTAAATGATGCTTATAGAAAGGTAGTAATTCCATCACAAACCCCCAATGAATAAGAAAGCAAATCATCCCTGTCAAAATGTGCTGTGTCTGTGTATCAGACAGCAGTGCGCAGAACTGATAACAGTGAGCTGCTGAGAGGTTTCATTCTTAGGGGTTCATGCAAATTATTTTTTTGCATTAGTACCATATTACTTGGCATCTTTTGCATTTAATTTTAAATTCTTGCATTAAACCAAAGCCAATGCCACACATATGAAATGACCATAACTCGGCTAAAATCAGTTAGGGAAAGACAGTTTGTCATCAGAATCATATTGAAAAAATTACAAATCATGTATTTGCCTAGAAAGATAGTTTTGGGTGTGACTGAAAGTAGGGATTAATGATTGACTCAAAGTAAAATCCATTAGATTTGGGAACTCAACTTTTGCAAAAGTTCTTTATCATGATTCTATGGCAGGGAGAGTCCAAGCCCAAGCTTTTTCTCCAAACAAAGAAAAAAAAATTTGAACCTTTGGCTAGTTCTTGGTTTGTTAGACTAACGGCTTGATCTTTAAAAAAAGGAGATGAAGAGCCAACTGTTTGAAATGTTTGAAGACATATGCCCTGTCGGAAGAGTGTTCAAGAGTTTTCATAACAAAGCTGAAGAGTGGGACCTTGCCTTATCAAGTTATTCCCATTTTCAAGTGTTGTTTTACAGCCAGAAATGATCTAGCAATACTAAGATGTGAGGAGACAGCTATGGAACAAAGTTTTTCAAAGTAATGTAGTATTTTCTGTATTTTCACATCGTGACACACAGCACTCTGAGGAGTACCTGCCCTGGAGGCCAGGCTGGGTGTTGGTACTCATCACAACGCCTTTGGCTTCAGGTTGGTGTTTGACTCGGATGCGTTGCAGAGGAAGGAGGGCTGGTAAGAGCCTGCCAATGCTGAGCTGCCCACGCAAAGCATGTACAGCCTACTTACACCACAGCCACGGGAGCATATGCTTAAAGAGGACACCCAAGGAAAAACGCATGAGCAGAGCTGCTTGCACACCTCACATCTTGGCATCACTCCCTTAAAGCCTTTCCTTTTCTCCTTATGGGATTTCATGGGTCTCTTTCTTCCTGTGTTTAGCTCAGTTGCTAATATCTCAGTACTATGAGTCACCTTCCATCGTAGTGGCCTACACGAATGAGAGATCATGTTCATGCCTGGAGAAGCCCCGGGACGTAGCTAAAGGGAAAAGCCTGAGATTTGGAGTGAGAAATAGAGAATATTTCAGCTAACGAATCAGACTAATATTATGTGGCAGCTGAGTCCATAGGCTTTTGTGCAATATCCTGCAACCCCAAGCTATTGAATTAGATGTTCTGGACTGATAGAGCCCAAAGGCATTGCTTTAAATATCTCAATTAACAATCCCACTGAACATTTAGGAAACTGCTAGACTTTGTCTTTCACATGTCAGTGTTTGGTCTTGGAGAAGTGTAGTCATGGGTGATTAAGACGTCTGAAGTTACTGAAATTTTATGCATACTTGGGCAGAGAATGTCTGAATGTAAACGTCACCCCAGCCCTGGACCAAAAGGCGATGCCACCAGCTCCAAGTGAATGCTGCAAGGCAGAGAAGTGACTCCCATTCGGAAAGGGTACTGCACATTAATGTTGTCCTGTGTGCGGAACAGGCCTTTCTAATTACCTTTGCATCCTAATTAAGCCTTCATCTTAAGTGTCTTTTCAACCCTGTTGCCCTTTAAAGGGCAAGACTATCAAATAGGTGGTACATGAAGGAAACTACACAGAATATCAACTAATGAAAAAATCACTAGGGTGTTACCCTTCCTGACCACACAGTTTAAAAGGTTCTGGGATTTATGATGAAATCAGGAGCATTTTTTTTCTTCATTTCCCAGTCCTCATCTGCTTACATACCTGCAAATACAAAATTCTATCTGATAATTAGTGGTGAGAGAAATCAAAGGGTATGCACTTTAATGTGTCCAAAGCTATGTGATGAATTTAATACAAAGATACCCCCAAAAGATTACAGCTTAAGCTATTCTGCAGTCGATAGAAAGTGTTAAATCTCCTTTAAAAAAACCCCACACAATTCCCTTGGATGAATCCCTAAATAGGGTTATGATTAAATCGGACATTTGTGAATAAGCTGGAAACTGGCAAATGCCTAGTTTAGATTTATGATTCTAAAGCCAAGTACTGCTGAGCTCAGCAGTAGTCCCCCAGCTCACACCGGTTTTTATCAGTTACAAAACCAATCTGCACTGTATTTCAAGCTCAACAGAGGCACATAGGGAAATGTGATATATTTCGAACTTCAGGCTGAAATTTTATTTACTCAGGCCTGCATCCAGCCCTCTCCTGCTCCATCATACTGGGGATCTTACTGGTTCCTACTGGTATAGGTTAAGGTTTTCTTACCATATATTCATGACAATGCTGTCATATAGGGTATTTCCTACTCATCCTGTTCTTACCCTTTTTTTATTTGACCTTCCCCAGTTGACGGGAACAAAGGCTACTAGTGAAATCTTAAGTCTAATTTTGAAACTTCTGGGAGCCTACATCCTTCTGCAGTTCACCTGCAGCAGACACCAGCCACTGAGCTGTGACAGCAAACATTTACCTACACATCCATCCAGCTTACACTGCTGTTAACAACTCTGGGTCCCTGTAAGAGTAATCAATAAAAGATTTTTGTAATTTTTTCCTGAAAAGCAAAATTACTCCACCATTACAAACTTGCAGCATTATAAAAGTCGCATATGCTTGGGCACAGGGAAGGATGGGAGGGCTTCTGTGAGCGTGCAACACGACCTAGAACATCATAGAATCATAGAATTGTTAAGGTTGGAAACAACCTCTAAGATCATCAAATCCAGCTGTCAACCCAACACCACCATGCCCACTAAACCGTGTCCCAAAGTGCCACATCTACATATTTTTTTAACACCTACAGGGATGGTGACTCCACCATCTCCCTGGGCAGTCTGCTTCAATGCTTGACCAAGTGAGCTGCCACCCTTTCACTGGCTGAATGAAACTGCAGAGTAGCTACAGGCTGGTTTTCATTGGAGATGCCCAATATTTATGCAATAAGTCAGTTTAGAATGCATACATTTTTATGGCTTTTTAAAAACAGTAATTCAAAATAAAAGGATAGATACCAGTCCTTAGAATTACTAATAGTGCAGGCAATTGCAAGGTGACAGGTAATGATGATCTCAAACAGTCAAACAAACAACTTCAGGTAAAAACAAATTTATATGATATATTTCTGAGCCTTCTAGGATTTTGATTTTCAATCCATTAAAAAAACCAATCTGCTTGCCAAGGTACCTGATAGCTCATTTCCAGCTGAGATTTCCAGACTCTAATCACACGTTTGTTGAGATACTTTTTGGAGAATTACTTTTTTTAAAAATAGCAATATGATTTGGAAACACATACCCAGGTGTCCAAGAGGAAGCAGGCTATATTTCTGGCTTGCTTTTTTAATGAACCATTTATATCATAAAAATATTTTTCCTTCATATTTTGAACACTGAGGTATGAGTTAACAAATTAAGAGTGTTCCAAATTTGCCCTCATCCTATGCCACAATTTCTGCCATAATTTATAGCCAGAACTACACAGTGAAAATGTGCAATAATTTACAGCAGGTATTCTAAGTAATACAGCATACAACCACTCCGTTGATAATATGAACTAAATAGCATTTAGTTTTCGTTTGCCCTACCTGTTCTATTTGTACAGATGTGTTAAAAACAGCACTACCCAGCCATAACTTGCAATACATCAAGGGTTTTAAACTTTAAAAAGGCTCATTTTTTAGAAACAGTAATCACACTTCAGAGAAAGAGCAAGAGAATATAATGTTCTCCATCAGGTTATAAAATAAGTGAAAAAAACCAAAACCCAGACATGACTATGCCTCGCATCATCAGAGTATCCACTGGAGTTTCTCCTTTCCAGGTTTAGATTAGGAGCCCTAGATTAGGAGATGAATAAATGTGCAGCAGTTTCTAAAACATTTTTTTAATCCCTCATGTCAAATGGAACATTGACCAGAAAGGTAAACCTGAATTGAGGGCCATTTTCCTTTGCAGAAATGACTTTTTACATTTTCTCAGGTGAAAAAGGAAGTTAAACTTACCAAGGGAAAACTGAAGGACGGATGCAGTAGTTGTGTTAAGGCCAGTGGTGGTCTACAGGAAGAAGAGCAAACAGCGGAGAGATTTTGTTAGATCAGCAAAACAATACATTTCATCCCTTGTTTTTCTGTGAAAGCATGGAAACTCTCTGGATACCTACATCTCCAGTGCATAAAACTATTAATTGCCAGCCCTTTCAGGTTGAGTGATCATGGACATCTCTGTTATGTCATTTCGATTATTGGCATCTCATCATGTGTCAAAGCTGGAAATTTTTATCTTACATCATATTAAATGTCTATAAATCAAGCACATTTATATGAAACACTGGCTATTTAGAACTGACTGGTGTTTAGAAGATTGAAAAAATAAATCCCGTGGTTTATGGTCAGCTTAGTATAAACAGTATATACAGAAGAGTTTTCACTTCTCCCAGCACAGAAGAACCAAAAAATGATCATAAATAAATAATAAAAATAACTTTAATTAAACCTAAAATAATAAAATGAAATATTAAGAGGGAATAATAGAACCTAAGTCTTCAAAAGCAAAACAAAAAAAAACTTGGTGATACTGCATAATATATACAGTGAAATTTTGTAGTAGCATCTACACGTTGTTGACATCCAACCAAAACCTGGAAACAAGCAGAAAACACCAAGCCGCTCACTCTGTTTTCAGCAGATCACTCTCCTTTGAGGCCTTCCTTTCTCCCTTCTTTCAATGCCCTTGTATTTCAGTAGTTTGAATTAGGACAGTTCTTCTGAAAATACTTAAAAATAAAAGGCACTAGAGTATTGTGAAGGACACCTATTTATTTTCAATTCATTTTGGAAGCTGGACTTAGAAATACTGGTTCATAACAAGCAAGGCAGAAGCACTGCACTAAAAACACTGCCTGATCGAGTTATTTTCTCAAAGAGCTGAAAAATCATTGCAACTGTTTAGCAAGCAGAAAGACCAACTGGAGGATCACCCCAAAAATAGGAGACTCAAAGTTTGATTCATTCACTTTAATAAAAGACCCAACAAAGATGTAATTTATCATTATAAGCAGATTTTAGAGACTACACTGAAGAAGGGAAAATCTACAAGCTGAAACACAATGGCAACGTTAGATTAAAAAAGTAAAGGAAAAAAGGCTTGACCTGGCAAGAGGGTAAGTTTACACAGCCATAAAAGAAGTCATCTAATTGGAAAACCAGGGACAGCAAACACCTTAAATAAATTCATTTGATATCTTTGCCAGTGATGCCTGCATCTTAGATTTCAAGACAGTGCAGTTATCCTTCCATGTCAGACCCTATGTACCAGTAATTCATGTAATTTCCTATGACATGCAACAGATACTTCCATCGAATGTGGTCCACATCCATACACCACATCATACCACAGATATGCCACAGAGAAGCCAACCTTCTGAGCAAATTTAGCCCCAGAAGTAAGGTCCTGGGGATAGCAGGCTGAGTTATGGGTTTCTATTATATTAGTTTACATTCAATTAATTATGTTATTCAATTCTAAAATTCTAAAAAAAAACTAAACACTTTACCAATGTTCAGTGGCTCATATCACCAAGAAATTAAATGTATCAGTTATCACAGAAGAGACATTCAAGTAGACTTAAAAGAGACTATGTCGGGAATCATTTCAGCAATGCTTTAGAAAAAAAGCATTAGACTTAGTAAAAACATTTCGCAAAGTTCTGCAAAAGACTACTAAGTTCAGATGCTGCAGTGAAGCTGTTAGGGAGCCTTTATTAGCCATTTCCCTTGGCTTGAAACGTCTCTGACGCTATACATCTTTCCAGGATTTTGCCAGTGGTAACTTCTCACCGACAGACATAGACAGTTTGCACTAAAAAAACCTCTGCCTGCAGTAACAGGCAGCTGCTGGGAGTCAGAAGAAAAGAGAGAGGTCAAGGAAGCAAAGCAGCAGCTGTCACAGCTGTTGATATAATACATTTTGCAATTCAACTCTTCTTAAGTATTTTAAAGCAATAATGTGGCACTGGGAGACATGAACAGGAACAGATTTCAAAAGCCTTTTCGAGCAGGGACAGAATAAGGTTCAAATAGTAAAGGTGATAGAATAAAAATGCATAACGATTGGAAAAATGAAACAGGTTTTTAAATTTATGTCAGGAAGAGATATTTTGTGAAATTGCTGAAACATGACTACAAATAAGAAGCAAGTTGGTTCTAAGAAAATAAGGAATTAAACCTATGTCCATACTCAAAACCAAAACCAGATCAGATTTCTTGTGCTCATCCAAAATGTTCAGCCACTAGAACGTTCCTTCAGAAGGATTTGATTTTTCTGCAACACTGCCATAATATTTATAAACACTTTCATTATTAGGCTGCTAACTGTTTATAAGCATGATGATTTTTTCAGCTGATTATTTAATCACATCACTTTGGCATTGTGATGATTTTTTCCAAGTTTGTGGTGCCATGGTAGAGCTATTTTACCACATGATAATACGGCAAATACAGTCCAATACTGGATTCTGAAGCCAATTTGAGATTACTAAGGATAGTCTAAATTACATATCAGCAGGGAGAAGACAGCTAATTAATGACATTTCAAAACCCTCAGAGTCGGGACCCTAGGTTTGCTAAATGTCATAAATAGATTGGTTTTCAAGGAGTGTTACCTGTGCTCAGTACTACAACTATAAATGAGTTAAAAAAATTGGGAAAAATATCCCAGTGGTGTGACTTCATTTCTGCACAGGACATAAGACTATGCATCTCTTCTCAAGGCAGTTAACAAAACATAGTACATTCAAATAGGATTCAAAGTAGCAGAGAGGCAATTAAGCATCCCTGTCAGGATTCCCTGGCTGGAGCTGGCTGTGAGGGAAGTGACTGAAATTCTCCTTTATCCGTAAACCCTCTAAATTAGTTTTATATGTATTTATGATTTTTGATCACCACACCAACAACTTCTACATTGCATTTGTGGAATTCTGGTCTCAGTTAAGAATGTAAAATTAACCCTGTTACAAGAATTGTCAGTATCTGAAATTAAGAGAAGATGCTTGGCCAAAACCACTTCTGTTTTATGGCCCTCTTCCATGTTTGCTCTTCAAATAGCTCTAATCAGCCTCTCCCTCCACTCAGAAGACTGTTGAAAACATGAGAATTAGTTTTGAACTACACAGGCTTTGAGTTGCCCTTTTAATTTTTCAGATCTTTCCAAAAGTCCCATTTTACGTAGATTGTTCCAGCTAGCTGCCCAGCATCAGCGTGTGGGCATTGGTTATATATCTTTCAATTAATTTTCCATACCCAGATGATCCCAAGTTAATGCAGATTGTACCACGTTTCTTACAGCAATTTTATGACCAAACTACCCTCCAATGAAATTAATTCTGTCCCCTTCATCATGACTCAATTTGTTACACACACTTTCCTAAGACTGGCAGGTGTTTGCTCCAGGCTGCATTTAAGTCTGTACGATGCATTGTTCACAAATGATGTTCTACAACCAAATTAACATTTGTCAACAGCAACAAGAAAAAAATGGGACACAACTAATAAAGTAAGAGAAGAAAAATGCACCTTGTCTCTATTTCATTGTTGGAAATAAAAAGAGAGTGATGTCAGTTGGGCAACACAGTTCTATTTCCTTGCCTTTCCAGTATTTTATAGATACTTTAAACTTGGATGCACACTGGATCAAGAGACTTTCCCTTGCAAACTACTGCAATAACCTTTGGTTAGCATCTATAGTTTAAAACACTGGGATTTCCCTGGCGTGCTCTTCTATGGCCCTATTACCTTGCTTAAGAGCCTTTTCACTGAACACCAAACTTTCAGAGCACACCAACATCTCTGCAGTTGACACAGCATTGATTCATAGCCTGCAGTCCCAGCCCTGGCAGAGGAGCCAGCTTTCGCTTACCAGTTCTCTGGGACCATATGGCTCGCAGAAAGTGACGGCGTTGCCGTGCATTATCACACCACACTGCTCTCCAACCTCGCAGTTACTGCATTCAGACCTGCAGGAAGAACACACCATGTTCAAAATGGAAATCAGAAACTGTACATTTGAGACCGCATCGGGCTTGTAAATTGTAAAATAAGACCATTATATTTTGACACTCAGACAAATTGGACTGTTTTGCTATCATGGTGCTGAATGTAAAGTTTGAGCAACTGTGTGTATGATGTACTAGAGCTGCTTCTTGAGAAAGGCCCTTGTGAACAAGTACTTGCTCTCTGCAAATTGTCCCCCCTCCAAAAGGAATGTCCCTAGTCATTGACTGCAAAAAATCACACAGTGGGAAACCAAGTTGAACATTTACATGTGTAATTTACCCTGAAGTTACTCCTCTTCCAAAATCCTTACTGCGCATTCAATATAACACATGTAAATCCACCATCACGGAGTTACTGTACAGAACAGCTCAGGAGAACGGGTTGGGATCAGCTCCCCTCCAGCCTGCAGGGTTATTTACCCCAAGGGGCAGACTCCAGGCTGCAGACCCTACCTGAAACTGGGCACCAAGATGCTCCTATAGCCCAGCTGCTGTAACACAGGTGTTGCTGCTGCTTTCTATTTGTATTTATCATGTCCCGTATTCCTAGTAACAGAGAGTAGCCAACCTGTTCACCTTTTAGGGGAAAAAGTATGAAGAAAATCTCAAAAAGACTTGAAAGTGCTGCTGAGCCAGCTAAGTGTACCTGTCCTGATATTTCTTAATTTAATATGAAGGACTTTGTGGGCAGCCTGACTGTGGAGCAGAGGGAAAGGACTCTTTCCCTCACCTTCAGGATTGGGGTATCAGCTCTTGGCATGAGCAGCAGATTTTTCAAAAATTTTGGAGGTACTCCCAGCCCCTGACAAACTGCCTGCGTTGGGGCTGACTAACATTGCCTTCATGCATCCAAAGCTCAGCTTTAACATCAAACCTGCAGGAAAACATTTGCTCCCAGAGCAACTCCATTGTAAGCAATGGTGAACTCACTCCAAACCTTCTTATTTCTTGCTGATTTTTGTCTGTACTTTGATAACTGGTATTTTTAGAGTTTTAAGTGAAATGGACTTACGTAAGGGGTATTTAGGCAGTTTTTTCTTTGGCTTGTCTCACACGGAGTGCCTTAGACTTGGCCACTCTTTCTGATGTGTGATGTCACTAAAATACACATTCCCATATACACAGCCCAGATATAGTTTAGTAGCGTGCAAAGGTTTGGTTTTCTTCTGTCTTCATTCTCCAGTTAATTTCTGGATGGCAGGAAATTGGAAGGAAAGGAAGAAATCCCAAGGAGATAGGGACTTGCTGTCAACATATATGTTAAATTTTTCAATGATCGTAGCCGTTCATAGATAACTGATACTTACCATCAATGTATAGTTGATTCCTATACAAATTTCCTTGGGTATTTTTCACCTAATTTACATTGCTTGTTTGTCTTTTCGTCAATAAGTGTTGTGTTAAACTCCTGCAAGTCTTTCTGTAAACTGCTTGGAGCAGGATTCCCAAGTATCTGAAAAGCATCAGCCCACCATGGTCCTGGACAGAGCAAATGAAATCTCCAGCCGCATTGCAAGGAAGAGGCTGGTAGCATTGTCAGGTACCCCACAAGGCTGGGACAGCTTTTCCCTGCAGGGGCCATGCGTCCAAAAGGTCTGAACGAGGGAGGATGGGCTTCTTCAAACCCAGGTAGTGATTAGAAATAATGTTTAAATTAATTTTTAAAGTATGCGTTTAACTAAATGGAGTTACCTTCTGGTCTGCTCCCACAGCAGACTGGGGCTCCTCACCACTCCCCTGGCTTCCCAGGGCAGCAAAGCAAGGGTAACTTTTGGCAGAATGGGTTAACTGTGGGCAGCGTACAATACCCTGCACAATACTCCGCAGGTCTGTGAGTGCTAAGCTCGGCTGAGCGATAGATGTTAGGTTTTCAGATGCATAGATGTCATGAATAATTGATTGCACTTGTTATTTTGGGTCTCTTCAGTTGGTTCTGGGTGAATTCAGCACAGGACTGGCTTTCTTATGTCCAAGTCCATTACAGAAGTCAAAGATGAATGCCTTGTTCCCACTTTCCAAACCTCTCCCTTATTCTGAGGTTTTATTAAAGGTCAGTTTCAGCTTCATTTCACGAATCAAAGTCACACATAAAAAGTCCTTGAGTTTTTTCCTGTGTGAGAATGTCAATAAAGTCATTCAGCGAGTCACACTAACAGCATTTAGGGTTTTGAATTTAAGCAGTAAAATTAAATCCTCTAATAAAGTAATGTAGTTCCTACTGCCTTCAATCAGTCAATATTTACTTAGACACAGTCAGCCCATGATTTTATTTCTCAATATAAGGCAAGAGAGCGTGTGAGTGAACAAATTGTACTTTAAGAGAAAGTACAGAAACAGAGTTCATGGAGGATGTGTTTTGTCACTCTCTAAATTTCACTTGATCTCTAAACTCCAACAACTGAAGAACAGAGGGACAGGAACCAGAATAATACCTGGAATTCTGTAGGATTCTGGAGGTTTATGAGCATTATTTTCATTATCTGCCCCTATATTTTGGAGTTTTATAGTGGAGCATCTGCCTGAATTCTTGATATGTACAGTGAGAGACAGGTATGGCAGGAAAACTAAGCCTATGAATACTATGTAGGGACTACTTAGTTCCTTGTGAAAGGTCAGGCTACATGATCCAAGGGATATTTTAATTTCGTAATTCTCGTATTTCAATGAATACGAAGTGATTCAGCTGTTCATCTATTCTACTTCTGTAATGTGGTCTATGAAATACTGCCTGGAAATCCAGAAGCACTTGTGATACTGTTGTTATTTCATCATTTGGCTTTTTCTAGGATGGCACTCTCATAAGAAATTGGATGGCTGTTGGTAATCTTGATTCATATTTTTGTGATCTCTTTGAAATGCGTTACCTCTGACAATAAATTGCTCACTAGCTTGACAGGAATGCACAAAGAGTGAGATAATTGATCTGCTGTTCCTCAGATCATCATCATAGAATTATGTGTTTAGAAACAACCCAGTTTGCTCCTCTCCTGGTGCAGACTGGTAGGTTAATATCTTTTACATTTATACAAACAGGAGACAGTATTAATTGTCCTGCCTGGGTGCAGCTTTTCACGATATCTTTCTGGTCTAAAGAGATATCTGCCTGGTCTAAAATCTTAGCATGTTAAAATCACTTCAGCTTTCCCTTCACAGCTGGTACTCTCTGCCACTGTTGACATGTGCCATATTCATCTAGATGTCGTCTCTGCAGACTTGTCATTGCTCTCATCTCTGGCTTAGAGGGTTCCACCTCTCTCTGCTATTGTTTTTCACTTTGCCAAAGGGGAAACATCTGCTGTTTCCTCATCCCTATTTGTCATTTCATTTCCTTCTACAGTACCTGAATTTGTGGACATTATATTGACTGATGTCTTTCGTGATGTCTGGACTATAAAGAAGATAAACATCTCAAGCTGCCAAGAGATTTTTAATCATAAATCTTTCTGAAGTTTAATCCCACAGTTTTAGTGCAATTTGGAAACCACTTTAGGACTTCTTTCTCCTGTCACAAAGCTTTCCTCCACCTCTTTGCTACTGGAAATATCACTGTACCTCTTCATTTCACAGATGCTATGAAAAAGTGATGGAACTTGTTTGTTATTGATTGCTTTTACATGCTCAGCTTTTCTTCATGTCATCTTTAAAGAGTACATCTTCTGTAAGTGATTGCTGTTTGGAGTGCTGATAGCCTTTAAGATGAAACATGACATCAAGTTGGGAAGGAGAGTTTAGCCAGCAACAAGCTCCTGTACAGTCTTTATTTTCTTAAATGTAGTAAATCCCCTGTTGTCTACAACCCTATTTATACAGAAACAAACATTATTGCCAGCACCTCTTCTTTGCTAATTTATGCATCTTCTTTTCCCCCCCTTTTTTTCTCAACATTAGATCATTTATCATATCATTAAACAGAATATTTTTCTATATTTGTTCTTGTTTGGCCTGTTTTAGTTCTGATATAGCACCCTTTTTATACTCTCCTCCGCAATTTTATGAGGTTACAGAGAGGCAAGATGGTCACAGAAACAGATGCTCAATGACCTAGACAGTCTTCCAGACAACACCCACATTTGGCCTATTCTCATCCAGCCATTCCCTGGCCCTTCCCTAGCAAGAAGTATATGGTGCAGATTCCCTTTCTCTACAGAGGAAATCTATTACTTCCATGATTTCTGAGCTTTCTGAACTAACACACTCCTGATGATAGTTTTCAGCAAGTCTCACGGACCACCAGTCACAGTGCATTGAAAAATGCACTGAAAGTTATTTTCTGATTAGATCCGCAAGTCAGCTGTGAACTGCTTAGCATGGAGTGGGAGTCACTTGCCTACCTTAATTTCCACAGCTAATACATGTTAGACGTAAAATACATAGGACATTTATGAATGTATGAAGCACATTTATTTCACAGGTCAAAGACATCTTTGTGAAATTACTGGCAAATGAGACCCAAGAAATGAGGAAATCTTTGCTTCAGTAAGCATGCTTGTGCCTACAGGTTGAGACCTTTGGAAATAATCATATCCCGACATGACTGCACGCTGGAAGAAAAGAATATAAAAATTAGTTGGACACACCACACAAGAAAATCTGCATTGTGGTTGAGTCCGAAGAAAATGAAATGAGATGTGCTCCCATTCCTGCATTCCCAGCTTCCTTCTCCTTACATGTTCTCTCCTGCTGCCTCCTACTCTCCTTGTCCTTTCCCATTTTAGCAGTTTCTCTTGTTTTCTTTCAATCATCAAACTGTGATTTAGGTCAGGAATCTGTTCCCAGATGCTGTGATTTTTCTGTTTACAAAGAGCCCCATCCCAACCTTCCCTTTCTCCTCCCCTTGCAGCTCCAGAAACATTTGTAGCCACTCCATCCCTACTCCTGAGCCTCCGAAGAAACAGATGGTTTCTGGGTAGGATGCGTCTTTTAATACGTTTGAAAGAGCAGAAATCCATAAAAAACAGGCAGTCTCAAAATCATACAGTGCCCTTGTTCAAAATAGTTAATTGATGTGAGGCCTCTCCCAGTGATGGAGTAACACACCGGCTCTGCTGGGACTCATAAAATTAGACACACACAGAAGCTATAAAACGCTTTGCTTGTGCACTTGGACTGTACGTCTCTGCCAAAGCTGCACATGCCAGAAAGGGGATCAGGAGGAGTGGGACAATATTAATCACATCCAAGCCAGCGTTATGTAGGATTTGGGGAAAAAGATCATAGGAAAATACAAACACTTCTCTTTTCATCTTTACACAAATAACGGTTTCAGAAATTATTAGAGTGGCTTAGACTAACTGGCCCCTGGTGACACGGCACTGCTGGAGTATCGGTGCACACAATGCAGCTGCTACCGCACACTCCGAGCACAGCAGACCAGGGACCGAGCAGGGCTGGAAATACTGCTCTAGCAGTTACTGCAACTGTTTGTGGTAAAGATGGGATTTTAGCAGTGCCAGGGGAAAAAATGCAATTTTAAAGTGGATGGCATAAACTGTTAATAATCCCTGATTTGACTCCCACCAGACAATCAAATGAGAATGAGCTTTCTGCCACTAAGTGGGTCTTCACTGGAGGCAGATCAGCTGCAGAAATCCTTTATGCAGAAAAGCTCATGACACCTCATTACAGTTTTCTTTTGTTTGTGCTCCACTTCTATTTAGCATTGCTGAAGATGTTGGTTTTCTGGTGTCATTACAGGAAAATCTGCCTCAGGATTGTGGTGAGTTTTGAGACTCTCTTTCAGCACACACCTCTCTGCACTGACCCACCAACCAAGATGGGTCAAGGTTATTCCAGGGGGACCAAATCCAAATCTTGGAGACAAAAGGAGTAGGAGACTGGGGGCTCTTTTAGTCTGAAATTTCTCTGTTGAGACATCTATAAAGCAAGGATGAATTTAAAGATAAGAGAGCAATGGATAAATAAATTACAGAGGCTCCCAACAGACAGGCCCTCTGTGAGTTATGAGACATCTGCAGGGAAATAATGCCTCCTCTCATTTCTTTCCACTCAAGTCCATTTAACACACCGCTGCTAAAGCTATCTACCTTGGCAGCTATTCTGTAAGCCATTAAGACTCCTTGATCTATTCATTCCCAAAGAGAAAGAGGCCTTTTTTATATTATAGTATTCCAGGTCCTTAATGCATCTGTCCAGAAATACTTTTGAAAAGATGATACAAAAGGAACAAAAGGTGGAAAAATAGTAGACACATATTAAAAAGTATTACAGTAAGTATGAGCAAAAGAAAAATATCCATAAAATTCCATAAACCACAATCTTTTTACATAAGATTGTGAAACTGAAAGACCTGCACAGATGGAAAACTGACAGGCCTTAACAAAAAGGAAAACAAGGTCAGATTTCACAGAACATATGTATTTCTAAATACGAAATGCAGGTAACTGCTAAAATGCCCATCAAGAATTATTAATGTCCAATAACAATATTTCTGTATCTTGTATGAATTAAATCAGTAAAATTAGTTATATTTATTAAATAGGATTGGAAGGGATAGAAAACTCAGTAACAATCTCATAAAGGAAGGAGACTCCAGCCTTCAAAACTTCATGTTAAGATTGATAGACGTGTTTATCTGTGTATAGTGTGGCCACTACATATAATCACTACACAGAACAGAATCAGTTTAGTACTGTGAGAAACCTGTAACTTCCTCTTTTGTGACGTACATGCGCTTATTTGTATATATTTGTCCCAACACAAGAAAGACATGGAGCTGTTGGAGTGAGTCCAGAGGAGGGCTACGAAGATGGTCAGAGGGTTGGAACACCTTTCTAACGACAGGCTGAGAGAGTTGGGCTTGTTCAGCCTGGAGAAGAGAAGGCTCCGGGGAGACCTTATAGCGGCCTTCCAGTACCTGAAGGGGGCCTACAAGAAGGCTGGGGAGGCACTTTTTACAAGGGCCGAGGGGTGATGGTTGGAATCTGGGAGAGGGCAGGCTTAGAAGTTCTTCTCCCAGAGGATGGTGGGACACTGGAACAGGCTGCCTAAGGAAGTTGTGGATGCTCCATCCCTGGAGGTGTTCAAGACCAGGTTGGATGAATCCTTGAGCAACTTGGTATAGTGGAAGGTGCTTCTGCCATGGCAGGAGGTTGAAACTAGATGATCTTTGAGGTCCCTTCCAACCCAAACTGTTCTATGATTCTATGGTTATCTATCTATGGTACTTTATCACTGCAATCATTGTGGTGGTGAAGTTATTAATATTTAAAATTGAGAGGTCTGGCTAAGAGTTATCTTTACTAAAAGAACATTCATTTTTTCTAAAAGCTAACAGTCTGCAATTGTTTCCAACTACCCACTTCTGAGCTAAGATAACACTGGGTGTGCCCCTCCTATAGGCTCCACGAACAGCCATCTCTCCATATTGTCCTGTTATTTACTGTTGGAGTCTTGAGCACTATGGCAGTGACTTAAGGAGTCCATCCCTCCCAGGGATGGACACTTGGCTTTATTAAAATTGAACTTGTTGTTTTTCCTCGCCTCTCCTTGTTTTCTGTAACGCTGTATAGACTGGGTTTCTGCAGTTACATGGCAGCGAATGGGGGAGCAGAGGGGGAGACACTGTCTGAGTGCTGTCTCACTGTGGTCACAGTTAATAAAACTTCTGCCACACCTGTCCTAAACTGTACTTGCCTTATTATGCCTGTGGAGTCCTAAGATCCTCCAACAACATCTACTGGTTAAAGAATGATAACACCTGTACTTGCTGTTTCAAAGGCAGACTGTGATAATATGAATGACATCTTCATACAAAAACATTCACTGAACTCAGCTCTACTCTTTTCTATTTTTGGATTAATTCAAAATTAGAAGTCAATGAGAATTTGTCACTCAATTTGATAGGCTAACAATTTCTCAGTCACTCATTAATCAATTAATTAATAAACTAATATATTTAGGTCCCAATGGAGCAAAGACACACATAAGCTTACACCAATGTGAGCTGAGGTATCTAGGAATAAATACAATACAAATACTTCACTATAATAACTGAAATGTTTCAATTTGCTTAAATGTGTATAGAGGAAAGCAGAAGTGTGAAACTCACCACATGGTAGGATTCAATTCTTGCTGATGGTAAGAGTCAAAGTCATCTCGTAGGATAATGCTGTCACTGTGCATTTCAGCTACAAAGAAAATAAAGCACTATATGAAAAAAATTCAGTGTAATAATCCAGTGTTTTCTAAGTGTTGCCTTACATAAAGCTGAAGTAATGCATTGCAAAATGAGGAAATCGGCTTTTTTAAGTATGCTAGGTACAAAAGCAGGGTTTTCTCAGTTACAGGGGTTTTTTGCTTACTCTGGATCATAGTACCACAAAAAATTAAGAAGTGTCCCAACCTACCGCCAGAATGTGATGACTATGGAAAGGTCAGTGATCAAGTACATACTAACTGTTTTAAGAACTTTAGTTCCAAATTGTTGGTTGTTCTGAATGTTAAGAAAAAAATCCCTCCAAATCCAGTTTTTGGAAACACTGGCACAAGGAGGGATGAGATGTACTGCACTTCTAATAGTCAGGGGATTCATTCTGACGACTCATAAGCAAAAATCCATGATCTCATTGGAATTTCTCTGCTGTCAGTGGAGCTGGCAGTAAAGGTCAGCTCATTTAAGGAATATAATCTGTGAGTTATGTTATGCAAATATTTCTAATCATTGGTCTGCAAGCTTTGGACTCCAATTTTCTGATTTACTGTATCATTTAAGTATGATGAACAAAAAAATCCCCAAATCCCAAAATTTTGGCACCTGTATTTGTATCAGAAAGACCATTCTATACAAATACTTCCATTAAATGAACGAAGTAATTGTCACTTGCTACTCAAGCTGAGCAAGGATGCCAGAATCTTTCCTGGACTGATTAAATCACAACACATGGATTGGTGGGTGCAGGGCTGGAGTTTTGCTGCATGTGCCATGCCCTGCTTGAAGAGCAGGAGAAGCAGTGCCCTGCTCCTGGGTGCACCTTGGAGGTGCACTGGGACAAAACCTTCATCTCACTGACCCAGTACTGGTGTGATGGTGCTGTCCCATGCTGGGGGTTACAGGTCATAGAATCATAGAATGGTTTGGGTTGGAAGGAATCTTGAAGATCATGTAGTTCCAACCCCCCTGCCACGGGCAGGGACACCTCCCACTAGACCAGGTTGCTCAAAGCCCCATCCAGCCTGGCCTTGAACACTGCCAGGGAGGGGGCAGCCACAGCTTCTCTGGGCAGCCTGTGCCAGTGTCTCACCACCCTCACAGTGAAGAACTTCTTCCTAATATCTAATCTAAATCTGCCCCTTTTTCAGTTTGAAGCCATCACCCCTTGTTCTATCACTACACTCCCTGGTCAAGAGCCCCTCCCCACCTTTCCTGCAGGCCCCCTTTAAGTACTGGAAGGCTGCTATAAGGTCTCCCCGGAGCCTTCTCTTCTCCAGGCTGAACAACCCCAACTCTCTCAGCCTGTCCTCATAGGGGAGGTGCTCCAGCCCTGGTCCTCATACAAGCAGATGCTCTAACACATAGCTAGGAAGAAAAGCTCTGCAGCATGATATACTCACACTGCAAGGGCTAAAAGGCAATATAAAAACAGCAATAAAAATCACAATGAAAAAACAACTAATCAGAATTAGACATAATGAAATTCATTTTATATGAGTCCCATTTTTATTTGATTTCCCCAGAGCTAGTTTCATATGACCTTACAGATCGTTTATTATAGTAAAGTTAGTGATTCTGAGTTTTAGTAATAAGAATGACAAATCACCTACCTAGGTGAGGATGTAAGGGAGCTTCTGTCGGGGCTGCAGAGAACAAGGATACACAATGCATAAATACGGTCTATGATCAGGGCTTAATTGCACCATTAAAAATCAATTCAGCATAAAACAAATTGTACAGTACATGTTCTCTTAAGTCAACTATCCCAACAGTTTAATTATGAAAAATTTGATACACACTGAAAGATATAAAAATGTAATAGGAAAGAAAAAAAATATTCTCTAATTAAAAAAAAAATCAGTAACAAATGAGAGACAGAAATGGTTGTACAGAAAGGTAAGAAAGATCATTTCTAGTCTAGGATTATGAGATATTAGAAATTTTTTGGATTAAGATTCAGTAATTCAATGATTGATTAAGAGAATAGGAATTAGGCTGAATAAAAGAAATAGTCTAGGTGAGACAAAAATACCACCCTTTGACCATTTATACTGCACTGGACAACATTTCACTGTGTATATTGTTGGGAGAAAAAATCCTAGTATTCCTAGGGCAACAAGTAACAGATTGACTCCGCAAGTCACTGTATCAAACACTAATTTTAAAGCACATTTTTACACACACTGCTGGATCAATTCCCCAGTAGGTCTTTGTCTTCCAAGAAAAAGTAGAATATTGTAATGACACACTGCATGGGGGGCATGTGTATGAAATGACAAAACTTTATTAAGTACTATTCTCCTAACACTTTGCAACAGGAGTCTCATGGTAACATGACACAAATGAAAACAGAACCTATCTGAAAGGGCACAGCTACATAAAAATTTGGGGAAGTCTAGAAGGTGGCTACACAGTGTGCTAGATACTCCGTGGTAGCTACTACATCCATAGCCTTGGTTGATCTTAAATCCAAAGTTATGCCTCTTTCACGGAGGCAAAGAGGGCGTGTTTAAGCAAGCTCCTGGAGACCAACTACCTCTTTTGCCTCTCAGTACCTCACCCATGCAGCTATATTTCTAGCTGTATTTTGTACATTGGTAAACAGAACACCAAAAAAAGAGAGAGTTTTCGAAGCTGGGATTCTTTTGATGATTCTGTGTTTCTTGTTGCGCGCTGACCTAAATTGTGTCAGTTCTCCTGATTTCTTCAGCATATTTGCAAAAAATTACTGAAGTATTGCAATTTCTGTTATAACATCTGACAAATTAAAAATAGATTAAAAATGAACATAAAAATGAATGCAGCAATCTGTGTAGAGCCCTCACACATAGTCATCTGAATAGAAAGTCCAACACAGATCTCAAGAATTTTGTTTTTCTCTGCCTGCTTTCTCCTTAAACACTGGGTTTGCATGGAGGTGTGACATTCTGTAATGAAATTGCAGCATTTCACGGGGAAGTTGGTGATTAAGAAGATTGAACAAGAAACAACTGAGGTATCTGCAGACTAGAAAAGGATGGCAGGCAGTCCAGATTTAGCTTAGATAGAAACCTTTCATTTGACTGACAAATTGGAAGATCGACAGCTTTTACTCCAGTAACCTTATATATAGAAAATGCTGAAAACAACCACAGAACCACTGAAAGCTTAACTGCAGTGAAGAGCAAAGGCATTCTTAAGAATCTGATGCTGAATAGAAATTGCAGACATGCAGAAATATGAAATCTTTTTTTCTTTATGCAGCTAATTTGCTCCATTTTTTATACAAGAAACTTATCCATGTCGTCTTGTCTTCCGCAGCAGAAATGCCAATAATGACTCTAGCAAAGGCCAAGATCTCTCACCATGATGGTACGAAGTCTGGAGCAATACAACTCCAACTGCCCATTAAGCCTGGCACTATCCCCAGGATAACACTGGGCTGCACTGGTAGATACTACACAGGAAAAGATTGCATTTGTCCCTTGCAGTCCCAGTCATTGTTTTTCTCCATGGAGGCATGTAAAAATTTCTCTAGAAAACTTTTTAAAACTGTTTGCACAGAATAAATGGATTAAGCTGGTTTAACTGAATTATTTCCAGGTTGAGCAATGCAAGGTGTTCTGGATTTTGCCTGCAGGAAAAGGAGTATATTCTGGCATGGGATCTGAAATACTCCTGATGTTGTAAGAGATTAAGATTAAAATAAGTCCTCTGTCTCTGATGCTGTGTATTAGCCCTTTTCCTTAGTTCCAGATCATTACTAAGGGATGATCCATTGCAAACACAGGTACGGCTGAGAGCCACTCTGCTGGCATTCATCTATGAGGAGGGTGGTTGTGTCAGACCACATCATGGGCAGACTCATTAGCCGGCCAAGCAAATTTAATCAGCCTTTGAGGTAACTGAAAGAGACTCAATTGAAAGAGACCTTCCTCTCCAACGACAGCAGTGCAGATCTCAAAATGAAAATGAAAGACTAGATTGTAATTTTTCCTGGGTCACTTCGCATGGCTCTTTGGATGGGGCTTTGTGTGGAAGGCAGTCCAGACCAGGATACACAGTCACTAACGATACTTTCTGAAGTTATTATGCAAACTTTCAGCATTTAGCCAAGAGGTACACATATTGCACAAACTTGATATCTTTACATTTGCAAACTCCTGTGACTTCAGCTTTTTTTTTAATATAACTTGCTGTTTATGTCATTAAAGAATACAAAATTGAGATATGAGAATTTTTTCTAAAACAGCTCTTCAATCATATGCACAGTATATTGCAAACCCAAACTGCTTACCAATAGACTGAAATGAAGAAAACTGTGCAAATTCGTACTAGTGCTACTGATGACTCATTTAAAAAACTAAAGTTGGAATCAAACAAACACTTACTGTCAGAAAAAACGTTGTTCTTACAAAGACTTTATGTTGAGGAGGGGTTATGCTTCCCAAATCTTTACAAGATCTGAGAAACCCAAGCATTTTTGCCTCAGGTATTCCTTCATCTGTTTTGCAATTCAAATTCCAGAGCTGAATATGACAACAGACTGTGAAGCACCATTTAATGAGTGATAAACCTAGACTTCAATCTCTCTATGAATAATTTCTGTATTACATTTTATATTTCATTGTAAAAGAGCACTGTGTTGATCTTCAAGTGTCGTAGTTAGGGTCCCCAAAATAACAGAAATTCAGAATATCACACAAAACCAATTTAAAACAGGTTTTAAAATATTTTCAGATCTGCCTTTTTTTCAATTTAGGGAACTACTTACTTTAAAATAATATGGATTGTACAGTAGGCCATAGTGTGGCTATAGTCAAACGGAGTTTCCTTGCATAACATGATAATGCTGAAGAAAATGATACGTTGCAGAGTAGCTATAGAGCACAAAGATATAAAACATTTACAATTTGAAAAGAATTTCACAATACTTCAGTCTGAGAGGGAAAAAAAAGGCCATCTTATTTCATATTTTAAACCATGATTCACTTTCTTAGACATTCCTTAGGCACATGGTTGGGTGGCTTGAAATTTAGAATACGTATTTGCATGGCTCCAAAATGCATCTTAGCTTGAATGAGAATGTTGTGTCTTTTTTAAAAAGTAAAGTAATTTATTATTGATTTTTAACTACAACCCTGGGTGTACACAGAGCTTTACAAGAGACGAATTGTACTAAGCGAAGAATGGAAATGGAACTCAACAGAGTTCACAATTTAAGAGGCATGAGCAAATACAATATGAGAAAATGTAAGGATATGTAGGATGCTTGCCTTGTAAGACAAGCCAATCCCTTTGGTAAGGAAAGGCACAGAAGAAAGTAGACAATACAAAGTGATTCAGAGAGAGAAAGGCTGCAGTCAAACTGGAAGCGTGAGAATCTTGAGGAAAGTAATGGGGAATTCAAAAGTCAATGGGGTGATTGTGGGGCTCTGTGTCAATGGGATGGGGGATCATGAAGGCGTCAGAGTAAAAGGCTAAGATTTTCTATGGATGAAGTAAAGCTACTGAAAGGTTAAGCCAATAGAAAAATATGCCCTGTTTTGGTTAAACTGGAATGGAAATATGAGAGAAGTGGGAAGGGAATGTCATCTTCAGATAGAGAAGCTGGAATATGAGGAGGGAAAAAAGATTTGGTGATAGTCCTAATGTCAGTGGAAAAACAAGAACCAAAATCGTTAAACATGGCAATGGTTAACTGTTAAGCAAAACTAGTCTCCATTCAGAGAAAAACAGCTAACATAATGCAAATTAAACACATGTTCCAGCAACACCAGTTTGTACTGTTGACACTCACATTCCATAGATCCGTAGGGTCAAGCCTGCATACAGGGGTAGGTAGGGAATACAGCATAAGAAAATATTCTTAAACCCCACTGGAAAATAGATTTTTTTCTCTTTTTTCTCAGAACCTTGAATTATTTTTTAAATATAAAGTGAATTACAGAAACCCAAAGGCTCGAATTCTCCCAGACAAACACCGTGCTCAGAATTTAACGCCAGCAGCTATTAGCTGTTGCTTGTCAATTCATCACAAACAAGATGTGGAGAGAGGTATATCCTATTTTTCAGATTATGAAAAAGTCTAATCTCCTTGTCATTAGTAGCCAGATGAAGACGAAAAAGGAAATTAATACTTTTATTTAGACTCCTGCCAATACTTTCTCTCTACTGGTAAACAAAGTTGCTATTGAATGATAGAGGCTGAACGTCCCCCTAGAGAGAGTCAGTGTGTTGCCCGAGGGATGCATTATTCTTGCTGACACATAAGCCAAGGAACAATACGTCAGCTCTGAACTCCAGTCTTCTGTTCCGTAAAATACTGCTCTGGTCAAGCCTGAGAGCCTGTAATCTGTTTTGCATTTGTTTTACAGAGCGTTCTTAAATTTTACAAGGTACAAAACAGACTTAAAAGGTCTTCCACAAACATTCAGGTAAAAGCTATCAAATGAAAGAGAGGCTGGGCCAATTCCCAGGATTTACTTTCATATGGAGATATCTGTCAGACTGTAGAGTGGTTTCTTAAGAAAGGACTCCCAATCCTATAATTTGTGGCGTTGAGTATGAGATTGTATACAATTCTGGAACCTATGTTGAAAGGAATGATTTTGCACTAGGAGGGAGCAAAATTCTTCATCTTTTCCATCTCTTAGGTTTTACTGTTCTAAGATTCTCCTCTAGTCAGCCAGAACTAAAGTACACACACACAAATCTCCCAGTGTAGGCCTTATTCCAAAGAACAGTGCTACTGGTCCAAAGTTACATAGTGGGAAATGGCCTCCTTAAGCTTTTAGCACCCCACTTGATGCAGTAAAGGCAGGTGGGGTTGTGTGGCACAAGTGTCAGCTGCATCCATCCCCGCACTGCGAGCTGTTCCTCTCAGCAGCATCGCTGTTTTCATACAGACCTGAACTCTTTGGAGTTCTACAGTGCAATGCAGCCAGGTCTGGTGTTTTGCCAAATCTTAATTGTGCTCCTGTTTATTAATGTATGATTTTTGTTCTACTGAGGCCAAGAGTAAATATGAATTAATCTGCACAATAATAAGTTACCTTATTTTCTGTTTATTTTACTATTAGATCAATAAGATAAAGATATTGTTAATTAAAGATATTATTAAAGGCAAGAATATAATCAGTCATTAACATCCTTATTTGTCTTTAAAAGTATTTATGAGATATCTATCTCTTCTGTCTTGGCTTATACAGTTTTTGGGTTTTTGCCTATTTTTGCTGGATTAACTATTTTGTCTGATAATTTTTGTCTCCTTTCTTCAATATCCTATAAAAATCTTACAAACTTCAAAGATTATATCAGTTGTCAAAGATCTCTCTAGCTTCCTAAAATATTTATTGTATGCTGAACACACAGCTTTTCAAACTATTATTTTACTTTCTTTGGTGCCTTTGCCTATGGCATCATTCCTTATTCCATTTACATTATACATAGGGCTGCTTGTTTGGCATTGCCATCCCTTAATGTTACCCTTTATCATCCTCTCATTCTCTTCAAAATAAGAACTACACTTTCCTTTCGCTGCACAAATCGCATTGACTATATTAGGATTTACTAATGCACATCTGAGGGTGGACAGCCACAGTGAACATGATTTCTGAGATTCCTTGCTACTTTCACATCTTCATGTATATCCTTTTTACTAGCTATTATGTAGTCTGGTGCCATCTCCAGTGAACATACTTATTAAAAAGAGGTCTTGTAATAAATCTATGAAGTTGCCCTCTAGTTCTGTTTTCTTTACTTAATGTGTCACATCATTCACTACAGCATTTCAGTGTAGTAATGTTTAGGGCCAGAAACAGACCATAAAACCTCATTTAAGTCAAGATACTTTGCTGTTTCCATGTATCTTAATATGATATTTGCATCTAAATAAATTCACCAATTCTTTCTGAAAGAATCCTTTGTTCACATTAACAGTATTGATGAAAGTGTGATTGTTTTAATGGAACAAAAGAAGCGAGATTTGCTTCAAAGAAAGTATATTTTATTTGAATAGGAAAATTAATCCTAATAGTATAAGAGTTATAATAGTACGCACTGGTCAGGGGGACTAATGCAATGCATGTTGTTTGCTGAAGAAATAAGAACAAAAAGGCAGAGGAGAGCTTGGTGTGGGAATGGATGGGAGGGAGGAGAATGGGCAATCGGGTGGTTCACTATCTGAGTCAAGAAAACTGTGGCCGAGGTAGGAAATTAGTGAGGATAAAGTGGGAGAAGGACCAAGACAACCTCTGAGAAGCTTGCACATTGGTTTTGCAGGGAAATTTGATGTCTGATTACATGGCTGTCATACACTGTCAACTGCTTATACAGCAGTATCTCTGGGTGCAGGACATGGCTACCAGTGCCTGGGCAGGAGTAGGAGGCAAAGGGAATGTCACAGCTGAACAGCGAGTGAAGGCCCAAGGACGGCACATCTCAGCATCTTTTATTCTCTACACACAACCAATACACAAATACCATTTTCTCCTTGTTCTGCAGAGTCCCTGTGAATTCAGGGACAACACGCAGTACTGTAATGACTTATTGTTCTAACCAACATAAGTATTGCTAACATGTTGATGTGAGGTTAAGTTATGCTTCAAAATTGGAGAAATGTAAAGCAGAGAAGGGTGAAATAATTACAGTTTCTGCTGTCAGCTCTCCTACTAAAATCTCCTGGTACAGCATGTCTGAAGAAAGGATTGTCAAAGCCTATACGGATATATTTCTACTCACTAGTCTCTGCTTAAGAAGATATTTTCTTCTAGCAGGGAGAAATCTTGTTGCTTTGACCATATTCTCCTTGAGCACGCTGCCAGTTCTGACACTGATAGTCATATATTTGCTTTCAACTTTCTTGCACGTAGCTTTCATCATGCTGGTCACTGCCAGCTCTCTGGCTCTCTGTCACTCTGCCATCAATATGTCTTTTACTGCTTTCTTCTTTCCTTACCTGTTCTGGCCACCACAGACTGCCTTTGGCTGTGGTGCACTCAATATGCAGCCCTGCTTTGGAGAATTTCATCTGCTTGTGAGGCTTTTCATTATTTTATGCTGATGACTCTGCATATTAATTTTTCTACTCTTGATTTGTGTCCATCCAGTGAGTAGCCCAGGTGAGATACCCTCACCATCTTCCTTAGCACATCCCAAATGCTGATCCTGCCAACACTTCTGTTTCTATATCCCCTTATGCTAGTTACTGAAACACTACTCTTCCACATTGTGGGGGTACAATTTATCTCCTGTTCTGAATACTAAATGTATTTTAGTAACTTCTCCAGATGTTTTTTCCTTCCACACAGTAAAAATACTGTTACACTCCTGGCCCAATCACCTTCCAATCAGATCCTTATAACACTCCCTTCTGATTGCCAGCACCTGTGTTATATTTTTCTAATTAATTCAAAATATAACTAACTTCCTGACTTGGTGGCTAACATCTTCAGTCACCTCTCTGAATCCCCTTTCCTTCTTCCCATTGAAATACAAAAATACTGAAAACTCAGATACTAACATTTAAAACAGAAACACTTGTCCCTCATTTTCACGGAGGTACTATTTTTACCTTATAGGAGTAACTCAATATATGTTCCTGACGTAATGTTCAACAGCTTCTTATTGCAAAAGCCATTGCATAGATACTCACAAACTCATAGGAAAAACCCTATAGCTCTAATGTCCCCAAAAGATGTACTTTGGGGGGGGTTTCTCTTGTTTGTTAATATGATATTTCTAATTTTTAAATATTTATTTTAGACTGGTTGACCCATGTTTCACTGTCTCTTTTCACACGGAAATATTACTGGAATTTTGCAGAGAAAACTGGATCAGCACGGAAATTCCTTTCTCTTCTGTACCAAAAACACCTTCTCTATTTCTCGTTGTTTTAATGAAGCAAGTTCAAAGCAGCATGCTGTTTGTAGACAACAGCTGGCAACAGGACATTTATTTTTAGGTTATTCATCAAAAGGATGTGTATGATAAGCCGTGCAAACAATTAGATTTTTAAAGTTTGTGTAAGTCAAACATTTTGTTTAGCAATAAATATGATCAAATGTTATAGGTGACAGGCAAAAATTTGATGGTCTGCTTTCACAAAATGTGAAGGCAAGTTCTTCACAAAGATATGTGTGAGCTGGATGGTAAACAATGCTTTTGCTGCAGGCATATTGCGTTTTTTGCTTGTAGGTTATACAGTGAGAGTTAAAACACAGCTTGTGCTTTTGGCAAAAAAATAATGTTGGTTGTTACAGGCTGATTTCAGGTAAGTGTGTAATGAAATAGGATTTACTTTAACTTCTGTGTATTACCCAATATTTAGCAGAGAGGAGAGAGGGGTTTCCCAGATAACTAAGGGGAAGTATGAAGCCAAAGAAAGTATCTGTTTTAAGAATATAAATTAGATCCTGATATTAAGTTTTCCAGGAAATAACTTTCATGATGAGTAACACTGACATGCAAGTACAATGGAAAATCACATTTGCCAGATATTTTTAGTACGATGGTGGCTCTTACCTCCCTGTTCACACAGCTGTTGTGCTAAGGCATCCTTGAATATAACTTGGCCCCTATGAGTAGCTGTAGCCCTGTGAACATAAAAAAGACAACAATAAATAATGTAGTATGCTTATTTATATATGTCTATGCATATCTCTATGCATGACTAATCGTATCAGAAGTCCCATTCTGCTTTCTTCTTGTGTTCTTCTTTCTGCACTCTTTTAAATCCATATAATAATTTGTAGGGATTTTTTCTGTGCATAGCAAAAGAAAAGTTCCTAAACCGAAATGGCTTGATTGGTGATAAAAAGCACTGTCACAGGGATTCAGTGAAGGACATGAGTAAAAGTAAGCATATCGCAAAGCTAAGCACATCACTCTTCCTGAGAAAGTGTACCTGTCTCAGTGGAGAACAGAAGAAATGGTTGCAGAGCTGACTCCCTGTGAAATTAATAGTCACATGATCCAGTAGCCAACAGCAAATGACAGTACTGTTATATGCTGCTGATAGAAATTTAGAGCTTGAATGGGTGCCCAGAAATCCTCTCTGGAAACAAAAGGAGAGACAAGTAAGCTCTCTGCCCCAGGCCTCTGTCAAACACCTCCAAAAAAGGAGACCCTACAACATTTCTTGGTATGCTGCATTGCGTTTTGCTGCCAATTAAGTTGTTCTTTCTTTTTATTTCCCTCATTGTCCAGACAAGCTAAAATGGATTAAATGGATTACTTTTTCCTTTTTTTTTTTTTTTTAAATCTTTATTATTCTCTTTTTTTCTCTTCAAAGTAAGAAGCCCAGTACCTTCACACCACCTGTACTCTAACAATTTACTTTCTGAACAACATACTGTTTTCTCTGTCTCCTCTGGTCTCAGTCTGTCTCCATCTTTCAGGAAGTGATAGGCCTGTAGCTGCACATACAGATTTTATAGTTGAGGTCTCACCAGTTTTGTCTAAAGAATAATTATTCTCCATTAATGACCCACAGCTAACAGACCAGTTAATGTACCATGGGGAAAGATTTGCCGTTTTGTTTTCTAAAAATCAGCTAGAACTACAATGCAATTGGGTTGTTTTTCTTTTACAGAGCTGTCATGCCAGCAGTGCTAGTTATCCTTTATTTTCAAATTCCTCATTTCTTCTCTCTTTTCTAAGTGTAGTATTTCACAACTTTGTTTTATCTCAGAGATTTCAAAACCTTTCAGTATTTGCCAGGGTTGCCTTTGAAGTCTGATTTCTTGCAGCCAAAATTCTTCCAATATCTGTCTAGACTCATACACACTCTTCATACGTGTTCTTTAACCTTTCTCTAATATAGTAATTAAAATAAGTAACATTAATGGGCCCAAGATAGATCCATATGAAGTCCTTTAAATAGCCTATTGGTTCAACAGTAAAACATTGAAAGATACTTGATGTGTGGTTTTTCAGCCAGCTGTGTGCCCTCTCTAATGGATCATGCTTCACTTGCTTATGAAAATGTCAGGAAGGACCATAACGGAATGATCCAAAAGGAAAGTCAAAACATATCGTTTTTTTCTTGGCTACTAGGCCAGTTACACTGACAAGGAAGAACAACAAAAGTAACACATCTAATATTAAATTTTTCATATACAGTGGATCCTTGAGGTAAAACCCATCTGCAAACGGACAGAGTACAAACAGGAGTACGCGAAACTTCTCTGGGTTCTACTTTCCTTCCTGCTTATTCAGAACAGCTCTATTTACACCAATGTATGTTGTCCAGAAATGCAAAACTATGGCCACCTGATGCTCCTAGGACTTTTAGGGCACTCCCTTCCTCTGCTTGCAGGACAGCTGTGTCGCTTTTTCCATCTGCTTGGACTTTCAGAGGCATTCGTAAAGCTGGAGCCCTGCCTCACCTGGTAGCGATAGCCCGGGATGACATTACCAGTGTGAGGTTTTGGTTGTAGTCCCCACCATGTGCATCATGGAAACTATTTTATGATTTCCAACACTTCTGCAAAGTTCAGCAAAACATCATGCCATAGCTCTTAGTTAACATTTCTTCATCTCCTGTCATGTGACTATACTGAGTATAGAGTAAACCAAACCCAAATATATTGCCCCAGCGCATAAAGAAAGGCAAGAGATCTGAGACTTTAAGTCTCATTTAAAAGTATGAACTAAAGTATTTCTTAGAGCTCTGTTGTGATGCGCATGCAAGAAATCATGGTCACTAAGTATGTTTCTGCAAATTTCCTCACAGGTGTATGCTGACACACAAGTCAGAATGGGACCAAACAATCTTCCAAATCAAACACATGCCCAGTCTTCATTAAAAGGACCAGATACAATGACTTCCTCTAGCAGCTGAAATGGCAGGGCATCCCACAGCCAGCTTTGGGTCCAATGCAGCACTAAGGTCTGTTTTGCAACTGTGTTTCATTATGGGAATTCCACATTTTGAGCAAAAGCCGGGCTTGCCGGGCTCCTGGGCATGTACAAGAAAACGCCACACCTAAGGCACAGAAGGTATTTTGTACAGTATTTCTTCTCTCCCCTAGGCTGGCAGAGTGGAAGAGAGGGCTCTTTGTAGACAGTGAGAAGGAAAACATATTAGCAGTGGACTGGGACTTCAGAGATGCTGTTTATGCAACAGCCCAGGATAAAATTCAGGATGTATGCAACAACAATGGCAACCACAAAATTCCTTTATGAGGCAGATAGCAGCAAACTCTTGAAACACGGACCACATGCAGAGGGGAGCTCAAGCAAGTGTCTGAATGCAAACAAATACCAAATAATACCAATAATACCAAACTGTGTACTGTTTACTGGATCTCTGCATGCGTGTGAGAAAACGGGGATTTGGGGAGAGAGCCAGCAGCCAGATGAATGATCTGCATCTTTCTGTGTCTATCATCCCTTGCTTGATAATGCATACTAGGAGCCAATTATTGCTGCTCCATAGCAGGAGCGATCTGCACCCTGGGGATAACAGTGCTGTGCAGTAAGGGCACCGTTTCCTACAGCATATGCTCACATTAGCATTAGTTTTGCAATGAGCATACGCACGAGCTCTGCACTGGCCGGTGCAGCTTCAGAGAATTATTAAGGGTATTGCTACTGTCAGGTTACCAGTATTATCTGTTTGTTTTTCTCCATATTTACACTTTATTCATGGAGCAAATGACAATAATGCAGTGCAATTAAGCTACTTTTAGAAAGAGGTGCAAAACATACGTTTTCTGTATTGAAATTTCTTTGCTGGTGATGTTCCTACCTGACAGGTGAGATTAATGGAACAGGATTGTGTATTTGAATTTTTCTCTTTTAAAAATATGTAACATATCCAAAATCATACCCATCCCCATATTCACACTCAAGTCTAAAAACTACATAGTATTTGCAGTAATTATAATAAAAATAATACTGGCAATGCCTGAAAAAGTCTCTGCTAGAGAAAGAAAATTATCCGGATATTAATTGGAGGTTTTTGTTTTCTTGATACATATATCCAATAACTGATTTTTGTGCTGTTTTTCAGAAGTTTCTATGCTGTCTTTAATGCAGTTGAATATTGCTTAGATGAAGGGTCCTTACTAACTCTTAATTGGTGTTGCTCCACACCAGTCTGTAGTCCCACTCTGTCATTGTGTGCTATTTATTTTCAGTCAAAAGGCAAGTAACTAATCAAATCTAACCTGTCAGTCAGCCAAAAGGCAAGTTGCATGCTCCGCATTCCCCCAGAGGTAATTCCTGGCTAGGAAGAAATCATTCCAAAAGGATGAGAAATAAAAGAAAAATGAGAGGGAACAGGAGCATCCTGACATAGTGAGTGAGAGCTTCAAAAGAAAAACAACTTAGAGGTGATAAGGTTCCTCTCTATATTAACTTACATTTTCATTAGCCTGAATGTATTTCTCTGCTTGATGCTATGCAAGAGAGGAAAACGTGTTTTTAGAAGTAGCAAGAGGAGATAAACTGCTCACGGAGGAAGAAGGAGGTCTGAACACAAGAAGCTGTCAAGGCTCACTGTCAGTTCAAGGCATTACTAACCCCATGCTTCAATTACAACAATTCTGTAAAGGATTTCTTTCCTAAACCACAATGATTCAAGTTGAAACCAGGTGCCAATAAAGACTTTTAGATTGTCCGTCACTGAAAAGCAAAAAAAGAAATATGACTTGCTGATTCTCTACTTGAACTACATGCAGTCAATGTCACCTGTGAAATAGGACTTGAAGTGCCACCCTACTCAAGTGCCAACAAGCTTAAAAACACTTCATTCGAGTGCGGTATTGCTCCACTGAGTAAAGCCTAAGTAATAACGATTTGTCCCCTGTGCGATGACACAAATCGTTCCAGGTGATTTGGAAGAAAGAAATCCAGAGACACTCGCATACACTCATGAACCTCTAGAGAGAGGGATGTCCCTCCAGCCTCTTGTTGATTAGATGCAGCATGCTGTGCATCCAGGAGCACAATCCCTGTCCCTGTCCTTCCCCTGAAACTGTCACCATTTGGTCATGCTCTGGGGTTTGTGTGCCTGGTGCTCACTCTGCCCTTACAAGGGTCCTGGCATCTGTGCCTTTCCCTAGTGAGGGAAGACACTGGGACAAATTCATTCTGGAGGGGGCTGGAAAAACACTCAGGTTTCCTAAAGTAAAATACCTCATCTCATGAACACCCCAAAAAAAAGGTTTTCAGCACCACTCTGGAAAATGAGGTTATTTTTTTACCCACACTAGCAGAGTTTAACCCTATGCCCGCTGCTAGCAGCTGCATTGCATATCTGTACGCAGTGGTTCGTGACTGTTTCCACTAGAGGAAATCCAGGATGACATCTGCAATGCCAGCTCCAGGGAAATCAGTGACTGACAATACGAAGCTGAGATAGATCTTCTCAAACCCCACGGTGCTGTCCTCCCAAATCAGGTCTGATCCACTGGCAGTCTGTGGGGATGATGGTCTGTGCTGGGCGTTGACAAGGCTGGGTTGGGTTGGAAAAGCAAGAAATGCACACCCAATAATTGCTGTCATCATTTTATATTGAAATTTCTCATATTTTGCATTGGATTCACATGCATCGGTGACATGCTTTTGTTAACAGATTGCATTTTAAAGGGAGTGTTTCAACTCAGGGGAGCATAGGCAGAAGGGCAAGTGGGACTGAGCCATGCATGGACGCTGCTTGTGCTGCCTGGCTCTGCCAGCTCCATGTGTGGAAAGGATGCAAGGCAGCACTGCCCAGGGGCCAGGGTAGGTGTTTGCCCTCTTTATGCAAATAAACTGGTTGATTTTTAATGCATTGTTAAATTTGCATGACAATCTCTGCTTGTAGCATTGTCTCGTTTTAGTTGTTGTATTATTAAAAAAAAATATGCTCCCCCAATACTGCCTAATTAAGAGATCTCTAAATAACTTCAAAAGCAAGATGGAGAATAGGCCTTCTGGAGATTAAGTACACAGAGTAGTAGTGTCCAGCCTTTCTTGGTGGGAGTATGAAACATTTTCTTGCAGTGCCATGCAAAGGTGGTTTAATAGCATTTACTGTGCGTGGCAGGAGGTGAGGCCGTGCTGGCGTGCATTTTAGCCTGTGTCTCCTACCATGTCTGAAACCTTCAGTGATAATTTCTTCAAGAGCAGACAATACCAATGTATTAAACCTGACTGTGAGATGGTGCTGGTGTTAGGGCCAGCAGGGAAAATGCACAGAGCACTTGTGGCCATTGATCCAGAAGGTGCTTGAGTGGGAGGCTTTCAACTACTCGTTAAATGCCTCTAAGTTGTTTTTTCAGTTTCCACTTGACATGCAAGCACAGTCTAATTAAAGTAGCAGGAATAAGATTTGTTGTTCTGAAAAGCATATTTCTGACTCTGCCTTTCCCTCCCTGTCCCCAACGGTTTCTTCCCTGAGATGCTATAAAAAAGTCATCTGTCCTGATATTCAGCTGAAACTGTCAGGGAATTACTTATGTAATTACTTATGCAGATATTTGTTCAGGAGACTGGAATTAGCATATTTGCTCTAAAAGCCTTGATCAGAGGTGAAAAGTCTGTGTGTTGACCTGACATATACATTTTTGGTGGTCCAGTACATACTGACAAGACACTTATAAGACATAAGGAGGTTTTGTTGTTGCTTTTTGTCATCAAAAAAAAAGTTATATGCTTGAGAAACAATATGATGATTTGGGGTAAATATAAGAGGAGGAATACAGCAGTTAAGTGGTAACAGCAGCACAAAATGAAACAGATGTAGTTTTTTATGGTTTAACACAGAAACCTATGCTAGGCTGTGTACACTTAGGATGTGTTGGTTTGATCAGGGATTGATTTAAGCACACATTTAAGAGCTTTCTTTAAGCAAGATTTGTATAAAACGAATGTCCTCAAGTAGAAAAACAAATGAGGTGAATATATACTTATAGCCTGTATTACAGGGAATGGATCTAAGTTTACAGCACTGGAAGCAGAATCATAGAATCGGTTAGGTTGGAAAAAAACTATAAGATCATCAAGTCCAACCGTTAACCTAACACTGCCAAGTCCACCACTGAACCGTGTCACTAAGCACCACATCTACACATCTCTTAAATACCTCCAGGGATGGTGACACCACTACTTCCCTGGGCAGCCTGTTCCAAAACTTGACAATGCTTTCAGTGAAGATATTTTTCCTAATATCCAATCTAAATCTCCCCTGGAGCAACCTAAGGCCATTTTCTCTTGTCCTATCACTTGTCACTTGGGAAAAGAGACCGACCCTCAACTCACTACAACCTTCTTTCAGGTAGCTGTAGAGCGATAAGGTCTCCCCTCAGCCTCCTCTTCTCCAGGCCAAACAACCCCAGTTCCCTCAGCCGCTCCTCACAGGACTTGTTCTCTAGACCCTTCACCAGCTTCATTGCCCTTCTCTGGACACACTCCAGCACCTCAATGTCCTTCTTGAAGTGAGAGACCCAAAACTGCACACAACATTCAAGGTGCGGCCTCACCAGTGCCCGGTACAGGGGCATGATCACCTCCCTACTCCTGCTGGCCACACTATTTCTGATACAGGCCAGGATGCTGTTGGCCTTCTTGGCCACCTGGGCACACTACTGGCTCATGTTCAGCCGGCTGTCAACCAATGCCCCTGGGGCCTTTTCCACCCGGATCTTTCCAGCCGCTCATCCCCAAGCCTGTAGCACTGCCGGGGGTTATTGTGACCCAAGTGAAGGACTTGGCACTTGACCTTGTTGAACCTCATAGCATTGGCCTCAGCCCACCAGACCAGCTTGTCTAGATCCCTCTGAAAAGCCTTTCTGCCTTCAAGCAGAGCGACACTCCCGCCCAACTTGGTGTCATCTGCAAAATTAATGAGGGTACACTCAATCCCCTCATCCAGACCATTGATAAAGGTACTAAACAGAACTGGCCTCGGTACTGGTCCCTGGGGGACACCCCTTGTGACTGGCCACCAACTGGATTGAACTCCATTTGTCACAACTTTTTGGGCTTAGCCATCCAGTCAGTTTTACCTGGTGAAGAGTACACAGAAGGATGCACAGGCAGCTCTGGCCCCAACACTTTACAGTTTATAAGAACTTTCTTTTGTAGTCCTAAAAAACTTATATGTATTGTGAAAAAGGAAAAAAGTAAGAATTGTACTGAGGCAGGGGTTGATCTGTTCTCCCTAGTAACAAGCGATAGAACGAGGGGAAATGGCCTTAAGCTGCACCAGGGGAGGTTCAGGCTGGATATTAGGAAGAATTTCTTTACTGAAAGGGTTGTCAGGCATTGGAACAGCCTGCCCAGGGAGGTGGTGGAGTCACCATCCCTGGAGGTGTTTAAGAGACGGGTAGATGTTGTACTTAGGGACATGGTTTAGCGGTGTTGATAGAGCTAGGACAAAAGTTGGACTTGATGATCTGGAAGGTCTTTTCCAACCGAAACTGTTCTATGATTCTATAATTACCGTTTTAAGCTGTATATAAACATTTTCATCCTCCTTTCCCTTGTATCTCAGAGAATAAAAAGATGAGTTTTTTTAATTCTATCTAGTATTATGTGACTGGAATGATTAGAGCTTCTTGCTGACTGAAAGCAGATTAGGACAATACTTTCTTCTCAGCTACAGGAAATCCAACATTTTCATTAGTATTTTGCATTGTGTGATTATAAAGGAAAGCAAATTCTATTTTTTCTACATTTTAAATAAACGGTTATTGCAGTGGCATCTGCCAAGCAGTCAGCTCATATAAATAATAGAACAAGCATCCATTGTCTCTCTACTGACACAGTGCCAACAACTAGGTCTCTGTTTTCCACCTTTTTCAGTGTCTGAGAGACGATGCTGTCCTTGTCTTAGGTTTTGCAATCTATTGAACTTTATCATCTAGAGAAACATTGATTGCATAGATTTTAAGTTTTTAGTACCTTGAGTATTCATAACTATTTGAAATCTATATTCAACCCTAAGCTAATGGATATATTACACTTTTTTGGCATAAAAAATACTGTTTTTTTCCAAATTTTGCTTGTGTAGTCTTCTAAAGCCTGTATTCAGTCAAGATATCATTCAGTCACCTAAGTTATCCTTCAAGAACAAAAAAATCTTTGCCTTTTCCTCTGTCACAAGAAGAAATGTTACAGTTACTGTGGATTTTAAAGTATTTGACATCTCTAAAGGAACAGAGAGGTAGTAAGTAAATGGACTTGCAACACATATTTATTCCCTATATGCTCCTACAATGAGTATGATCCTTTTCTTAACAACATGTACTAATTAAGTTTGACAGTGCTGATCAACTGGGATGAGTTCAGCAGAGGCCACCAAGTTGTTAGGGGCCAGAGCACCTGCCCTGCGAGGAGAGGCTGAGGGACCAGGACTCATTCAGCCTGGAGAAGAGATTGCTTTGGGGGACCTGACAGCAGCCAGCCAAGGGAGGTTGTGCCGTTCCCATTACTGCTGTATTTTAAGACTCAACTGGATTAAAGCCTTGAGCAACCTGGCCTGACCCTGCTTTGAGCAGAATGTTGGACTAGGGACCTCCTGAGGTCCTTATAGTCTGCATTATCCTGCAGACCCATGATTCTAACTTTTTGCATGTCAGGTAAGAGCAAATAAATGAAAGCAAGGTTTGCATCTAATAAGATTAATCAACACTTATTTTGAGAACTGCTTTTCACAGCACACAAGAATTAACCATTATGTCTATCACTTTGTGTCAATACCTGTGATATTTATTCTCCTTATCCATGAGTTTATGGCTGTTTTGCATGATTCCGGAAAATCAAGAGTTTGCAGGCAGTTGATGCTCAGGGGTTTTCTGGTGTGATACATTTTTACATGGAATCATAGAATCACAGAGTCGTGAAAGCTGATAAAAAATAACATATTCAGCTAATACAGTGAAGAAATAAAAACATTTAAAATCTGAAATAGTAAAATCTGAAACAGGATATCAGATCCTATGATGAAAACAACATTGGTTTTAAAACATTTTAAATAATGGATAAAGGGGTGATTTTAAGGCCACGTTTTCAGTTCACTGCTCTCATGCCATCTGTATGACTATCCATTTCCCAGTTAAGGTTTGAGCAGCCTTAGGAGCCCACTTGAGGAGTCCACTGCTCCCAAAGGACATTGCCAGCAGCTGTGGATGAGCTGGACCGTATGAAAATCTGGAACTTCATCCCCTGTACTTGCTTTACAACCCACACAGAGAAATCTTCAAATAGCCAAATTAACCCCATTTTTAAAAAAATCACTCATTCTAATATTAATTACAGAAATGCAACTGGTGCACCTACAATGTGCAAGTTAGCTTATAAGGGAAGGATAAAACCTGCAGCCTGAGTCTAAAGCTAGAAAATGTTCTGTCAAAAACTAAAATATCCACATTCTGCACCCCAGAGCACATGGGGCAGGTTTCCCTTCCTAAGGATTCAGCAAACACTGAAATGTTACACCCCTTGTCTAATGTTTCTTTGCATTCTTCCCACTGCGCTGAATGTTTTCAGAGAACTGAAAAACAAATGAAGTATGCTAGCTTCTCGTAGACTGATAAAAACAAATCTAAAGAAGAACCTGCTGCAGTTGTTGTTGAAGAACTGTTATTCTCTTCTTATTCTCACTTGCATCCTCTTTGCTGGGAATCTCTGGCAAAAAAATGCAGGGTCACTAATCATACAAAGCACGGGTTTTAATTTTCAGCCAGATTTATATGTTTAAAGAAAACCTATATCCCTGAAGACCAGCTTACAAATAGAAGTAGGAAGGTGAAATATTGCCTTAGGGGAATAATTAATTCCATCAGCCACTGAAAAAAATGACAAATTTGTTAAGTACCACAAAAGAGGCAGGTGGAATGGCATCAGGTACACAGCATAAATGGGAGAAGCTATGGTGAGGAGGCCTGGCGTCAGTAGCAGGAACTGAATGTACTGGGGAAGGGTAGGAGGCTATTCAGGGACCCTGGAGGTATTGCAGGAGAGGCTGAGACGTGGTGTGAGGGCAGCTGGGAGTACTGTGATGTGGGTGGTATGGGGACCGGCTGCCCAAAGATGTAGGAAACCAGGCTTCATGGATACTGCTGCTCACAGCATAGTTAGGCATTTCTTCAACAAAGAGGTTTGTTTCAGAGATGTCCATGTCTTGAGGTTTGGATTAAGAGAGGCTCAGAGACCCGAATTATCTAAATCGTATCCAGCCTCTCCCACCTCAGCTAGACAGATCAAATAAGAACAGATTTAAAAGAGAGCAATCTGTTCTCCATATCCTTCCACAATAGGTCCTGTCCTCCAGCCCTGCTTTCCAAAACAGCAACTTTCAGCATCTGTTAGGGCTGAGCAAAGCCCTTGTGCTCCCCTTGCAGGGTGTTAGCAATGGCCCAGCATCCCTTGGTGCAGACCTTCACTTCTGCTGTGGATGGGAGCTCCGCCCTTGCTAGCTGGCAGCTGTGATCAGGACCCAACTTCCTCCCCTGCTGCCTCCTCCAAAATCATAGAATCATAGAACAGTTTTGGTTGGAAGAGACCTTCAAGATCATCGAGTCCAACCTTTGTCCTAGCTCTATCAACACCACTAAACCATGTCCCTAAGTACAACATCTACCCATCTCTTAAACACCTCCAGGGATGGTGACTCCACCACCTCCCTGGGTGAATTCAGCTGCTTCTGAGCCATGGGCAGAATTTTTTCTTCCTCCGCTCAGGAGACCATGGCCTGCTCACACAGACTCATCTTCATACCCCAGAGAGGATCGTCAGAAAATCCATGTTGGAAGGGACCTCAGGAGTTCTCCAGACCAACCTCCTGCTCAAAGCAGAGTCAGCTACACTAGTCGAACACATACAGCCCTGCTATGTCTTTTGCTACGTTGCCCAACAGCATGTCCATACTCACAGTTCTGGTGTTTGTGAATGTTTTTGCATAATAAAATACTACTAGAGTTATTAAGATTATGTTAAATGAAAACTGCCACATGAACTTCAGCTTGAATTGGGCAGTCACTTGATATACAGGCATAAATAATCTCAATTTACAGCTCATTTGGACAGCAGCCTCCCATATGATATATTGTTCCAACAATAATGAGTTTGAGCCCACGTTTCTCACTAGGAAACAATCCATGATTTATCTTATTCAGAAATAGATTACTCACTAAGCTACATTGCCATAATATCTCCTTTTGATACTGTGTTGATAATAATTCTTTAAGCCTATTATTAAAAAAGACATCAAACTTTAAAAACCTTCCTCTTAAAGTAAAGTATTAATGAAGAGATTTATAACCACAGCCTTGAAAGAAACCAAAGTAACAGAGAATCTAAGCAATAATGTAAGTACTTCCAGGATAGATGGTTGGTCTTGGTTCTTCGTTACGGACTCATTTTTCCTCTGAGCACAGATTTGTTTTCAGAAATCTTTGGCAGAATGAGTACAACACTAGAACAAATCTTTGTAGGAAAACATCCTGACGATGTTCTGAGACTCTTTAGCACAATCCCAACACTGGATTCCCTATGTCCCAGATGAACAAAAAATGGTAATACTGGGTGAAATGCAACCAGACTTCAATTCTTCATTTATTTGCTAACAACAGTTTCCAATCAAAAGGAATACATTGGGAATTCAGTTTTGTAGTGCTGCCAGGGAGGTGAACTTTTCAAATACACACAAATAATTATTGCTCTGTTACATGAAATATTGCTTGGGAGCTCAAATTCCCATGTCTGAAATCCCAAATAAAAATTATTCCCAATGAAGGCATTCATCGGAGACTTGCACATCTGGTGCTGTACACAACCAAGTGGTGCTGGAAATTCGTCTGTAATTTGTATAGCTAGGAAGTTTATGGTTGATTAATAAAACAGCAAACGTGAGCTAACACTTAACAATAAAAGAGGACCTTTTCTCAAAACTAATATTCTAATAGGGTTTTCAGTGTGTCACAATTTTTAAGTTTTTTTCTTTAAAGACTGTGGCAAATAAACAACAACAAAAAATATGAGCTTGTTCTTGCAAATCTCTTCTCTTTGACTAAGGAACTTTGGGTAGTAGGTCCACCACTGCATTTAGTACAAGCCGCTGTACCATTAAGGAAGGGACACTTCCTGTAAACTGCTCAGAATAAATGCAGAAGTGTGTCAGGGTAAATCAGGCAGGCTTTCTAAAACCTTGGTCCTTCTGAGCACTTCCTTTTGGAAAAAATATCTGAAGTATTGGCTCCAGGCAGAGTCCCCTGGCAATGGGGAGCAGTGACATGCCATCCCTGAGGTAAATTTTCCTGTGCAGTCTAAGTAAAACTGACCATATGTCCAAGCATCCGTGTTATGGAAGGATTCATAACAGATATTAGAATTGATGGGAAGTCGCATAAAGTACCACAAATATTGCCATTTTAAACAGCAATTTCCAAATTTGAATGGTCACCAAACATCCATTGATCTCTGGAAAAAAGGTCCCATGTCTGTACAGAGAATCATTGAGATCTTGAAAAACTACAATGACAAAACAATATATAATAAGCTAGAAGGTACCTTGTCCCTACGGATGGATATGGCTGTGAGTCAAAAGACTGGAAATAAGACCCGTCAGACAGATGGAAGGAATAGCAGTGAACTGTTAACTGGTAGAGTCGTACGAATGACAGAGATACAATTATCAATTTAGAAGAAAATAAGACATATCCAAGAACAGCATCTAAAAAAAAAAATGATTAAAAATAGCAGCACTAACTATGCAGTACCACTTGTTCAGCATGTGCTAAGGAAACAGCCAGACTTCATTCACTGCAAAGATTAACTCTGCTGTGTTATTCTAGTAGGAAGACTGTGAAAAACAATATATTGCAAACAACAAATAAAATGTTTTAAAATACAGCTGGTGATCTATGCCTTTTAGCTTCTGGGTGCATCCATTTCTGAGGATCCCTCAAGCAAACAGCTTATAGTAACTTTGGATTCCTTGCATGACATTGCTGCCCATATCCTTTTTTATTATTATTATTTTGTTGACCTGAGGCCAGTCCCTTGCATTTAAACTGACAACCTGGCTTTATATACTAATAATACTCAGTGGACACATGTTCACATGGACCTTCTAGCTTCAGAATTTCAAATTATGTATTTATTCCTGTTTCTCAATATATTTTGCACATAAATATTGTTCTGACTATATTATTGACTGTATAAAATTACATGAAAAATTATCAGAATTCCTCAACTAAGAGAAATAGAAGACATTGTGAATGTTTTTAGATATATTTAGTCAACTAGAACGTGAATCTTATCCGAGTTTCTATTCAAAAGTCTTTTCATCTATGCTTGCTACAAAAAAAAATCATGTTGTCTTGCTGTGGGGAAATACCTTACTATTTCACAGCTGTTAGTGTTGTGGAAAATTGTTCTTCAATATTTTCCGCACTGATACTTCGTCTTTCAAAGAGTTTACCAATAGGAACATTGCAAAGAATTTTGATCTGTTGGTTTTAGGAACCATCATTGAAACAGCTCTTTTTTTTCCAGACTACTTCATATGCTTCATTATGCACAACAGAATATGTTAAATTTCAGAAAATATTTGTTTTTCAAATGTTAAGGTTTATTTTCTAGAGCATAGATATTGGTCCTATTGAATTGTATTTTAAAGGAACTGCACTTACATTCCTCAATAGTCTATTTTAAACACTATTCAATGCTTTGAAAAAATGTTTATGTGAATTAACACTTCTGAAAATTGTATCAAAATAAATAAGAAAATTCTATTTTAATTTTTGGGAATGCACTTTAAAAAAAAAAAAAAAATCCCATTTAAAGTCTTGCATTCCTGAAGTCAGAAACTCACAGCTGCGTTCCAGATGCCAGGTATGCTGAACCATGTTGCTTTGTGGTTTTACAATGAGTTTTTTGGGTAGTGGTTTAACTTAATGCATGTTCCTGTGCACCTCCATGCAGTGGGAGTGTGTACACAGTCATTCCCTGCCTGAAGTAAGGAGCAGTGATTTCTAAACCACAGAAAGCTCATCACTTGCAGCCACATTGGTTCCATCTTTCCCTTGTTCTCTCAACTCAACTCAGACATTGCCCAGATGGACCTCCTTGCCAATCATGAGCTGCCCCAAATTTTTCTCCCTGTGATCCTCTTGTGTATGATAATCCTTCCCACTGTTTCATTCAGCATGGTCCTCTATATTAAAACACCCAGGATAATATATTTAAGGCACTTAAGCTGCTGCCAACTTTCATTGGAATGGATCTACAAGTTTGAAAATAATTAGTGTAGGGAGAAAGAGGGATGGACAGACAGCATTACCACTCCAGGAATAAATTAAATTGAATTTCCCAGCATGTTTTCTCTTCCTGTTTTTAACTGGCACAGGCACCTTTTAACACTGGTGACAGAAAATTTTAATATTACTTAGTGACTGTCTGAAAACTGGACGGTTGCCCAGGAAAGGGATCTGTACAATGTCACCATGCACAGCAGTTACCCATTTTAAAACACAACCTTCCTAATCAAAGGACACACAACATAATGAAGAAAAATTGCCCTAGTCACTGTTATTTCAGAAGTACCATAAGATGAAATGAGCTAGAAGTTAGTTATTGCACTGCTAACTTCTGATCCTGAAGGAGTTCTGTGGTCTTGAACACATTAATGTCATTAAGTAGGTACATGATAGCTCTTTACTGAGCACCCTTATGCTCTGCCTAAGGATGCCATGACTAACAAGATACCTGTTTTCTTTGCAAAACTGAGGAGAAGGTGTCCCAAACTAGTCTGCTGCAGTTTGGGTGCTGCCTGCCAGCAGAGGAGGGATGCCCACAGTGCTGTAAGGAAGACCTGGAAATCTGTGGGCCACAACCTCCTGTGAGACCAAGGGATCCCTCAGGAGCCACACACCTTCCCAAAACTCACCAGTCACACCCTTAACATCAGTCAGCACAACAACAGGAGGAAAGGCTGCTAAATGTCACGTAGCTAACGAGCCATCATTGCAGGGGGGAGGAGGAGCCAATGAGGTGTTCAGGATAAAGCATTTCTGGAAGATTTGAGGCCAATAAAATACTAATGGGAATCTCCAATTTTCACATTGCTTTTTGTTCTAGAAGTGTGTCTAATTCTTGTTTACAAATTGGATAGAATTTTGAATTGGTTCTAAGCCAAAAGGTTCCCTTGCAACATATTTTTAAGTGAAAATGAAAAAAACCCCGCACCTCTTCCAGCTTTGTGTACAAAATTTTATGATACATTTAAATTTATTTTTCCCTTATTCTAATGCAGATGTTCTTCTAATCTTAGTGAAAGGTCAAATATTGTCTGTTAATAAAAATTCTAGCTCTTGATTCTTTGTGCCTCTAGCCTTTTAGTCAGGGCTGTAAAGAAATCCCATTTTAGGAGGCATGTCAGGACTCTGAAATGTGCTTCCTTTGCATCTCAAAGAAATCCAGACACTGAAGTTTTCATCAAATGAAACAATATAAGCATGGTTTAGAGCAGCTAAAACATTTTCTTTAAATTTTCATCTTTAATTACAATGTGGGATACACTTTACAGTAGTTTTAAAAAGTCATTTAGGAAGGAAAAATACAACCATCTTCCCAGACTTCCTACTGCCACCACAATTCTGCTTGCCATTTGCCACAGGGCTGCAGGGAAGAGAATTGCTGTCCCCACGGCATGGGCAGCACAGCCCTAGCGTCAGTGGGGCAGCGGGGTCATGGGACGTGTTCTGCCTCCACTGCTCCAGACCAAGGACAGGCAGCTGTGATAGCAAGCTGCAGTGAGGAATACAGGGGACACAACTCTGTTCCACATCGATCCATGCTTATTCCAAATTTATAGTCACACAGGACAAGGCATAAAAGCTGTGACATAAGGAGTCTGAAGTCTGATTTTTCTTGCTGTCCAAGTGATACGGTATTTATTTTGTAGTACTTTTTTTCCACTGAGAACAAAAGTTTAAAACCATGAATAAAAAGTATTCCTTCATTTTCACAAAACTTGTGGTTTCCTAGTTTTGATTTATGTGTAAACATTAGTATTCTCCCATGAATGTACTCCTTTCAGTCATACATTTAAAATAGGTGAAGACTATTTTGATAACTCCAAGAAATGTCAAAGAGAACATGTCCCACTTCTTGCAGCTAGGCAATGAACAAAATTCTAGCTAATGACAGCCCTGGAGTCATCTATAGCTCTTGCATAATTAACACTTCTAATAAACTGCATCAGCAACATGAAAAGTTAAATCTCCTTGCTTCAGAATTACCATTTTATGTGAATTATACTGTCAAGAGTTCATATACACTTGGAATAATATTGAGGTAAGAGCACATTTTCAAGTCAGTGCTGATCCTAAATTTAGGCTTCATAAGAACAATTTTTTTTCGCAGAAGCTAAAGGGGACAGAAATATTTACATAAAATTAATAAAAAGTAATCAGATACTAGATAAATATTCTTATAGGCTTTTCGATGCTCTAGATTTTAATGCACCAATTCAAGATGAATTTAAAGAGGTAAGTAAAGAAAGATTAAAATGAAAGTTTATTTATTTTTCTGCAGGCAGAGAAGTAAAAATAATAGTAAAAAAATACTAGAAAGTATTAGATTTTTTAAAGTGTAATTTAAATAATCAACCGTAATATTTATTGCAGAATAGGCAAGATTTATCTTTAAATTTATAGATTCCCTTAAGAATCATTTTAAGTATATTCATGTAAATATATTCCTTTTTGGCTTGTGGTGAAAATAATGATACCATTTGCACCCAAATAAATAAAACCACAAATGTTATTCACTTGACAAACGGCACTGTATTGCTATATATTATTCCCACACAGAACATAAGGGCCTATAGAGAGGGTCTGAAATGTAATCAGAAGAGGTATTGTAAAGCATATTTTTGACATTTTCTAGCCCAGCCTACACCTAAATGAGAGATCGGTGCCTCTTATGAATTAAACATAATTCTTGATTTATGTTCCGCTACCCTTGTATCAAAACCCATAGTTCCGGAGCAATGTCACTGTGAATTCATTTAATGATATTGATGATACACCTAACACAGAGAATGCAAAGTAACAAGCAGTGCAGAGCATGGCTTTATAAATCACTCCTATAGAGCATTAGGCAATAAACAGCAAAACATTAATTCACTCTAAATTACACTAAAATACTTAAACTACTTGTGCAGCAAATTATAAATATCTACCGTTTTTGGTAAAAATGTGAAACTTCTGACCAAGAAATTTTATCAAGCCACATCATATATATCAGACTTCAGATTAACTGGGCCTGGATTAGACCTTCTTTCTTTAAAAAAGGAAGCAAATTGTAAAGAAAGTATTGCAGCGATGTTGTCCCCACCATTATATGCAGTCCAACAACATGGCGTGCCAAAACCACTGCCAGGACCTGCATTTCTGAATTATCCATCTGCTTCTATGAGTTACTGACTTGGCTGTATAGGCATCTTTTGCAATAGCTAGTGTTCTAGTAGGGACATTTCTGAATTATCCACCTGTTTCTATGGGTTACTGACTTGATTGCATAGGCAACTGCCCCAACAACTAGTGGTGCTACTGCAGCTCTTCAACTAAATATGAAGATCCAGGTCCCAAAAGTTCACTCACTTTGAATTATCAGCATGTTATCCGATGAGAAGTTCTCGTGTACACTGATACTCACAAGTATGCTTAGTGAGGCTCACTATTCATGCAGTACTGCCCCGTGCAATGTGGTTTAAAATAACAGAATCTGGTCTAACAGAGATTAGGAAACATTTTCCTTAAAAAAATTAAAATTAGAGGGCAATGAATGATTAATTTACAAATCATCTGACAGTTAAAAGCTGTTAAGGTTGAGAGTCTCTGGCAGGGAAACTAGCTAATTTGTTTCTTATGGCCTACTTTCTAGTATTCTGGGGAATTTAATTTCAAATGCTGGCTTTTCTGCAATTACTCAGCAGGAGTTATGTATCTTTTGTCTGTGTCTGAGAAATAGTAAAACCACCTCCTGTTATACTTACTGGTTATAAGGTCTTGAATCCTTTAGAGATCCTATTTCATATGCTGCACAATTTGTGAGGTCGCAACAGTAAAGCTGGGTTATGACCCTGGTCACGAGTAGTGTCGCGGATGTAACAAGCACAAAAGAAGAAGTTTGCTTCCGCAGAAATTGCCACATAGTCCTGACATAGAACCCCAACAGGGAAGCCCCTCACATAAAGCTGTGCACAAACATCTCTCCCTCCTTGTTGGATCTGCTAACAGCTCCAGGATCAGAGAAAAGTAATTGTGCTCAAAAGAGCAAGATTGTAAGCTTAAGAAATCTGGTTAATGGACCATGCACCCAACCATGCTGGCTGAAGCCCAAATATCACTCTTTAAGGATACTTAGACTGGCTAGTCAAAAAAAGGGGAAAAATAGCAGTCTGACAGTTTGTACGCTATTGTGCTCAGGGTAGCTGTTTTATTCCTTCATAAGTCTATTAATACAAAGGACAAATTCTGCTGTTAAAAATCACAGTGAGAAAGCCAAGGGATGAGACTGAGTGCAGGAGATTGACAGTGTCCCCATTTCGTACGCAGTACGATAAAACCTTTTAATGATCGTTTTTTATCTTAGTTACCAAACAGTGCTTACAAAAAAGAAAGAAAACTGCTTGAATTGTTACAACAGGATCTGTGTTGAGCCTTGGTTTGGACTTCCCCAAACTGTTTTGGCTCCTTCACCTCTGCTCCTCTCCCCAGTAAACTAGTGATCTCCAGTACTGAGTTACCTCCTAATCTGACATTTTGATAGTGGAGATCTGAGGATTGCCACAGGCATAGGTATGCCAGTAAAATGAAACAAAACAGCTCTGGAAGAATAAAAAAGCTGTCACTAAATGGTTTCTATTTTTTCCAAAATTTCTGTAGGCAGGGTGCTCACTTTCTGCAGAAATTTTTCCCAGGGCCGGCTTAACCTGCACCCCCACGAGCTTCGCTGTCTCACCACAAGCTCACTCCTCTTTTTTATTTCCCGGATTTCTTTTTCTGTTCTTACCCACTTTTGTATTTCCCAAAATAATCCTAACTATTTGCCAATGGGAAGCACAGTAAACGGTTCTTTCTAACTATCCTATTTGGAATTATATCTCCCATTTTAACTTTTCCTTTGAAAAGAAACCACTTAGTGTAACATTGTTTTAACTGTGTTTTTAGAACAAAAACTTAATTATACTCTACATATATGAACTTCAATGCTAAAATTTAGCAGTAACTGTGCATCGGTTGCTGGGAGACCAAAGATTATGCTACTCACTGTAGGTCTTCCTCTTGTTTTTTATTTCAACAGCCTCCAACAGCCCTTTACATACTAACAGCTGCGTAGTACTTTTGCTCTTTAATTTGTTTCAGCGGTTGCGTGAGCAGATTGAGGTCAGTGTAATGCCCTCAAAATTCCTAGTGGCAAACTGCTGGTGTTACGTACATTAAAACTGAGATGGCCATAGCCCAGGCTTTTCCATATAAAAAAATCCTGAGTCTGACCCAGTTATCCAGCTTTGGGACAGGTTATTCTAGACAAAAAATAAATGTTCCCAAAGAAACATAACAGTAGAAACTAATTTCATATATTGCAAGCATTAGATACAGGCAAAGCATCAGGAATTCAGTCTGTAGAGACCAGGTTCAAATAAAATTCATCAAAATAAAGCTTTAAAATATAAATATAGACTTCCTACATGAACAATGACAGCTCAAGTCATTACTGGTTTTCTAGCTACTATTTCAGCTATATTTCCTAATTCTAACAAAACCCTGAAATTAAGTACTGCCAGCAGCAAAAGTTACACTTTTCACGTTTTGCCTTAGTGGAATGGCAATCACTCCGTAGCTGAAGACAGTTATTCGTAGTTTGAAGCTATTTTGGTAACACTACTGCTGATTTAACCTCACCCATAGAGACTCCCTGAATGCATAACCTCACATGCATGCAGCAGCCAGTAAACTTTCCATGGGTGCCTTCTCTGCGGTGTGCTGCCTAGCCCTGGCTGGAAGAGCTCTGGCCTTTAGCAAGTGCTTAGTGAGAATAAATCTGCAGGAATTCACAGGCCTGAGAGGTGTTGTTACATTGCTATTTGTTATGCTAATTATGTTAAGGGTCTGTCAGAATTTCATTATAAACCATATATTCAAGGGGCTCATAAATCAACCATGAAGTGAAACCACTTTCACACTAAGAATAAGTCCTAATAACATTATTATTTTACCAATTTAAAGCAAAAAAAAAAAAAAAAAAAAAAAAAAAAAAAGAAACGAGGTTTATTAAAAGTCTATTTATTTATTTTTCCAAATATAATCTGAAAGTTTAAAGATATTATTAAAGCATTGCTAAACAGAGTAATGCAAATCTTCCAGCCCTGGCAAACACCGAGGTTCACTCACCCTATGATTTTATTACTATCTGGAAATCTAATGAGACTTATGAAAACTTCATACACTTGGCTTAAGATTTGTGTTTCCACTGAGGCTTGCACCCCTCCCTTTCCCTCTGTCACTGGGTGTTCAGCACTCCTGAATCTACAAGCTACATATCAAAATCTCTACAAAGCTGAGAGTCCCAAGACTCGTGTCACGACTCCTGGAGGTCTGGGGTATATGCAGCTCCAGAACTGGCTACCAGGTTAAAGGGGTCATCCTTGGGAAGGGTTAACTACTCTGTCCTGGCTTTGGCACTCCATGATAGTTCCAGCTGGGAATTCACTTTCCAAGTCACCTTGTGCACCAGAAAACCCCTGCTGCCAAAACCAGGACAAAACCCCAGCTTTGAAACCAGCTTAACTACCTGAGATAGAGATCAAGAGCTGTGAGTTGCAACTACCTTTACCAAACTAAACTACTGCAACTAAACTACCTTTACTGGCAATTGTCGTCCAATAGCCATCTATACTCCACTACACAACATCTGTCACCCTCAGAAATACTTGCTTCTGATTTTTTAAAATATTTTTTTACTTCTTCTCCTATTTCACAGGGATTTGTAGCCAAAGGTATTCCAGAGCTCTGAGCATAGTCACAAACAGTAAACCTAGCTACTAGTTAGATCCCTGGTGGGTGACAAATCAACCATGGAAAGATCCTTACAAATATACGTAAACATTCCTCACATATCCTAAATACTAGCAAGAGTGAGATCTTTTTTGTTATTTTTATTTCATTCAGCTAAGACAAACTAACAATTTGTAACCATAAAGTGTCCTTCTGAGATGCTTTGTTTCTGCACCACAGCAAAGAATTAAAAGATCAACCTTTAAAAGCTTAACAACAAAAAAGGCCAAGCACAATCTGTATGTGCTGAATCTAATGACTTTTATGACAATCTACTTATCCACCACATCAGTCTGGCAATCTAATGCGAGAACTCCCAGAGTCTTAGTGTCTACAGGTTGTGCCATATGGCATTGCAAAGTTAGATTTAAATTTGTCTTCAATATCACAACAGTCATCTCTTTAAAGGCACAAATAAATGTACTAGTAGATACACAAGGAATGTATTATTTTTCAGAAATGTAACATTGAACAACTTGCACTTTTCTGAAGCGCGAATTACAGGGACAACAGTGCTCTGCCAGGACTGTGAAAATTTTTCACTATTGCCAGCTATGTGCTGCCACAGGAGAGCTACGAATGAGCCTCGTAAGAAGGAGAAAAGGCTGGTGTGGATGTTCTATGCATTATTGGGGCAGGGGTAGTTAAAAAAAAAAGGAGAAAATGGTATGTTAAAGAAAATGCCAAACAAAGAGAAATATTTGCAAGACCACATTTCATATTCCCTAGTAAAAGGTACTGAAATCCTTGTATGGGCTAGAAAAAATGAAATGTATCCTCGATGTACTTCAGCACAAAGACTGTACTTCAGCATTACTGACTTCAGATCTGTTTGCCCTCTCCCCAAAAGAAATAAAGACGATGTTCCTCATCTGTCAGCACGGACAACTGCTTACAGTGCAAAACTAGTAGTTCCCAGTCAAGAGACACCTCACAGCACTCTGAAAAGAAGATGCGGGGATTGGGACACTGTTTCCTCCCTTACCCTGTCAATCCAAGCTGCAGATCTCTGCTGGTGGAGGAGGCAGGAGCCACCACAGTGCAGTTGTTGCCCCCTGTCCAAACGGACAGAAACCTCCCAGAGGTGACCATCGCAGCCAGGCTAAGCTACCAGGAGAGGGACGTGAGCTACAGCCAACAGTAGCCGATAGTGCAAAGGGCAACTCAGCAGCAGAGCTGCCTTTTCCATCCCTTTACTCCTTGACTCCGAGACTCTTTTTTGCTGACAACAACCAGAAAAAAAGCCTCCTAACAAGTTAAAGGCTCCACAGAGTAAGAAACCCATTGCTTGAAGCCACTGGGAGACACAACACCATTCTCTGAAGTTAACATTGTTTTCGTCATGTTAAGTAACAACAGAGGTCCAGCCTCTTGGAACGTTTTTTGTGTGGAGGTCACACCAAAATAGACTCCTTGAAACGACAAAGACAACAATTTGCACATAGATAATTGGAACGATGACCTAATTGCCCATAGTATTTAAAATACAAAATTCTGGCTAAGAACATCAGTGACTCGCGGAACAGTGCCATCTCTGGGAGCGAAGGGACAGTAGCTCTAAAGCTGGGCACTTCACCCAAAGGAAAGGTCAGCTCTTCCTGGCAAGCAGGAAAATACCCAAACAGATTTCATGGCTGCTGGCAAGGTGAAGCATCATAGCTGAAATGTTTGCCCTTGCAGACATCACAGTTGAAATTTTGCTTGACTTTCAGCATGACTTGAGTGCCGCAAGCGGATCTGGTGATATGTAGGCCACATGAGCCTAGGAGAGCAGCCCAGGGAGCCTAGCTTCAGATACACCAGCATGCGTCACTGGAAGTTTCCCAAGCACATGGATTCAGACACGTGTAGTTTCCACAGCCTTATCAAGGCAGAGAGTCTCTCCCAAATTCCTGGAAGGGACACCGATGTCTGACCAGCCATGCTCCTGCACAGCTACCTCTCAGTGTCCTGAATCCAGTTCTAAGCAAAGTGGCCTCAGTCACTTCAGTAAACCATGGATGTCAGTAACCCTTTCCTCCATCTTTTCAGTAACGGACCAAAAGGCAAAGCAGCCAGCCTGGAAATGGTCAATATTGACAGTTCCCACCTTGGTCCAAGGATCTCTCTTCACAGAGCAGGGTGTTTCCCACTCACTTATAAGCTAAAACCTTCCATTAAACCCTAGCACTGCGCAGCTTCTTATAGCCAGAGGAAGGAGTCAGAAAAAAAAAAAAAAAAAAAAACCCCTAGGAGAAGCTTAGCAGATAGGCAAGGGATCTTTTTAATACTTAATTCTTCCAGGGGGCTGGAGTCCATGTGTCTCTGCACAGGTACCTGTCCCAGCCCACAGACTTCAGGATGTCATGCCATGTTGTACACAGCAGAGAGCTGAGCTCCAGCTCTTCCCAGCCCAGAATGGCTCCATGAAAAACCACCTTCAGTATTTCAGCTTTCTCCATCCACTGTCTAAAGTTTACGTCCTATGAGCTAATGAGCATACCTACGGCCCATACACAACAGGTGCGACCTCCTCCAATCCCAAATTGAGTCCTGCAGATGCAGATCAGGTGTCTGAGCCACAGTCACTAGCATGTCATGCTGTGACTGGGTTTACAAGCATAAGCTATGTGACAGCAGACACCAAGCTTGGGGCAGGTATTCCCCAGGCACCTGAAATGTTGTTGGAAACCATGAAAAAAAGACACTTGTGACTCCTACCTGACACACACAGTTCCCCCAGGAAAGAAGCTCCTCCTGGGGCTGGAAGCTGTATGTCTAGCTAAATTCTTCCATTTGTTAAGCCATGGAATCTCCATACTGCCTTTACTCAGACAGGGTAGTACTGACTATGTAACATCCTTTTCAGAACTGGTTTTGCTTCAGTAAAGACAGTTGTTACAAAATTGGCAAACTGAAAAATCTCTAATGTTAGTTGATGTTATTTATAGAACATAAGCATTGCTTTCCTTCTACTGTTTTAAAAGAATAAACCTTTCTATTAATCATGCAAGATCAAAGAGGCAGTACTCCCAAATGCTATCGGATATGGCGCTGTGATTCAAACACACTTCAAATAGGGTTTGGTTGTTGGTTTTTTTTTAAACTTCGGTATCTTCTGGAGATGTCATTTTCCCTTTTAAATTTAGCAATGTTACAAATTCTAGGGAAGTTTCCCAGCACCTCTCATGCTGTGACAGCATCTTCAAGCCATCTTTACAGCTCTTCCATCGTATTTTGTGTAAAGAAAAACTTTTAGCTTATCATTGCAACAGCTGCTAATGAAGACCTCTAGGCTTTCTTCTAATCGATAAAGAGAGAATGACGCATATTTTAAGTAGCCATTAAACTGTGCTAAATCAACAGTGATTTACACAGAATTTCTATAGGAGCATACAGCACATCCACTTTAATATCAAGTAAGTTAATTGTGATCTACAGCAGAAAGCAAATGAATTCTTAATGACAAGAAACTTTTCCTGTTACAAAAATAGAAGCTAAAAGGAAACCTCTTTGCTGCATTTTTAACATTACATCATAGTAACCACTCCTATGTTGAAAAAAATAAAAGGAAAACATGAGTATTTTAAATACTTTTATAGATCAGTCAATTTTACAAAACATAATAGAATTAGGAAAAAATATAAGTTTTTTTACGTTCATTTTTTCTCTACATTATTGCAAATTTATTTTAACAGGTGTTAGATTAATTAAAAAGTTATCATCACAGAATTCAGAGTAATTTTGTAGCCACTGAATACAAGACTGGAGACTTTATGGGTGTCCTTGTCTCACTTTTACAACCTCTTTTGTTTGACTTGTAGGTTTTAATGTGCATCATAACACCTCTCATCCAGCAGTAAGAAATTCTCTGGGGAACACTTGCAGAAAATAGGACATTGAGTCCATAATTAAAGTAATCTCTTCCCAGGCAGATGCTTCAGTTGGCTCTGTTATCACATATTACAAAAGGCATCTTGAGGCCTATGAAATGTGCGGCAAATGGCTTTGGAGATGAGAAACAGCAATTTTTCATCTAATTTTGATCCATAGACATGTAAGTACTGTATTGCTACTTTTTGGTACGGAGCCAAATAACTATTGTGGCTGTTGAAATAAGCTTGGCAGTAACCAAAATTAAAGAGTACTCCAGCTTTTATCCTCAGTCAGGAAAGCCTTTTTCTAACCATCTTTGCACTTAGCAAATAAGCATGCCATCTCAAATATGCGAGTTAATGCCTACATCTGGATTTAGAAGAAAGGCTTTATGCAGCTTAACTCACCATACATATTCTCTCTCTATTTGCTTGTTAAAACCATCGTTCAAATTATGGCCCTAACATCTTCACTACTTTGTTAAACAGTCTGTGATACTGCTTGGAAGCATTTCTACTGTTTATCTTTTGCATTTTAGGACATTTAGGACATTGCTCTTTGAATGTGTAAGTAGGTTTTGTGAAGTAATCTGTTCATATCAGTTATAATCCTTTGCATAAACACTAATGCTGATAGGAGCTGGGTGAGTTTATGGAGCATGTTTTTGGTTCCTGACTGGAACTGATGTGTTGTATGCAGGCAAAATTTGACCTCACACTAGTGAAGTACTGGGGAAAAAAAAAAAAAAAAAAAAAAAAAAAAAAAAAAGAAAGGAGACAAAACCCCCTACTTTCTTCCATTATTAATTTCTTCAAACTTGCTATTTTAAACTCTTCCCTGCTCAGGTGGGAAATCACAGAGATTGCTTTAGAGCTGCTTACTGCTTACGTTTAAGACTTCAAAAATGTATCTTTTGCAGAAAATGTCTCAAGTGAACGTACAGTACTACTTGGGCTAAAAACCTTAGTTGAACTAACAGGGATATTTAGAAGGCTGTGAGAGAAAATGTTGTATTTGTTACATTTCTAATAAGAACTAAAAGATTCAAGCCACTTGAGAGCCATAAGGAAAACAATGCCATGTCAGGAAAACCCTATTTCATATTTTTATGGTTGTATGGTACCTGTAAAATATACGTTATGAGAACAACCATTAATGAAAAGAGTCAGAAAAGGACACGTGAAATACTTCAATAACTTGCTCTTAAAATTAAATTGATTATTATTTGAATTACTGTGGGATCTCCAAGCTTTCTCCTAGGTGTTAACTCTTCTGTATCACTATAGAATGGAATAGAATGCTCACTGAGAGCTGCTACAATGACGACCCCATCATTATGATGTCATTATGGCATCCACCACTACATCACTATGTCATCATTATCAGAACAGATGCCATCCTAATACCTGTCTGAGACTTCTGCACTCATGACTGAGTTGTCATCCACCAGGAACTGCTGAGCAGCTGATGTGTGAGAGTTGGCTGGACCAAAATCTCCTGCTGTGGTGCTGTCCCTCTCCCAAACAGCCCCTGGGCCCACCGATACGTCACAGCCACAGTCTGAGCAATCACACCTGGTAAGAGGCAAGCAATGTAATGCTTTACTGTTGCCATCCTGGCCTTTTGACAGGGTTATTAAGGCATATATGATGACTTGGGAAATGGATGCATCATTTACTAATTCTGAAAGTTAATGCCATGCATCTCTCTTTCAAATTACCTTTTTTACTTCTACACAGGACAGAAGTTTCCAATGAATTGTTGTACAGGCTAGCAATAGACACCTGTTAAAATCTGATGGCTTTCTCATCACACAGATGAAGCCCACGTGGGCTACTGCCTGAAAGGACAATTCTGCCATGGTAGAGGCTCTGGCGGTGGCTGAGTGCATTTGATGATGCTGATGATAGTGCCACTTATCAAAGGGATTTTCAAAAAGGGTGTATGCCAGGCCACAAGGGAAAAGGAGACAAGACAAATGTGCCACACTGGATTCAGGAAGAAGTCTCCCATGCAGGAGTCATTCAGGAGTGACTTCCATCTTTCCAGAGTACAAATAGTGCAAGACAGTGGAGAAAAAGGGAGAGAGCTATTAAAAGATTCTGGTATAAACATCATAATGTCAAGAATGGAAGAAAAATAAAGCAAGGGAATTATTCTTAACTATTTAATTTACCTCTATATATTTTCTCTTTTACCTGCTGAATAATGATTGTGTTAGAATCTTCTGCAAGCTTTGGAGCTCTCTTGATCTCATCGGTCTTTGGCTCTGGAGGACAGAGCTCATGCACACATATAGACCACAGTATGATCATATACAGACCACTGCATATGAGCAATGTTTGTATTCTGAATAACATCAAAAGAATTAACTGTCATTTGTGAATACTGTAAAATAATTGGATAAAGGCAGATACTATCAAATATTTTCCTAGCGCAATTGCATTCTGATGATATTTGTATAATGTATATACTGAGGTTATAGAAGGATTATTATTTTTTATTATTTATTCTGTAATACTTTATACGATACCTCTATAATATTTTGTAAATTATAAGTATAAACAGATTTAACTATATTTCATTCTATATCCAATAAGAATCAGCTAAATATTAATAATAGATTTTAGTTTCTCAGACTGAGAAGGGAGGAATAAACCCTGTTGTTAAGTACAGTTTAAATAATAATTATGAGAGATATTTTAGAGTTCATTCTGTTAGCTAGTTTGGGGTCACAGTCATTCTGAATACTCAAATACATATTTTGCCAGCCTGTAGGCAGGAAAAGTTGATCTAATGTTTTTTATATCTTTAAGTATGAGGTTTCATTCTTTTTTGTTTTTAAACTTTTGCTAGAACTAGATGTGAGGAGATGATAGTCATATAGAAAAAAGAACATTTTTTTTGTCTTATCAGGTTTTCATACTCATCATATTCAAGTTTTTATATTTTATACACATATATCAAGTCTTGATGAATATTACTGCATGTCTACATAACACTTTGTAGATCACTCTAAGGTTCGTCCAAACAAACAAGGTGAGAAAAGTAACTTGTGTGAAGACTACGGACAGAGCATCCTTGTATGCCCTTGGCTGTGTACACAAACAAAGCAAAATTTCAAACAAGTAATTTGAAGGCATGAATTTTAAAAAATACAAAAACTGTTGTCTGTGCCTTTGGTGACAGCATGGACACACATGATTGGTCTGCTGGATCAAGGCCAGTGCTCAGCATCCTGCAGTACTGAGCTCTTCATGAAGTTATTTAGTAATAGTCCTTTGCAATAAGTCAAGTGCTTCCCAAAGAAGTATACAGACAATACACTTATCTCAAACTCATTCATGCACTGGACACTTGTTGTATTATTCACTTGAGAGACGGCATTGAAATGATCAGACTCTCTCAGTTCAACCAGGGGGACATTCCAGAGCTACAAAGGGCTTCCATGTGGACACAGTGTCCGGTTGCACAGGCTTGTCTGCAGTACTCAAATTTAGCTTCCTAAAACATTGCTTACAATTTTCTTCTGCCTTTGCCTGTACTCATGTTTTTGTGCACTATATGTTTACCCCTACAGAATGGTTCCATGTATGTTTATTGCTCTCTCTTCATATAACCAACATTTCCAAAAGAATTCACAGAAACTGTTTTGTGCTTATTTCATTAAGCATCTTTCATCTAGGAGGTAATTTTGAAAGATTTGTTATCAATCAATTATTAGCTGCCAAAAGATATCTCATTCAGTTCCTCTGATAGACAAGAAAACCTCCTAGTGGAAGCAAAATGTTGGAGTGTATGTAATAGTCGAGTCATGTTTTCAAAATTAAGCTATCTTGAGAAAACAGGAAGACAAAGCACCTTTTTGAATGAAACAGAGATTTATGTTGCTGATGAACTAAAATATGATCTGAAGAATAACCCTGAGGTTAGGTTTCAGAGAGAGAGAAACAAAGTTCAAGAGAGAATTTTAAACACAATTACTGATAACTGTACTGAGGATTGTGAATTGATGGTCTTGTGCACAAAAATAACGGGTATATTGCTCAGAAAAGGAAGAAAGTAAAAATCTAATCTCTGCTTCTAGAATTGCCAAATGAACATTTGTAAGAAGGGAAGTGATGCTCGCTGTGATTGTTTCATTATTGAGATAATACCAGTAGAAAATAACTGAATTTCAATTTATTTCATGCAGGAGGTGCCAGAGTCCTATATGGAACCACGCCAAAATCTGAACAGAGTTGCCAAAGGCTATATTGAGCTGCCTTCTGCTATCATACATTACAAGTATGTGATATATTAAATTTGTATCATACAAAGAAAGAAACCATCCTAATATTTTATCATCTTGCAGTTTCTATTCTGGCATTACACAATGTTAATGAAAGTAGAATTTTATGCTTTTTGCTCATGTTTTGAATTAAGTCTAACTAACATATCAATAGAATTTTCATGTGATTTTATTTTTTAATAAATGTTCACACATCCATTCTTCCTGGTTTTGTTGGTTCTACTTTTCTTGTGCCTGCACAGCATAAGGGATCTAAAATAACAAATGACCGGTTGTCTGCAAACTTGGAGAAAACTGAACATTCCCTTCATTAAAGTTGGCTTTTAGAAGGAGTATCAGACACCTAAGAGAATGTTAGACAACAGGTTTACCTCCAAGGAAAAAGGAAAAATAAAAATTGCAAGATTTTATGAACTTTACAAACTTGCCTTTTTTATTCATGCCCTTCAGCAGATTTCAACTGTTGAGCAGACTGCTCATTAGAAATTCTTGACACAGACAAAGCTACTGACTGTTGAGGGTGGTGGGGATGAAAAATTTCATTTTCATGATTTGGCACAAGGTGCTTATGTTTAGGCAGCTGAGTCCGTCTGGGTGGGATTCAGATGCAGATTTTTAAAAGTTTAAATAGGTGCCTATATAAAGGTCTATGTTTGAACTAGGTAGCTAGTGATCCATTTTGGTCAGTGGAGACCTAGGGCTTGATTCCTTGATTCAGCTGCCTCAGTTCTACTAGTTTCCTTAGGACATTCCGGAATGTCCTAAGGAAACTAGTAAAACTATAGAGACCTTGTAGACCTGCAGGTACCCCTTTCTAGTTGTAGAACTGAATGTTGGGCCCCAGATGTCTATGCAGCCAGACTGCAGTTCCATTAACTCTCAAGGGAGTTACAGACAAACTGCTCACACATAAATACCTGCCTGGAGATACCTACATATCCTCTCTCTAGTTGAAAACAATTGAAAACCCTACTAAAGAGTGGAAGATCAGGTGCAACCAGCTTCCATCCTCCCTCATGGTTTTCTTCCTTTGCTCTGAACACGTTTAGATACTCACCTTCACAGTACACTTTGTGCTATCTTCTTCTGTGAATAAAGTTTCTGAAAACACCCAGAATTCCTCATTGGTCATCTTGCTTTGCTTTATCACCACACAAAATAAATGAAACTCAAACAAAACTAATAGACAAGCTAAATCTAATTCTGCACAGTCAGTTGAGTCTATGCTGCTTGGGGTCATACTTAGAGAAGCCACAATGATTCCATGCACAGTGTTTGCATTTCACTGCAAATTTAACAAACACAGAAGATGAAGGAGGTAATCTGGGCACCACATCAAAATGGGACATGAGAGCAGAGCCAAGATCTGAATCAAATATTGGCTCGTTATTTTCAGAATGTTACACATAATGCTGATTGACGGCACAACAATGCCTCTACCCAGAGAAGTGGAAAACCAAGCAAAGGAGTAATCATTCTTCATAGTTCCACTAAACTGGCACACTGACAAGGAACAATTACTGATGATTTATTTTCTTCCACAAGGCATAAGTCATAAGCAATATGGAAAAATAAAATGACTGCAACGTTGGGCTAATGTCAGAACTACCCTGAGTGTAAACAAGGACTGTATCTTATTTGGTGCCTGTACAACTCTTATCTCAAACAGAGTCCACATCAATATCAAAAAGAGTGGTAAGAAATATTCTCCTTCACCCTTACCTTGCAATAAAGAGTAGGAAGAGAAGGGCAGCACTTATCTGCAGCAGGGACCTGATGTTTCCCAGAACCGCATTGCCAAGGCTGTCTATACATTAAGTTTCCATGTGTGTTATGACACACTCTTCAACCAACTGTAAATATTGCAAATCATAGCAACAACTAGAATGCAATGAACAACAATATATTCCATTGTACTGTTCTGTTTCATCATAAGAACATGAGGGATAAAAACTTATATGGCTATAAAGAGTTGAGTGATTAAATGAACACAAGAGACCTAAGAGACCTTAGTTCTGATATTTGTTATTTTCTGTTTACTTTCCAGTTTTAATATTTGTGTGTATTATTGTTGTGCATAGAGTAAACATAATTGTGTACTTCATCTTGAAGATAGTCCCCTGTATTGCAAACAAATGAAAAAAAACAGTAAACGGTGTCTTAAATGACAGTTTAGCTAAGCGGTTTACCGGGGGAATGTGGCTCCCTCAGACAATATAGCCCTTTCCCACTCTGGCTAGAGGACTAATATAGCAAACCATGTAATGTTCTTGGATGTTTATTCAATATTTCCATAATTATTATAATCGGTTTTCTATAAATGCTTTAAATAGGTAACCAAGCCTCTCAATCACAGCCTTTATGTTCTCTAGTGTTTGTACAGCACGATATTTCAAGCTCATACATTAACACAGTTGCCAGTTCCTAGAAACAGGCTTAAACACACAGGCAAGAAAAGACCAGTTCTGGAAGAGGCTTCTTCAAATTTCCCAGAAAGGAGTTGTATCATTAGGTGATTATGGGAAAAGGCATACTCCCAGTGAAAAACTTATCTCCTTTCTTTAAAGTTTCTTTCAATACCTCAGCTGTCTACCTCAGCATTCTGTCCAAACTTTTTCCAGTTGCTCCTGCTTCAGGAAAGCAATGTGCCAGCATCCTGCCTCAGCAACCACAGCTCTCCTACCTGTCTTCATAGGGTGACACCACCACAGCTATTCCTATTCCCTTTTAGCCCTTTGCACCATAAGCTGTGCTAATTAGGTGTCAAATAATATATGACTGGGCCTTTTAGTACTTTCAAAGACTTCTCAATATGTACAGCATTTTAAGATCAGTTGTGATGGGTCACATCTCTTACATGTGTTACTAGACACTGCCTACAGACTCAGGCAGACAGCATTACAGAAGTCCAGCACAGCATTAATACAGGTTATAGTGAATAAATGTATAGGCACAATCATAATTATAAGATACCTGTTCAGTGTCTAGCAAAAATGGCTATGTAAGAAAAATACTTATTTTCCAAAGTAATTTCTATTGCAACCTGTTATATTTATTTCAGTAGCAGGAACTTCTGCAATAAACCTCGCTGGTAGTCAAAACACAATATGCTTTTGCAATTTAGGTCGGCTTTATCACTTTTACAAACTAGTAAGCTGAGCCATCTACAAAACAACAGGCTTAACAGCCTAAGATGTAACCCAGTGTGCCACCCTGCTTAACAGCCATTATTATGCCCTCCTCCCCGACAGGCTGAGCTTTAACTAGGTTAGTGTGAGCTTAGAGCAGAAATTACAAACAGTAAAACCTAGCTGAAGGATTATGAAGACAATGTTTCAGAAATTTGCACACAATCAGAGAAATGACTTGTTAGTGTGAAGGAAGACCTACTGTTTTTTGCTGGTAAAGAGCATTACAGATCCTGGCAATTTGCTTAGGAGCCCCTAGTGCTCAACATCTGTTTAAAATAGTCCTAAATTACTGCCAAGAAAAATATTCTGCAATAAATGATGCATTTTAGCTTTTATTTCCTCAACTCATCTAGAGGTATCTATGGTGAAAAAATACTAAAGGATTACACTGAGATGTACTACTGGGACACCAGCAGCTTTCTGTGTTTGTCTTAGAAGTGTGTTTTATAAAAGGGTACTTCTAAATATTTATTTATTATCCATAATAAGGTACTTTGACCAAAAAAAAAAAAAAAAAAAAGAGTGAAAGAGAATAAGCAACGATTTGCATATGATCGGTGTAAAAAAAATGGCTATTACCCAATTTTGCATAGAAGCAGGTTGGCTCCAGCCACCTTCCCCCACGGAGAGCAGGGCTCTGAGCCACCCCCTGCCCTGGTGAAATCAGGGAGAAGGCTTGCTGAGTGAAACGCCGAGCCAGAGAAAGATGCATGGCTCCATCAGGCAACATTATATTCAGATCTGGCAGTGACACAGCGTTGTGTGCAATGTAAATAACTGGACTACATCAAACTGTAGAGATGAGAAGTCTTCCAGCAGGGAAGGAAAGAAACTGAGTGCTGTTCTTGCAAGCTGCTATACGAGGTGTGAATCCCAGTTTGCTATATCCCTTCATCTCCCATCCCCAGGAATAAGCCCATTGTCCTCGCAGGAGCCCCCTGCAGAACTGAGCCCCACATCCTTCCCCACAACATTCCCAGTTCCCTTCACCCAGGAGGATGAAAACTTTGCTAGACCTCCTTTCCTGCAACAGCAGCAATACTTAGGGTGTCCATCACTGTCTGTTTTAGTAATCTAAACATGGCCAGGAGCCATACTCCTTAGCCATGCCTGGGAAATGCATGGTGGGCTGGTAGCTGGAAACTGCCAAATTTATGCCAGGAAAATTTCTGGCAGTTTATAGACAATCATGTCGTAGCAGGCAGGACTGTTGCTGGGAATGTCCGAAATTACTGATATAAATAGTCTACCTGGCTGCTGATTTTTATGAAACTTAGTATCTTGATACCTCAAACTGTTTGTTATGTTTGTTTGGTTACCAGTGGATACAAGAGCTATGAAGGAGGATAGACTGACAGCATCACTGCACAAATCTTGTTTTTTAGGGCTTCAGGCTTTTTCAGGGCTGAGCTCTAGAAGAGTTCACTAAAAAGTATGGATGAAGTGAAAGGGAATTTTGCCCATGACATCTATAGGGTCATGACTTGCCTGTGTCACGTTCATGCTCCCAGTGGAAGCCACAGCAGGTTAATAGTATGGGCAGTTAATAAAAGTTAGCTGTGCACTGGCCTATGGGAGATTTGCCTGGTGACCTTTGTCCATTTCCTCCAAGAATTATCCAGGGAGAGGTATCAACGCTGCAGAAATCGCACACCAAAGCTAGTGCTAAATAATAACCTTATTATCCATCCCCAGAGAGGTCAAAGACTAATGAACTGATCTGAATTACAGACATATTGTTAACAAGCAACGTAGGAAGCTCTTACCTATATTGCACTGTTGTCAGAGTCTAAATTCAGGTACCTTTTGTAAATATTTTTAATTTATATTAAATTAAACTTGAATTAAAATTAATTTAATTTATATAAAATTTAAACTAGACTGGTAGTCTCAAGTGTTAAAAAAGCCTTGTTTAAATTAATTATTTGCTATATAGGAGCAAATGGAGATGAACAAGGTACAGCCAACTCTCTGAAAATCCTGAAGAGAACCGGGTAAGGCAGGCAGACTAACACCACACCAAAAAAATAGCTTTGTTTATGGCAACTTGTGATTTAGCAGGCAGGGGAAACAACAGCTGAGGCAAGAAAGTGTGGGCAGCTGAAGAAAAAATGAGGAGGAGGATTAGAGGTAAAATATATTCCTCCTCTCTTCATTTTCTTCAGCTGAGGATCATGTTTCCCCAGAAGTCCTGCAGCCAACTGTGATCCTGCAGTAAACAGAGTCTTCAGAGAAGCTGAGCCTCTCCACTCTTGTCTGAATTTGTCCTAGAGGACACTAGGCTGATATAACTGCATCATTTTGCTCATCCTCAAAGGCAAAGGAGTATCACCCGTGGAGCATCTTTATACCATGGGGTGAGGCAGTCTGCAAAGCCACTGAGAATGATAGACACCCAGGCCAGGGATTCTGGGAGCAGCTGTGCTGCTGGGCTCACCAGTGCAGAATCAGACGTCTCAGCCCTGCCAGTTTCATGGACAGCAAGGAGAGACAGTTTTGGTGTCTCTGTACTCGGACTACTGACATAAGCAGGTGTACATCTATGCTGCAAATTAGGTGTCCAGAATAAATTCAGATTTCTGCTATATATGTTCTACACACTGCAGCATGGCTAAGGAATTTTCTAACACAGAGCAAACACCACCATTTTTGAAGAGGTGCTAATGCTGAAGGGGTGTGTTATGGCTTATACAAACAGGGAATTACAGTTTGGACTTCCAAAACTGTTCAGTGCTGGCCTAACTCTGTTTCCACTGAAGACGATGAACATTTAATTGGTTTCAAGATATGCAAGCACTCATTGCTTTAGAAAATGTCCCTTTAATTTTGCTTAAATGGAAATCACCAGTCATACTATTTGTATTTCTATAGAGCTATTTGTCAGCTCTTCTTCAACAATGACAAACAGGAACAAAAAAAAGAACAATACAAAACCATGGGAAAAAAAAATCAGTCAAAGGAAAATGAATAACCTTATAAACTGACCTCACAACTTGCAATGGAGGGTCACATCTGATATAAACAAACACATTCACAGTCATTGTGCAACCTAGGACCAACAACTATTTCTTGAATACCAGAAAAGACAAAAATCCAAGAAAGGGAGTAAATAAGAGTATGCAGCGAAGATGCATACCTCGTATCTCATTTTTCTCAGCAGCTCAAAGAACAAAACTTAGCTGCTACAACTTGATCAACAAAGGAAACTATTTTTAGAGTGGAGTTAAAGGAAGCATAAAATTCACAGATTTGCCACAGAAAAAAACTGTTGACATTTCCTCCAGGTATATATAACTATTTTACGAGGCTAACTTTTCTGACACAGAATTTAAGTAAAACAATGATACTGTTTCCTCAAATACTTCATCAAATTTGACTTTTGTTAAATAGTGAATGGGAATCTTAAATATTGTAAACAGCTTCTCTGTTAGCATGCAGAAGTTAATATGAAAAAGAAATACTCAGAAGTTAATTACCTCTCTTCAAAATTATTTTTTTTTGCAGTTTACTGTTAGATATTTAGATGAAAAAAAGAGCTAGAAATAAAAGTGTCTTGACATTGTCATTGCAGCTAATAAATAACATAGTGTAACAGCACAGGCAAAAAAAAAGTGCATTATGTAGGAACAGGAAAACATCAAAGACATAGATCAATCAATCAACAGGTACTGTGTTCACCATCAGCAACTCATGTTCTCAAAGAAGTCACTCACTGACTTTTTACTTTTTACAACATGTTAAACAGTAAACGAACTTGATTATGAGGGACACTTACCTGCAGCTTCCCAGTATAGATAGAAAGGGAATAATACTCAGAGGAGGATATGTTTTGACAAACAGGACAGTCACAGGGACACAGAAAAGGTTTCACCCACTGACATGTTGCAACTGTTCACTTGTCTAATTAGGTAGCAGTCTGACTTTTTTTCTATGAACAGATCAAACTTGAAATATTTTCCACTTTCAACTCCACTCTGGGTATATTTTCTCTCTCAAATATAATCTACCAAAATTTTGGGACAAATTATTAGAATTTTCTTTAAGGTAATATACTGTAATACATATTCCAATAATTCATGATAAGCTGTGTATTTTGTTGGCAATTTGTATGGTACTAAGTCAACAAATAATGACTTAGGTCTTTAAAACAAATTACCAAAAACCCCTGTAAGGATAAGCTCTTGGGTTTTTCCAGGTTATAAACTGGCTGAATTAAGCAGAAGTTAAAAGTGTTTATTATTAGGAACAGTAAATACTTGAGTATGACTACTCTTGAATACTCATATTTTATGTTGATGCTTTACAGTCTGAATAATACATTTGTGTGATGTTCTAGCTCTTATTAAATGTAACAGATAAAAAATTTGGTCAATACAAATGTGCTGTATACTTAAAGGATCAATGATACAATTAAAAGGAATGAATTTCTGTTGAATGCTAGGCTGGATACACTTGTAGATTATTTCTCTGATGGCAAGCTACATGACAAAACACTATCTCCTTCTCACATGCTTTAAAATATAAAATCCTTACAGGCACAGAAACTCTTCCACCAGGAAGAACTCAATATTCTTACTTCTTATTAAAGTCACTTTGCAGGACTGACTCCTTGATCCATAAGGCCCTAGCACAAGCAAGTTAGATAATTTTGTTATCTCCAGAGTGATTATCTTCTCATAGGCATTGCATGTATACGTACATGAAGTTGACACAGCCCGTCCCTGCAGGTGGAGCAATCCAAACAAAACTGAGGTTTGTAGTTGGGAGATGGCTCACGTGTGACGCAACCACACTGCACATAAACTGGTTTCCAAACTGGTGGTCAGACATAATTCCTACGAGAAAGACGTGAGGGAGATAAAGAGTAACACATGTTAATGGCTCATTGCAAGGTGCTAACAGACCAAGACATACATCTGCCAAGTGTTTCATCGTGACAACATGCAATTAAAAAAAACCAGTCACAGAATACGCCACTGAGTAATTAGAATTAATGCCAATGAAAACGTTGGAGCTGGCCTTTGCTTGAGCCAAGGCTGACTTTGTATTTACTACAAGGTTCCATGTATTCACTACCATTACTCTTCATGAGATCAATACCAGAGGAATTATTTGCATTTTTAAAGAAGGAGTTGGATTGCAGCTGCTGTAAATTAATGTTATTCCATTACCTGACTTATACTCGTTACAGATCTAAAAGAAAATAAAACCTGAAGGAAAAAATGCTATGTTTTAATAAGCAAAATGAAGCTTTTAGAGAAAAGTGATATCTTTTAGTAGACGGACACATTTATTTGAAAAAAAAAAAGCAGATAAGCTTTGGATTCATTAACTCTTCTTCTGATCCGAAATAAAAACAACAACCTTCAGTAGTTTTACTAGTATGCATTCCTTTGATTTTTTTTTTTTTCAATCATCCTCTAATACATGGATGAATGTAAATCCCTCCCCCTGGAATTCACTGCAATTCAACATTAGACAAACACAAAACTATTCTTTTGAGTGCACTTAGAAGGAAATGCCTTGTTCCAGGCTGCTTCAAGTATTGGACCTTCAGTTCAGAAAATAGTGACATGGGCTGAAAATTTGCTAGTAGGTTCAAAAGGAAAAGAAAAAGGTAGCAGGTACCTCTGTGCTCAACAAGGTCACTGTTAGCTGTTAGATGACTGTATCTCAAAGTTTATAGCGGCTGGTATTTCTTATATTTACTTGTTGAAATTCAAACAACAACAGAGAAATAAAACCTATCTCCGCCTCTCAGAATGCCCTACAACTATATTTAATGGCAATCCTTCCGAAATGCAAACCCAGCAATTTTTCTTAAACCCTCTCTGATCCAGACATGGAAGGAGTTTGCAAGGAAGAGATTTCCACCAAGGAAGGGGACAAATCCTTTCTGATGCAAACATGCTGCTCCACCTGGTGCCTCTCCAGGGACTGCCATGCCAGCAGCATGCTGCAGGGAGGGGGGCTGTCTCACATGCAAACCATTTAGCATCTTACAGAGCAAAAGCAACATCTGAAATGGCATTCAGGTTCTGGAGAGGATCACAGACTACAGCTCGGCGTTATATATGTTATTTATCCTGAGGTCTATTAAATTCTAAACCAGCTTCAATTTTGCAGTGGAGAAATGAAGCCACAGTGAGTTTAAGTAATCTGTCCCAGAAATAACAAGAGGCAATAGGTGATTGCAGTGATGCCTGTATCTTTTACAAATGACCACAGCCTTCTGACTCAGGATTTTTCAATTAGTTCTCCACTGAAGCATAAACATAAGGTCTTCCATCATTCATGCAGTTACACCCTTCAAGTCAAATCCCCAAGCAATGCTAAAACCCTTTGGGTCAGGACAGTCGCAGAGAAGGCTCAGGCTCCCCTGGGTGGAGCCCTTTACCAGAAAGCAATAAGGAAATCCAGGGAGATGGTATTTATTGACTAGTTTATTGCAAGACACTAGATGCAGAAAAAGTTTGGCCATCTCTTGCCACGTTGTACTGCCATTTTAAGTCTTTTCTTGCCTTCCTTGGCTAATTGAGAGGGGTGGCATTAACATCCTCAAAGAAACCCGCTTGACTGGTGCCCAGGCTCACTGCCCTGGTCTCACTGCTGAAGTCTATCCAACAGTGCCCTGCCAAGTTGGATGTGTCCAAAAATATGCCCAGAGAGGTCCCTCACAGGGTGAGTGGTATTTAGGCAAGTGATTTGCTTTGCTTTGCTGAGAGTGAAAGGTAGTAACTCTGCTCCTTTCCCAAAGTTGCAGGTCTTGTCCCTCTCTCTTTGAAGCTTGTGCTAAAGCCAGTGACTTCATTGATGTGGGATGGGGTCTCTGGGACTGATGCAGAGCACCAGCTCTCATCTATCAGAATCTCTGGCTGCACAATGGGAAACAGAGCCAGCTATAGACTTTAGCAGGTTAATTAAATAACAGACACTGTCAAGGGAGAAACAGGAACAGCCCTTCAGTTTGAAGAAATTCCCCTTTCTCCAGAGCCAGCCAAATACAAGGGAGGACAAAGATTCCCCTACCACATCCCCCAGCTGGGGGACAGGCACACCAGCTCGGGAAATGTGACCGTTTCCCTCCTTGGCAGCAACTTGTGAGTTAATGAATTCCCTAGGTTTCAGGCAGTAGACTGCAAAAATGTGTCTAATACATCAAACACATACAACATCTGTGGAGAATTTCTTTTTCCTTTGATTTACAGTTTAAAAAAAGAACAACTTTGCAGTGACTAGAATAAATTCTAAACAATGAAAAAAACCAACTCATTCAAATTTTTTTCAGAAAAAAGGCAGTGAATTTCACGGAGAATATTCAAAACTCCAATTTTATGATTTTATCCCCATTTTTTCTTTGTATTTTATTAATAAATTACTATGATAATCTTTACAATAGAAACAACCACTCCTCTTCTGCCAGACCTTTACTGAGTACATCAGCTCTGTTTTGGAGTCCAGAGTTTTCAGAACATTTCACAATAATTAAGTACTGAAACTTCAATGAGTGACAGTGTGATACCTTAAAAAAACCTTTTTGATTGTTAAGCCCCATAGTTTCCTGCCGAAAAGGCGAACATAAAAATCATAAAAATGCCAAAAATTGAACAATGCAATGGATACTAAGAAGTCACTAAATTAAGGATAAAGAACGTTATTTTTCCCTCCTTGCTTCCAGTCTTTTTGCAGTCCCCGCCTATGGAAAGCAGCTACTCCCTTCTCCATCCCCTCTCCAACCTGGCAAGCTCCTTCCAGACTGAAAGCTTGCCCCATAACAAATCAAAGAACAAATGTGAAACAGCATTCTGCTGCAAAAAAAATAAAATTAATACAAGACAAGTCTGATTATATGGCAGCTTTCAGAACAAAACTGTATCCTGTACATACCTCAGACAGCTTCAAAGACAGAGCATGCCTTTGTTTAAGACACTTGGCTCAGGTCAACGTTGTTCTACAGGCATCCCCTCTCACATCCTGTTGACCAGTGCAACTATATACGTTCCAGTCTAGTGTTTACGAAAGTAGTAAACTTAAGGTAAAATTTTAAGATCTACCTGTATAAAACTCTATAAACACTTTTTCAAATAATCAAGTGTTTCAGTGTAACTTATTGAATACTGAAATGTTCAAAGGTTTGTGACAGCTGCACATCCACAGCTCTAAAATGTGCTACATGCAAAGATGCCATTAGCATCTCTCTGAACAGCTTTTCACTTGTTTTTTACAGTGTGGGCTCATCATACTGATGTGTTTCAGACATCTGCACTTTCTAGATTCTCCATCACCTAAAATTTTTGAGGTTTTAGGATCTCAGTATAATCATTCAAGTCCCAGACATGCTTTGTATCTGCCAACAGCACTGCTAGGAGAGGAACTAGACATGCTCAGTCCCTCTCAAGATTTCACTCAGCAGCTTTTTTAATTGTGTGAACTATTTAAAATGTACTTAGCCCCACTCAAAGCACTATCAATGGTCACTGAATCAAGAACTTCTATGCGAAGAGGTAGATTTCAAGAGCTAGGTTAAATACAAGAAATCCAGAGATAGAGAAAAACTATTGAATGAAAAACCTTAGTTAAAGTCAGATAACAAATACATAGCTTCAACATTTACATGTGGAAAATTATTTTGTTGATAATCAGAACCGATAGTAGGGGTGTAGCAGCTACTGCAGGGAAATATTTGGCCTCTTTTCCTGGCTTACAGGAAGGTGAGTGAGATGTAAAGATGCTGGTTTAGGTGGTCCATAAATGGTCAAGTGCAAGTGCAGCTCCTGAACTCCTTATTAGTTTCACCTTGTTGTGTAACTTCTCCAAAAGGGAGAGCTGTAGAGGGTAGGGACTATTCTCCCAGCTGTGCCTCTGGAAGCCAAAAGATAATCTTTCCTACCAGCAAAGCTTGGGAAGCATCTACTGGTGCAGATAAATGCAGTTTCTGTTTTTTAAGTCTGAGAAATGTGGATCTGTAATAGTCCTGACTTACACGTGGCAACTACATCATGTTCCTTATTACAACATGACATACTCTCCTTATGTATCCTCCTTAGAAATCAGTTTCCTAAACCAGAACTTTATACAAGGAACTTATCTGCATGTCAAGGTCCTTCATTAAGGCTAAGTGTCAATAGATTTTCCAGCACTGAACCAGATGGTGGGTAGTGTACCATTTCCTATTTACTCTATGAATTGAGTATGATATTAAAGGAGAGGGTTAATGTTAATACAGGTGTAAAATGAATGGCCACAGTTTGGTTTTGCTCCGTTTAAACTGATTATCTACTACAAGGTTCCATTTTGAAAGTTATGCATGAGTGACAGCAAAATGCCAAACATAAAATATTGATGAAATACCGAGAAAATAAAGCTGTAAGTCACCAAATCATGCTGGGATCTTTGGAAACATAATCATTTCTGATTAGTAGAAAATAAATTTAAGTCAGAAACATACACCTTCAAATTAGATTTTGTATTATGTTAAAATGAAGTACCTAGTCCTAGGAACAGTCTTTTCCCTTAGGAAACAGAACTGGGGACCTATGTTCTCCATCCACTCTAGCACCTCGAAGGGTGGTCCATAAAGCCACAGGCTGAGCATGGTTCTGCCTTGTGTTACAAAGCAGGGAGTGATGCAAATGGGACTGTGCCAGAATACACCTCCCATGCTGAATTCCGCGCTGAAGCAGCCAAACCAGAGCCTGCAGCTTGCTTCTCCCATGCAGCACCAGGGACTTGTTCTGAGAGGAGACATAGGACAACTAATTTTTTTCAAAACAGATATATATTGGTAGGCACTTTTTAAAAAAATAATCTATCATTTAAAGCAACTGCTTTGGCAGAGAGCTTGTGCCCATAGTCTCTTCTTCCCAGAAGGACATCCTCTCCATGAAGCTGAAGATTAACCATATATAGAGGTCCCCCTACTCTCCTGTTGCATATAGTCATGCTGGGAAAAGTGACATAGGTTGTTGGCTACTAACAAGGAGCCTGGCGTTTTGATAAAAACTCTTTAGGACAGGTCTCCAGGACCACCGCAGAACCAGGGTTCTCCTGCAATTTAAGGAAAAGACACATGCACCTCCACATCATTTGAGGAGCAACAGAGGCTGCGGCACTGTTGTGCAGACAGCTGACAAGACCTGAATTCACAGAAATCCAAGTGCAGGCCCTAAGGAAGTTTTTAGGCTAAAATCTATTCACTGAATATATATAGACACAAAGTTCACTTTACAGCTGCTGGAGCTGCAGCTTTCAGACCACATTTTTAGAGCTAGGCACCTCCCTTTGTCCTAAGTGTTTTTGGATATTTAAAGAGCAACATCCTTAAACGGTTACAAACACCATTCAGAACTCTGAAATATAAGCCTTAAAATTCTGTGGAGAGCTAGGTGTAAGAAGAAAATAAAGTTTCTGCTTGGTTTTTTTTTTCAAAAAAACCCCACAAATATATGTTTAAAAACCACATCAGTAGTCTGTGTTAAAAAGGACTGTTGGGAGTAAACAAATATCTGGAGCTGGTAACTATAATTTCTAAAATATGAACATAAATGTACGATTATGAGTTTATGCAGTTTTTACGCAAGTAGCCGGTTAAAGGCAACTGAATTACCCATGCAAGTTCCTTTCAAAGTGAGCAAAGGTGCAGAATCTGGCCCTAAGTGAACTGCACCCACCTTGCTAAAATATACTGATGCCGATTGATTTTTGGGGGATGATTTCATTCTGCTTCAAAGGAAAAACACATCTTGTTTAATAGAATGTAACAGACTGCTAAAGCATTTGGTTACCCTTGTGATCAATTAAGGGTCAGGATGGTTTGATAAATTATCAAATAATATGAAGAAAGAAAAGACCAGCAACTGTCCGATACATTCTTCCACCCAGCAATAGATTACCTTTATCTTTCTTGAAGTCATGTTTTTATTTCACTATTATTATTACTGCTTTGTTATTAAATAGTAGACCCTTTCAGCAAATGCCACCTTGGGGAAAATACCATCCACAGTCTAATAAAGCACAGTAGAAAAAGAATGGGTAACTGTATAACAACTTAATAAAGTCTGTCAGTAAAATCCATAATTGTTTTTGTGATCAGGAGCCAACCAGAGCCTGAATACAGCAATCTGATTCCTGTGGGGGTACCACTGTGCTGAAGTGACAAGAAGTATGGTGTTTATAACCTTTTGCTACATATATAAAATTTAAATGTGTTTTCTTTATAGTTCTGAAAACAACAATTTATCGCAAGCTCACAACTTGGGATCCAGGTACGAAGCAGATCAGGTTAGGGCATTTAGGTGCTAACAGTAGCCATGCTTTATGCTCACATTTTTTGCATACTTACTAGAGTGAGCACTTTGCTAGAAACACGGGTTTTCAGGAATGAACCCCTAATCTACAGATATACAAAAATTTGCTCTGAAAGAGAGAATATTTTTTTTGCTTAATCTCTCTTTTAATGTTCTACTTTTAAGGAATTGTTAGTCAAAACTTTTGAGCAGCTTTTTGTTAGAACCCACTTAGGTGTGTAATTTCAACTCAGGGATTTATGAGTGCTGGTCTCATTAAACCTCTTTAGAGGGTTACACATATGGAAATTGTGGTGCACAGGGAGGAGAATATCCCCTTTCATTTGCATAATTCCCCAAGACACTGAATGAGCCCCTTGTGTAATGTGTGATATGGCTTTGTGAGTCAGGGGGATGGGGGTGGTAAGACACCAGTCTGCTGCGTGTTGGTGGTTTTAGGGTGGCCATTGTCAGGAAGGATGAGAGGACAATTTACAGCTGAAGTCTAAGTGCTCCATAGAGAGCAACATGGCACTAAGTGCTCCAAGGCAAGTAGATTTAGCAACAGTAAACAGGGACCAGCAATAGTATAAATAGAAAATGCTAATAAGCTAGAGTGTTGCTGAAATATAGAAAAAGGAAAAAAATCCTCTTTTCAAAGGCATGAGCCAAAATCTATTTTAAATGTTTTCCTAACAGCAAAAGAAACTTTAATATTATTCTTTACGGAAACCTGTTAGACTGATACCTTAATCCTGTACTAGCTTTTCACAGGTCGATTTTAGCAATGTATTCCGGTTTACTCTCTTGTGGAAAAGCAGCTGTCCCTGGTTTGCACTCAATTTATTTTATTTTTTTTCTACTGTCACTGTATTTGGCTGGTGAGTGTCTCATCAGTATGAGCAAATCTTCTACAACTTCACAAAAATATTGTGTTGTTATGAATATTTCCACTTTACAATCCTTAATGTGTGTCCCAGGAGCCAAACATCAGACACACCACTTGATAGGTTTTGCACCAGTGACAAATGTGACAAAAGACCACTCTGTTATCACGCCAGACATCTGCTCCCACCAGGCTCATTCTCAGGGCCATCAGTAAACCCATCCTCCTTACAGCTGTGACAGTTCACCAAGGCAGCACTGGACCCCTGGAATTGCCCTATATTTGCTTTGGTAGAGGTGAAACAGAAAACCAGCAGTCTTAACTGACAAAACCATGCTGACCTGCTGACTCAAATAGAGCCATGAACCAACCAAACCTCCCTGCTTACCAGCACAGATAACATCATGAAACATAGCTGTGTAGCAACTAGAAAAGAACTACACAGCCCATTAAAAATGTAACTGCCCAATACTCATCTATAACACATCTACATCCTGATTAGATCTATAAAGAATCCTTTCCAAGGCAGTACCTTCCAAAAAACTTGGGTTTTAACTAATCTTCACCCCACACTCTAGCTGGGCTTGGCTGAGTGTTTTGCATACTCAAAACATGCCTTCTTAGGCGACACAGGCACTGGTGACACATCCCAATACCATGTTTGCTCTTCTATAGCCTAGTATAACTGATTTGGATAATGGCTTCAAGGCTTTAACTACAAAGCCCTAAATCTCTCTTTAATTTATTTTAAACTAACTTAATGGTTTCTGGCAGCAGCCTGCCTTGTAACACATTTCCTCTATTTTGATCCTTTGCCCGCAGACATATTTTGCATTTGCCCACCTTGCAATCACTGCCTCAGACACTGAAGGACACACTCAGTGCCTGGTATCTTCTTTGCATGTGCACTGTCCCTAATTACACTTTATATCTTTCTTATCGACATTGGTGAACTCTGATGTTTTAAAATGGATAGTTTCCTCCAAAGCAAATTAAGTCAGTCAACCAATCAATAAGAATAACTACATAACGAAAGCAGAGGGACTTCCATGCGAATCTTTTTCCAGGTGGAGTATTTATCATTTACAGACATCTCTTCTTGTTTGGAGTGGTATTGTTATATAAATTATCCTGCCCTATTCCAGAATTCAGTCAAATTTCTTATCTCAGATGACCTGAAAGTCAACTTGAAACCATGTATTTTTTACAGAAGCCACGGTGTGTCCTTCACCAGTGCCAGCTGCAACATCTCCACAGAACAGGAGGCAGCTTCTATCCAGAGGTGCAGTCCTGGAGGTGGTCCAGGTCTCCTGATCCCCTCCCCACAGCTCAATGATGCCTGCATTTGGTGACCCACATGTCCTCTTTCTGGGACTCCAGAGTGACCTGCAGCATGGCCAGTCCCACAGCCTCTAGGAAATTTTTGGGGCAGGGGTGTTTTATAAAAGCCTTTCCTAACTGCTCAGGAAAGACTGTGTGCAGAAGCTATGTGCCTGTGAGGGAAAAGCCAGCTGTGGCAATGACAGAACGTGGTTTTATCTTCATACACTTAAACATGATCAACCACTACAACGTGTGCAATTTGTAAACACTAGTTACATTGTCTGTAACACTGCGTTCAGGAGTGAAGATATTTGCATTTTTTCAGCAGCTGACACCAGTGACACAGGAGCACTGGTTTGCCTTTTCGGAAATTGAGAAAAGAGTTACAAATTCGTCAAGATCCATAAATACAAAAACTAGAACTGTAAGTAAAACTTCTTAATGGGCACCATGGTCATTCTCAGACTCTGCAAAGGGATCATAGAATGGTTTGGGTTGGAAGGGACCTTAAAGATCATGTAGTTCCAACCACCCTGCCATGGCCAGGGACACCTTCCACTAGAGAAGGTTGCTTAAAGCCCCATCCAACCTGGCCTTGAACACTTGATTGGAACACTTGATTGGAAGTCAGCCAATATAACACCCATATATAAGGGACAGAAGGATGATCCAGGAAATTACAGGCCTGTCAGTTTGACTTCAGTGCCAGGGAAGCTGATGGAGCAGATCATCCTGAGTTCCATTATGCAGCACATGCAGGACAATCAGGTGATCAGGCCCCATCAGCATGGGTTTATGAAGGGCGAGTCCTGTTTATCAAACCTGATCTCCTTCTATGACAGGATGACCCACCTGTTGGATGAGGGAAAGGCCGTGGATGTTATCTACCTCGACTTTAGTAAGGCATTTGACACTTTTTCCCACAGCGTTCTCCTAGAGAGATTGACTGTTCTTGTCTTGGATAGGCATATGCTTTGCTGGGTGAAAAACTGGTTGGATGGCTGAGTCCAGAGAGTTGTGATCAATGGAGTTAAATCCAGTTGGCAGACAGTCATGAGGGGTGTCCCCCAGGGCTCAGTACTGGGGCCACTCCTGTTTAACATCTTTATCAAAGATTTGGACGAGGGAATGGAGTGCACCCTTAGTAAGTTTGCAGATGACGCCAAGCTGGGTGGAAGTGTCAATCCGCTTGAGGGTAGGGAAGCTCTACAGAGGGATCTGCATAGGCTGGATCACTGGGCAAAGGCCAATTCCATGAGTTTCAATAAGGCCAAGTGCCGGGTCCTCCATTTCGGCCACAACAATCCCCAGTAGCGCTACAGGCTTGGGGAGGAGTGGCTGGAGATCTGCCAGGCAGAGAGGGACCTGGGAGTGTTGATTGACAGCTGGCTGAACATGAGCCAGCAGTGTGCCCAGGTGGCCAAGAAGGCCAATGGCATCCTGGCCTGTATCAACAATAGTGTTTTCAGCAGGAGCAGGGAGGTGATCATTCCCCTGTACTCAGCTTTGGTGAGGCCACACATTGAGCACTGTGTCCAGTTTTGGCCCCCTCTCTACAAGAAGGACATTGAGGTGCTGGAGAGCATACAGAGGCGGGCTACCAAGCTAGTAAAGGATTTGGAGCATGTCTCATATGAAGAACAGCTGAGGGATCTGGGACTGTTTAGCCTCGAGAAGGGAAGGCTGAGGGGAGACTTTATCACTCTCTACAAATACCTGAAAGGAGGTTGTAGCAAGGCAGAGGTCGGTCTGTTCTCCCTAGTAACAAGCAATAGAACAAGGGGAAACGGCCTTAAGCTGCATCAAGGGAGGTTCAGGCTGGATATGAAGAATTTCTTTACTGAAAAGGTTGTCAGGCATTGGAACAGCCTGCCCAGGGAGGTGGTGGAGTCACCATCTCTGAAGGTGTTTAAGAGACAGGTGTATGTTGTACTTAGGGACATGGTTTAGCGATGTTGATAGAGCTAGGACAAAGGTTGGACTTAATGATCTTGAAGGACTCTTCCAACTGAAACTGTTCTATGATTCTATGACTGCCAGGAAGGGGCATCCACAGTTTCTCTGAGTACCCTGTTCCAGTGTCTCACCACCCTCACACTAAAGAACTTCTTCCTAATATCTAATCTAAATTTACCCTAAATCTTCTTCCTAACATCTAATCTAAATCTACCCTCAATCTATCTAATCTAAATCTAATGAAGGGAGATGAGAAACCACCGAACAAGTTGGTGGGAGAGGTAAGGAAGAAGTGGGGAAGGAAAAATGGGGTTTTGGGTTAAATGGAGGAATTTCAATGTAGTCTTCTGAGGTATTTTTGGCAAAAAACCATAAAATTCCTTTTCTATGAACACCCAAAGAGTTGCTTTAATTCTTCATGCATCTTTAACATCTTTTTTTATTATTATTACAGGAAAAAAAGGAAACTGGAACTTGATCATTGCAAAGTCTGGCAGTTGTTCCCTTTCCCTTGTGAAATGGGCAATAGTTTACCTTGCCTCCTGTTCTATTTTACATACTGCAATGATCCCACTCTTTGCAATGTCATGCAGCATCTCCCCAATTAATCAGCAACAGACTATAACGTTGAGAGTATTTCACTAAGCAGTTACTAAGGAGAAGAATAGCATGCCTAGCAGTCTGAACTTCTGCCTACTTAAAGCAGAATGATAGCCATGAAGAAAACTCATCAGAAAACACGTTACAAGCTAACTTGAACAGCAGCAAAACTTCCACGAAACAACCTAAACACAAAACTTTACACACCAATATAAGCAAGAATAATCACAGCCGACAAGTCCAGAGGGAGACCAAATTATTTTACTCATTCATTTCCATATTACTACTTTTAACTCTAGTGAGAAAAAATCACTCATGAGAAAAAATCTGGTGCAATGCCCCCCAGCCATATGGTATATATTAAGACATACATACCACAGACAGAAAATTGTAACACTGCACTTTTATTTCTATCTGACAACACATACCCTCAATTGAGAGTCTCAAGAAAGCAGAGAAGAAAGTAATTCAGCATTTCATTCCTTTGCCTGAAGCTTACTTCTTGGAGACAAAACATTATCAATCTCAAATATGCAAGAGCGCTTCCAGATCAGATATAAGAAAGGCAAATAAAAGCAAGCCACAAAAGAACAGTAACCTTCTTGTAAGCCATCAGTCAATATAAACAGCAATTTGGGGCAAAAAGACTGCTGTTATTGAAGTCTTTGTCCTCAAAACAGCACTTTATAACTAAATCTTAAAGGCTAATCTGCAGTCATCTCATGTTAAATACAGAATCTTAAAATATTGTCCTGAGAGTGCTGTAATGAAGCTGCTGTTGGCTTGGTGCAGCAGCACGGCTGAGCCTTATCCCTCCAGACCAGCGCGTGCTGCTCCGTGGATCTGGGTGAGCTGCAGCCCCCTCTGTGGTTGGTGTCCTATGCACTCATAGGGAAAAAAATTAAACCAGAAAATGATATTCACATGTCAATGTTCATGTGATAGCAGCTAATGCCACAATGGGTGCAAAAATTAAGTGTGCTACAGAAATAGTGTCCAGGGGCCTCCACTACATGAACTCCAAACCAACCCATAGTTTTGCTAGAAAGAAGAAAGCTTTAACCAGGGATATGGCAATATGAGGACAAAACCAAACAAATGATCACCTGTAAGAGGTCTGAGTCACATTTCAAGATCTTGGACAGAAGTGGGAAAAATATTTGAGCTCCAGGGTGTAACACGCAGGGGGTAGTGGGAGCAGAGCTTCCCAGGTCTCCTGCTGCTGCTGTGGGTCTTTGAACTAGATGCTTGAATTTAATCTTAAAACTTCCTTGATTCAGTTCCATGAATGAACACTTAGCTGAAAGCCTGCCTCTCTGAGCAAACAACCCCCACTGTAACTGTAGTACGACAAGTATTCCAAGATTTTACTGTAGTTTTTAAATGGGTTTAAAAAATACAATAAGTCAAAGTAATACCCAAGGGAGAAACACACTAGAGAGCAGCAGTCCCATTAACATATAAAGAGAAGGTTAAAAATATGAAGATCAAAACATGGCTCCAATTTTTGACCTGCTAATCAGCCCTTACAAGAAAAATACCTCAAAGATCTGCAGCCCTACAGCAAAGTCCCCCCCTTCATTATTGTTCTGCAATACGATCAAATTAATAGGAAAGTGTGTGTGTCACAAAGGGAGAAATTTGACTTTCCGTCTCTAAGTCTCAACTATATTTTTTCTTGTTCAAGGCAGATTAGCAGTTCAGAAAATGAGCAGGTTTCCTAATTTACATTAATCTCAGCCCTGCTACGTATGTTGAGATGTTTTCTTGTTAGGTCTTACAGATACTTTGCAGTTATAACTTTGCTGTCTCACACTATAACTTCAGCTCACAAAGATCAGCCTTTCTTTACATGTCCGTGTTCTCTTTTCTGATACTGATGCTTTTCTTCAAAGGCATCTATTAATACATGAATGGAGTTAGTGCTTCTGGATCTTGTTCCTCAGTGATAGAGAAACTACTATATAAGAGGGTATTTCTGGTAAATAATATGCTTGCCAAATCTGAGCAGATTAGGGACTTTCCAACTGATCTACAAATACGGGCCAAACATTCCAGATAGTTTGGTCTGGAAAAATAGGGGAGCCTAAAGCTGGCTAATGGAGTATATTATTCAGTGCAGTGGCCAAATCGTCATTGAGGAAAGAGTTCATATTGAATAAACTGCTTCTTGGGTAGACTGAAGCCTGCTTTCAAATGAGTGAATTCAAACAGTGACAAAGCCACTCTGGAGTGAGGCTGAAGACAGCACCATGGTGGCCTCCTGGGGAAGACGCTCCGTGTCTACAAGCGAGCAAAGACAGGAAGGAGTGGGGAATGCCCCTGTGCCCTGCTTCCCCAGAACATACTGGTGGCAGAACATTTGTGATCACTAATGGTGGCTGTAATTATTTGTATATACTCCATGCTTATAACACTGCTTGGTCTTTATTTTGCAGTTTATCTCAATGAATCATCATATTTCACTTTGAAATAATTTCCATAATTAGTTTTCCATCTATTTTTTAGGTAAATATTTTGAAATACCAGCAGTGCACAAGTACAGCTGCAGGTTCTCCTGGCAATATATCAAAAGCTCAAGGGCTGCTGATACTCTGCGTATAGGTGTATATGGGATTTTTTTTTTTAGATACATGCAGGTTATTATTACTTACATAGCTCTATGCAGTGTAGTGCAGTGTAGTCCATTGTACACATAGCTCTTTGGAAATTACAGCTAAACTTAAAACAGATACCCATATTTTGATAGCCATAGAGAAATAATAATAATGGAAAGACCAAAAATATGCAGTATTATCGTCCAACTTTTGAATGCTTCTTTTTTTCTTGTTCCTTTTTAAATTATATGTTTAAGAGATTTTTAAAAATACTAAATAAAGCAAATAAAGCATTTTATCACATGCAAATACACAGACCCTCACACTATGTGACCTAAGCCAGAGTCTATCCAACCCATATCAGCAATTTATACCACTTGAACTAACTATCTTACCATTAAGTTTGGCTATGCTGAAATCACTTCTCTGAATAATTAGATTCATGTGGGCAACTCCAAATTAACTTTCAGCTGCTTAAGTCAGCTACTGATAAGAACATATAAAATTGTAAAACTTTTATAAAAACTGAATAAACACTTGAGCAGCTAGCCCCTGATAATGCCCACAGGTATGGTCCAGACCACTTGAACCTATACTTTAGATGCTTAATGAGCCAGTCCTCGCAGAGTAAATGATTATGCTACTTTTAAAAACAACATGGAGAGATAGGGGCGTGTGATGGGCTCCACAGAAGGCTACCTATAATTTATGTTCCATTCAGTTGCAAAAAATTTCAAGCATTCCTTGATAATAAGGCTTATGGAGCACAAAATATTAATATACACAACAAAAAGAGATCGTGATTCCCCTTATCTAGACCTACAGTACAGCTCTTTCCAAGAAAATGAAGTAAAGAAATCTAGCAGGCACCTTTTATTTGCACAGACTATCAAAAGAAGTCTCTCATTAGGGATCACAGTCTATAACCCAAAACAAATCCTGTCACTGCAGATGTGGCATTCAGAGATATTTTAGATGTTTTTATAACTAATTCTACTTACCCTGTGCAAATGGCAATTTTCAGAGATGTGTAATGTGGATGGAATGTTTTAGGAGAATCATGCCATTAGGGATAGCTACCTTGGTAAACTTAATTTACTTTTGAAGTAGGAAAAAAGTAAAAGTTACTGAAAGACTGTTTAAAGAAAATTAAGGACAGCAAAAAAAGGCTGAAGTGCAGAGGTCATGATAAATCTCTGAGTAGTGGTGGGTGAGGCAGGTTGTTTTCAGTGGTCTCTCTGGGGTGCTTCGAAATCATGAAGGCAACAAAAGATGCTATATTAGTATAGGAAAGTTGAAAATAATCTTCAAGACAAATAACCTATGAAACAGATCTTTGCTGCTGAAGTGGATCATTTTAGTGTGATGTATTATTCACAAAAATGAATGTACAGCTATATTCAAAGCTGAGCCTGAAATGCCTTAGAGCATCTGAACAAGAAAGTAATAGTTAAATAACTAGATCTCTACAAGTATAGTTGTAGATATAAGTATGTTTCATATCAATATAGGTCTTCTTACAGGGAAAATGAAGTAGCTTGTACAGTATAAGATATCTTTATCCTGCTAGAATTAGATCTCTGCTGGAGAATATACCAGTTTGATCACAGCTTCCTTCCTAGAGCTCCTGTTGTTACATCAGTACAAAATTTTTGTGTATAAAATACATCTTAAAATCCAGTATATCATAGAAAACCTTATTTTAGAGTTTCTGAGACCTCTGTCCAGATGAGACTTCCTGAAGGAAAGCCTTTCTTTGGACCAATGATCTAAGCAGGAATAGCAGGATAGTGAGCTCTAAGGCTTATGTTTTTCCTATGGAGCTTTACTGAGCTATGATGTGGCCATGTGGTTCTTCCCTATATTAACTCAAAGAAAGAACATCCCATTCTTCACTCCTTCCTGAAGGACCACCAATGGATTGTGTTACATTAGATTAAAAAATGCAGTTATGCCATATATTGCAGCACATTCCAAGAATGTTGACCATGAATTGAAGGCTGACTTACAAACTTTTCATGCATTTTGTATAAATCATTAGTTCTAACTCCCCTGAACCAAACATCTGAGTTCTTGCATTAATTTTTCACAAGAAGCAGATACATTTTGATTTGAACCACTTCATCTCTGTTAGTTCCTCTGTTCTCATGTGTATGTCTCCCTCTCTACCATTGCTTCAGTAAACCTCCTTCCCCTCAAACTCTCCACCATCCAGTTCTTCCTACTCTACCTGCTTCCACGCTTTCTGTAGACCTCAAATATCCCTGTTCAGAACTATAAACCATCCCTTCAACCTATTTCTTCAAGTAGCTCTCAAATGACAATTGTCACTAGAGAACTGCAGAACAGAGCTATCTTCACCTTCCTTCTTGAGAAGAAGGCTACCCAAGAAAATATCAAACAGCTAATTCCAAAGCAAACCACCAGGGCTCATGAAATCCAGAGTACATTGGTCATGGGTTTCTCTGTCACTGATCTCCTCAGAACGGTGTGCTCACAAAAAGAGCTCCTGTACACACCTGTCTAGTCCTCAAGCGACTTCTGGAACTAAAATGACTGGCAAAGAATGAACAATATCCTTTCATTGCAATGTGCCATCACCAAAAGAGCACTCTTATCTACATTGTGCAGCCATTTGGCTGAAAATGAAATCTGCAGACTTCCAGTTTGGTTCATGACAGTTGTCAATTCCCTTTGTTTCATTCCCATTATTTGAAGTGCCTTGATGTTTTCGGTGTCATCTACACATAACTGGCCTATGTTGTAATTAAACTTTGATCAAATTTTTAATGGGATCTCAGAGGAAAACAGTATTTTACTATCATGTATTATTCTGCATGTATTAATCAAGTGAATTCTTGTTGAACTGCCTGAATTTCACATAATAACTACTCTTCTCCATTGTTAATTAGAAGAGCAGGAAAATGATAGAATCTGTTTTCACTGAAATAATACTTTTATATACAGAATATTCTGAAACTTTTTATTTTAACTGTCAACTCCTATTCACTTAGTTTCAGAATATAATTTTTAGCTTTTTCTGAGGCATTTTACTTAAAAATGCAAAATCCCTATATTCAAAAACAGTCCCAAACAACATCAAGCCATACATGTATGGCAATAAGTGCTTGAATCAGTTAAGACAGCTGTCCCTTATAAATCGCAATTAAATAGTACTTATTAAACTAGTACTGCTGTTAGTCAGCATCTTCATCAATAATCTAGAAGCAGATCTGAAATCACCAACTGTGACACTTTCCCAGTGATACAAACATTGGCCAAGTGGGAACAAATCCTGAGTCAGGCTAGTCATATGGAATATGGTAAACAGAGTCTTTGGTAAACTGTGCCTACCTTAAAAACAAAGCAAAACAAAACAGAACCCCCACAGATCTGTAGGGACAAGGAATTGAGGCCACAAGAATACTTACTGCTGGAGTTCACATTTTTAGAAGGAAGATGAAAATCGCTACAGTCTGGAGAAAAGCTAATCAGCCTTATACCTTCTGCTTAGATATAAAAAAGGTTGCTTTTACTAAAAACTTAATGTTCAATCTGTAATCTCTATAGGTTATAATTTATTTCATAAAATTGAGAAGTGATTTCATTTCAGTAGATCACATAAAGAAAATATCCACTAATAAAGGACTTTCAGACACACCATAAAAGACGTAGCAAGAATCAGCTCCTGGAAGCTCAAATGAGACACATTAAAATTGGAAATTAGGCACCTTTTTAAGCAGAGTATGATTAACAACTGGAAAAAATATACAAAGTGAATTCTTTGCTTCTTGTAGGAAGTGTAAGGTCATGCACTTTAGATAATAAAAAGAATACTTTCAGCTATAAGCTAGAAATGACTGAGGAGGAGAAAGCTCAATCCGCATTAGTCAGTCACAGTCTGACAATGAGCTACCAATATGAAAAAAGGCAAACACTGCCCTAGAATGTATCAGCTCAATTATTTCTAGTAACGATGGGGGAAGTATTAGTACGGTACTGGTAAAGCATTGCTAAGACATCACTTCAATCATTGTGAGTAATTATGAACGCTTGTGTTCAAAAAAGATTAACTTAGGCTGAAGCAGCTGCAGAGAAGGACTACTAGGATGATGAGACGAATGTAAAATATGTCATAAAAGGAGACAGAAGAAGCTTGTTTTGTTTAGAGAAAGGATGACTGCTATTGCTAAATATAACACGGTTGTAAAGGAGCTGTTTAAGCCAAAGGACAATCATGGTACAAGAACAAAGGGTGGAAACTGGACTTGAATAAATTTACTGTAATTTAGATCCTTTTTAATCACTCCGCAAATGAAGCATTGAAACAATTTTGCAATAGGAATTTGGGAGATAAACGACTCTAACCCGCTTTAAGACAGAGCTTAAATCCACAGACATTCAAACTACAGCATCATTGTCCTGGCTCCTGCAGCACTGGGGACTAGAGCCAAACTGAAAGGTCCCCTCCTGGGGACGGTTCACCAGCACTACAGGGGTCAGGCATCAAAATGGGCCAATCACCCCCAGACTGCAGGGACTGCTGAAACAAGCATTGAGCTTAAATTGTGATCAAGCCCTGAAGTTAGTATCTTACTAACTTATCTTCTCTCAAAGAAAAGAAAAATTATGTCTTCTTAGAAGCAGCATAACTTCCAGGCTCTCCATTAATGTCAGAAATCAACTTTCAGAAACTTGCACTAATCATTCTTTTTTTTTTTTTTTCAAAGCAAAGCTCAGACTACACTGAAAATGCCACAGTTAAATGGATTCGTACCACAGTTCGTATACAAATAAGTAGTGTTTATATCAGGCTGCCAAAAATAAGAATCACCTGGATATCAAACGAGTTTTCACTGTTTCTCTTGTACTTCACAGAAGTAGGAAGCACTGCTTCAGCCACAAGAGGACAGGTTAGCATTTGTTAACAGTAGTTCAACCTAGTGTTGCCTGATGGGATTAAATAAATGCTGCTGCAGGTACCTTTCTTGTCGCATATGAAGTGGTGAAGCACTACTTTAATAGCAATCTAGCTACAGTGGGATCATATATTTTCCTCCCCAAATGCCCAGCTTTTAAAAAAAAGGTCATTTCATTACATTGGCTTCCTGAAACACTTCAGATTTACTGTTTTTCCTCAGGGTACAAAAAATACAAAATCTTCTTATGAAGACTCTAAGGTATTTTCCCTTAATTACAATAATTTGTAAATTACTTATAGCTTCCTACCATGTTATCATTTTTTGCTTTCTCGAATGCCATGGCTGCTCTAATTAGATTGATGTTTTCTCACTTTGTTATTCTGAAAACTGTAGAAATATATTTTAAAAACACAATAAACAAATCACAAATAAAATGGATGAGGATTTAATGTTAAAGTGCACATTCCTCCCTGTTTAGAACTATTTCTAAATTTTTGTGAAACAAGGTATTTTCTTCATGTGCCTTGTGGAAATCATAAAACCATGCCTACTACTATTTCCCGTGAAAATATCCTCTTGACTGTATTCCAATTTTATCCGTTCCAGAGTTCACGTTTTTTCTCTGGTGAACTACTTGCCTTCAAGATGTTTTGTTTTGTGACAAATAAAGTTTAGGGAATACCACCTATTTTCTTTTACTAGTAAAATGAGAAAAAATTTTGTCAATTAAAAAAGACAATGAAAATAAAGACAAAGTAGATCTTTCATTATTTGTGTTAGACTGTGATTCATGAAAGTGAGCGCTAGTTGAATGAGTTTTTAGTATGCTTTTGTATGTGGGTGGTATTTTTTAAGTAACTGGCATTGTTTTTTGAAAAGATTTATATTTAATTTCATTCATTTATAAAGAAATATCTTGGATAAGCACAGAAGGCTCAAAACAAGGCACACCACAAGATTACAAAAGGTAGAACTCAAGAACCTGGACACTCCCGCAACTAGTCGACAGATGCCTCTGTTGGAAATTGCAAATGAATTCAGTTCAAAATTAAATGCTTTCTGAGTCATTCACTAGAGACTGGAATTCAGCCTTTAAATACACATGGGAAACCATCAAATGTGAGTCAATAAAACAACACATGAAAAGCCACTTGTCCTGGCGAGACTCTTCTACACCAGCTTTTGAGAAAGCACTTCAGAGGAATTGTAATAGCACGAATTCCATAGCCAGCGTAAAAGCAGATTGTGTTAACAGTAACCTTTCCTCATTTTTCTTACCCTGTGCCAGCAAAGTGACATTAAATAGAATTTCACTTAAATAAATGTACTTATTAAATAAGAAAAAGTTGCTTCCTGTAATTTTTAAGCTATGCTTAAAGGAAACCATAGCTGCACTGCAGCTATTCCCAAGACTGAACTACAAAGTGATTTGTTACCAAAACCAGACAATAGCCTGAGTCGCTGAAGGAGAAAAGCCAGGGTGGGACTCAGCTCCAGACAGAGACAAGGTAGACGTGCCTGCATGTGAGCGAGGGGTCTTGGCTTCTCACAGGCAGCGAAGGTCTGATCAGCCCAGGGCATGGGACACGTGTCTACCTTAGGAAATTTTCCTACATGTCACCGGCTATATTAACTGCACAGTGATATCTAATGATACCTGAGATGTTTGAGGCATCCAGAAGATACAGGACCTGGTAGAGTTCCATGTTGTCTTCTGGCAGGTGCTGGAGGCTGGGTGATGGCATAAGGAACCTCAACTTGCTGCAGATGTCTGAGTATGGATGGTTGAATCTGACCCTAGACTGAGCATATGGGGGCTGAAATTCCTACTCTGAGATGTGTGAATGCACATCCTGGCCCAGCTGACTTTTTAAAATCTCTTTAGGGTGACATTTTTGCTTGGGACTGCAATTACGCAGTATCCAACCTCCTAAAGACAAGGATGGAAGGGAAGAGAACAGGAATTCATACAAGCCCCAATATTTTCTTTTGCAAATAGTTTATCTCAGAAGACAAAATTCTGTATTTCCATTTTTAAATTTCTGTATTTCAGTGACTGCTTTACACCCAAATAATCTAAGTTGGAACTATACCAAAATTTCCTAAGTTATTTTTCATAAGTACACAATTTAAATCTCTGTATTTTACTGACAAATGTCGATGTCGTAAATCTCAGTCACAGAAAAGCCAAAGAAAGTCAACCAGTTGTAAACCGATCTTACCTCATCTTTGGGGAAGGAGTAGGAAGGATGCTGAACAATCAGAGTTTTGTTAGCATTTTACTTAAAGGACAAACGCCATAGTCCATTTCTTCTGGCTGGTTTATGCTTTGGATATTAATTAAAGTAAATTTACCAGATGGGAGTCCTCTGCTATGGGCCAGAAATACTATGCCACTGACTTCTCTGTATTGCACTTTTAATATTCTCATAACCTGCTTGAAGTAGACAGTTTTTTTCCCATGGACTACTGCACCCTTCTAACAAACTTTATACATTTCTTATGACAGCTAAGATCTTAAAAGATAATATTCTAAGGAACATCCCAATTAAATTTAAAATATTTAATATGCTATTAAATCTAAATCCTGTGTAACAAAGTATTCTACATTACAAATCTCTGTAAGCCAGTCTGTCCCACTGCTACAAGTTCACTGAATCTAGCTTTTTTCAGTGTGAAGTGACTGCAACTTCTTCTTTGAGCCTACCTATGTAACCACAAACTTACAAAGCTTCAGCAACAGCCCCATCTAACCCTGTTGCTTCAGTGGTTAATCCGCTCACATGGCTGCATTTGCCCTAGAGAACAGTATCTTGTACATCTTCTGTCCCGCCTACCAAGCACAGCTACAGCTCCCTTCCCTTTGCTTTTTCCCACAAAATTGCCCCCTTAGCTAATCTAACAGTTAATCATATGGCTGATACCATCTTGTAATACAATATAGTTGTCCTTGCAGTGTTTGCATTCCCCATGCTTTATATGTTTTATAGTCTTACATTGTTCCATCAAATAAAGAAGAAAATGTGATGCATAACTTTTTGTGTTGAGGTCCAGAGCTGAGCTATTCACATTGGTTCCTTCTAAAATCAGTGTGAAGAAATCAGTATTTTTGGAGACAAGCCGTCTGACTAGTTCAGATGGCTACTGCAGGGTAAGATGACCTGTGTCCCCAAAGTGCCAGTCACCGTCCCCAGAGCAGGTAGCAAGCCCAGGGGGACCAGCTCAGCTGCTCAGCACCACCCCCTGCCGTAACTAAATATGACAGATGTCTTTCAAAATTCCTCCGGATGAACAGCAGCTAGAATCAGAAAATTACATCTTTGGAAGTACTTTGCATTTCAGTGTCAGTCCTTGGAAAGCAGGACACATGAAGGCATGTCTGTGTGCAAACGCCTCAGCCAGCCAGCCAAGTTCCACACAGCAAAAATGAGGCATCTAAAGAAAGGATCCTCAGGAACAGGCTGAGGAGATCCATCTAGGAGTAAAACACAGGAGAAAACCCTAACTGCTCCTGGTTGTAAAAGTGTGAAAAATTCAGAAACTAAATTCCTTAGAAATATTTCTCAGGATAGAAAATGTTCTTGAATTTTACATATTCTGCTCAGCATATTTCAGTGGAGAACAAATAAACTTTTATTTGTTCCATGCTAACCAAGAAGTCCTTTAAATTATTGCACATATTTGATAATTTTTTCAGAGCAAATCTGAATTCCATAATCATGCTAAATCTTTAGCCAAACTTCAATTAGAATATAGCATACACCTCTTTGGTAGTCTCAGGGAAAACTACAGTGAAAGCACATCCCAGTTTATTTTAGTTGAACTCTTGACAGATTATGACTGAAGATTTTTTACAGTTTATTATGTCTTGGCCCTTCTTAAGCAAAGGTTATCACAAAGCTCCCTGTTTGAGTGAATTATGACTACTGGATGGTCAGTAGTGCCTGTGATATTACTCATTATATGTTCAGTGATAAATTTAAGTAGGTAGTTAACAAGGAGAATCTCTACCAAGACCTTTATTATGGAATCCAAAAATAGTAAAGTTTCATTTACAGGGAGAAAATAATGATCTCAATGTATATAGGTGCTGAGCAAGCAGACAGAATATTTCAACGAATTCACTATTCACAGCAAAATTAAAAATTTAAATGTAATCTTTCTAAAAATTAGGTCTTGCAGGATAAAACAGCTCTTAAAGATGTTTTTTTAATCTAGACTTCATTAATGTTCATATTCTTCATCTTAACAGCTAATGCTGTCAGCATTTATTGATTCAGCCTTCTAATAATTACATCATCTTTCCAGCATGTCAGAGAACATCAAGGTGACTGTGATGCCATATGACTGGAGTATGACTCTAGTGTCACAAAACATTTGTGTCGGTTGTTTACCCAGAAACAGACATGTAGCAAATCGCAGAGTATTAGAGGAGCAAAATACTGACTTTATTAATAATCTGCTATATAAAACGTTTTGTCATTTTCTGTAATGCTGCCAAAACAGTATTGTTGAGTAATTATTTCAATAGTTTTATTTAAATAAACCAGAAGTCAGTGAGGGCACTTTGACCAATGCCAAATCTTCTCAAAACACCACGAGATATTTAATTTTATGTTATTTGAAAAAAAGCATTCTCACAGAGCTGGAAAGCACCTTTACTTTCCTGCAATGGGATTGGATATTGTACTTGTGTATCTCATGGATTTCTCCTGAAGGTTTGTTTCTTTCAAACATTCAACCAGCTCAGGCTAAGGCTTACAAAAAGACAATTGCTTTGGTTACAAACTGCACGGATTTTAATAATCGCATTATTTTTCCTAAGGGTTGGAATGAGGCAAGAATTACAGTACATTTATTCATTTGATGAATGTAAAAAAAATCCTGGTTTAGAGGCTTTTAATATCTTGAAAATATAATTTTGAACTAAAAGGCATATTTTCTTCCTCTTCAGAAGAGAAAGTCAGTGTTCATATGACAGTAGGTCCAGTAGGTCACAAAAAATAATTAAACTCAAGCAGTAGGTAAACTAATAAAACATGAACACATATATTTTGTTAAAGAAATTAAAAATCATCACTCTTTCTCCTTCCCTTTCAAGAACTTTATAAAATAAAGTGCAAAGTTATGCCTGGACTGACATGATCACCCTGGAATAATGGATTTCATTCAGTAATAAAATCCAGCAGAGCAGAACTGAGGAACAACCCTACCCCAAGGAGTGAGTACTCCGTGTGAAGGTCTGTATTTTTTCTTCCTGGGTATTTTGTAGCAAGGATGATTGGACTGAAATCACTTTAGGACTGACTTGGGCTTTTGTGAGGTGATGCTTGCATATGAACAAGTGCCTTTTATTAACTTAACAATTTTCACTTCAATCTAACCTCAAATTTTCTAACCTCAGCAATGTACTGTAGTCAGTAAACACCTCTTTTTGCCATGGCACAAGCTGTGAGCATGACCTTGTGCCACACAAAGGCACAATCCCTCCTCTCCACCTACCAACACTGTTGGCAATAGCTGAGGGGCAGCAGTGTAGAGGGTCTTTGCCCTTACCTATATGCAGCAAGAAAGCTGGGAGCCAGCCTTGCTTCCACCACACCACACCGCACAGCAGCATGAGCTTGGTAACTTTCTGCCCGATCTAGTTCCTGTATTTTAGCATCTGATAAAGATGCAACCATACCAATCATTCCTTACAAACAGCAATTCACTTCCATTGGTATATTCTTGAAAACTGGATTATTCCTGTTAGAGAACCTGGAGCAGATTTTTCTTGTGAACCATCTCTGAAAACATGCAAATGATTATCAGTCACAACACAGACAACAAACAAGCAAATAGTGAAATCAACTGGTAGCACAGGTGATGATCAGGATCTTAACAGAGGGCTCTTGAGATCCGTTTTCCTGTAAGCTTGGTTTTTCACCACATATAATCAACTCCACTTTGAAATATAACAAATTGGCAGATATGGGGGAAGCAGTCTGATCACAACATTTGTTTGTCATAATATGCCAGAAATTAGTTTACAAACTTGTCTTGGAAATTACAATAATAACCATTTCCCAATAGCATTTCACATTTGCAAGAGCCTTCAATGCATCTTAATTGATGAAGTCCAAGAGCCCAGTAATTTCAGCTTGAATATACGATTGCATTGTGATAAACACAAAATGCGGGGAAAATAATAGGCCTGGCACAACGGGAAAGTTGTGGAAGGGGGTTCTGACTGACTGTCGCAGCACAACACATGACAATCAGGCATCACAGAAACAGGCTCAGGACAAGAAGCAATGCAAGCAGGCACATTGGCAGTGTGAAGTTCATGCAGCCATGGGAACATTTGCTTAATATATTCTTGAGGCGTACGCACACAGAATGCAATTTTAAGATAGCCCTAAATTTCTAGATGACGGCCTTTTTTTCTCCTACTTTTTTAAAGATACCTCTCTCTTACTATGAATTACCATGCAACTTCAACCTGTCAATCCAGCTGAATATAGCTCTCAAAGCATAATGACAATGTCTTTTAGAGAGGAAACTATTTTGTTATTGTTGCTGCAATCAATGAAGGCTTAATTCATTTTTCCTTGACTTTTATGCACTATTATCTATATTATAACAACAATCATGAACAGTTAAAGATCAGGTTTTATTGTGCCAGCATGTCTGTACAGAATAATAAAGAAGAAAGTCCTTGCTTTAGAGATCACTTTTTAATTGGTGAAGAAATAAGACAAATGTTATTCTTAAGAAAATAAAATAATAATAATAAAGAATTGAGTCATACACTGACATTTCTCTAATCAGTGCCAAACAGGAGTGATTTATCCATTAAAAAAAGGGAAGAAGATAGATTTTAAGGTAAGATTTCAGTGACAGCAAGTAGCTCAGCAAGTTTTCAGACATTTCCCCATGCACAGAGGTCATTACGGAGAATGAGTTGAAGAGGTACATGGCTGCTCCCTTTGGTGCCTCCTGGAGTATAACAACGGACAGTTCAAGGCCTCAGACTCTCCAGCTATTTTAATTGCTAATCTACAATACAAGAAAATGGCCAGACCAACTCCATGTATCTGATTGCCCCCCATGTCTTTCCTTCACTGCCTTTTGATTGTCTGGTGTTTACTGAATTCAGTGTCGCATAAAAGAACTCAGGTTCTAGCAGTTATGGTGGGGCTACTTGTCTGTCTCTTGGTCACAGCAGAATTTAGAGGTCCCCACACCAGGTCACCTACAAGCTTAAAAAGTATAAGTTTAAAAAGTAGCCTGGGATACTTTCTATTTCTGTGGTTACTCTTGAGAGTAGGCAAGCTGATTCAGTCTCCAAGATTCAGAGCCTTGAAGTGTACCTACCCAGGGGTTTAGGCATGATTTACATGTTGGGAAAGCAGTGCAGGGTCCTTAGTGAAGTAGTTAGGTACTGTACTCTGCATGGAGCTGTGCCACAGTGCAGGCATGGAGAAGCCTTGGGGAAGAGGCAAGTTGATGCGATGTCTCGGCAAACCCCCAGTCTACCAAGAGGTGCACAGGGCAACTGGGCTCTACCTGTGCCCCATGCTCAGAAGCTCTAAAAACTGTTCACTTCCAGCACATTTTCTCACATGGTCACTACTGAAGTCTATCTCACTTTCTGGGTGCTAAGTTTGACACGTAGGGGCTGATATGTGGAAAGGATGAGCATACTCAACCTACACTAGAATTAACAGGAGCTTTTCAACATACAAATTGCTGTGCAGTGATGAGCGTCTTTGAAAGTCAGCTCATAGCCATGAAGGGTACCATAAAGTGGATACCAAACTTGTGGCATACTTTTGACCTTAATCATTGTTTTTAATTTACTGCTGGTAAAATGATGACAATGCCATAAACACCACTGTGTATGATTTTTTTACAAAAAAAATAAAAATTTGGAGTATCCTGGTTAACAGCATTCAAAGTGCACCAATTGAACATGATATTTGAAATTAACATGCAAAGAGGAGAGTGAGGAACAAAAACATGTGTGTATATATATATGTGGTTGTGTGTATATATTTATATAAATATTATTTTCCATTGTTGAAAGGACCTACAATTTGTACACTTCAAAAAGCGCTACTTACTACTTTCAATAGGTATTAGAACAGATAAAAATCACCAACCTGTCACAATAAATATTTAAATCTCTTAATATATTGTCAATTAAATCCATACCTTATTGGGATCAGAATCCTCTCAGAGTTATGAGATAGCAAAAAATATAATCTGATCACTTCATGAAGTTTACATCAGTACTCATTTTCATTAAATATTAAAATGTAATAAAAAAATAACATTAAAATTCAATTATGATCTAACTTTTCCCCATACGATTTTCTGGCCACCCAGGGGCAAAACCAGATGCATATAAGATCTGAAAAAACATCACTCCTGGATAATGTACTTGCTAAATTGGACCAAAATTGTCCCCAACACATCAATTAGCACTTTGGTTTTGGCTATGTAAGGCTGTCTCTAAAGGCATTTTCTTGTTTAAAAATTTTGGGGGCCCCTTTACAAGCATTGTTGCACTAGAAAATTTTCCTCTGAGTCTCCAATGCAGTGACCACCTTTGATCTCATCTGCAAAGCACTAAGTGTTACCTATAGCATTAAACACCCACCTGCACCCCCTGTTCAGAACTAACACTGACAAATACAAGCAACGTTATGTGTGCCACGCTTCTACAGACGTTCACTCAACTTTTCTACCATGACCACAAAGACACAAGCAGGGGCTACAGGTATATTTGAAAGGTTAAAAGCTTGAGTTATTTACCTGTCATCTTCATAATGCTCCAAAGATATTCGAAATAAGTTATGGAGCAGACACCATCACTCACTTTTATGTATGTTAAATTGTGGAGTAACTCAGGGCTTCTCAGCAGATTAGGGAAAAATGGATTTTGATGTCCAAGAGCTGCTGCTGCCATGGCAGGGGATTAGGGTAAACTTGGCAAGTACAAAGAGTACTTGAAGAAATGGGTGAAAGTGTTTAGGGCAATGGGACTGACTCAAACTAGGCCAGTTTAAGTGTTTTCTGTGTAGGCTGCCTCTCTGGTTAGCTTGTTCCTCCAGCCTTGGGGCACTGTTGTCTGTCTTACCCAGTTACATGTGGGGAATTTTCCTCCTCAGCAGGTAAAATACCTGGGGCCACAGTTCCTTGTCATGTAAGCATGGGTAATTACTGCCTGTGCCACGATAACAAAAAGATATTGTGTAATAATGCTGAAACCCTTCTCATAAGGCACATATGATATGTCAACCACTTGTAGAAATGGTCGACTTTTGGCCGTAAAGACATTTATGTAGTAATTAAACATCATGACACACAAACTTTGAAAGTTTTTTCATCATTATGGTTTCGTTATACACCGTTTGCGGGGGGCTTATCTTAAAACTAAACTCAAATGTAAACTTTCTTGACCAATGTCAGCTTGGCATCAACTCACTATTTAATTGACTGTTAACAAACTGTCCAAGATATGACTGCTGTACAGATATTTTATCTTCCTGTTAATTGGTAATTATGCATTGGCAGGAAAAACAGTGTTTCTTTCCAATTATTCCAGAACTCAGTGATTATTTAAACTTTGCTAATTAGCAGTGGAGGGCTGGTACATCTTCTGGGCAAATTGTATTTGATAATCCCTATTAAAATATACATCGCAGTAGCTGACTTGTAACAAACAGGAAAAAAAAACAGTGGCAGTTCAAAGGGTATTAGACACAGCACAAGGCAAATGGGGGCCTATTAAAATTTCCCCAACTGTTCTAATGAGAATGCCGAGGGTCATTTCTTCCTAGTTTACCATCTGTTTGGTTTCTGGCAAGTATCTCCAGTGTGAAGGGAGGGTCCCGGAGCCCATTTGGCTTGTCACAAAGTAAACCAGGGATCTGCAGCAATTTCAGTAAGTTACAAAACCGCACTTCAAGATCAGTAGCATGTACATAGCTGAAAACTTTTTTTGAAGAGCTGGCATTTACTGATTATTCCTTATTTTTTAAAGCTGTGAACAAGCATGGAGAGGCAAAGACTGAGCAGGAGGGATCAATTTTATAGGCTCACCTAACAAGAAAAATCCAAGAGTTGGCCTTTTTCCATCTCACAATGTTAGTGGGGGATATTTTAGTTTATCTGTCAAAATCTGAAAGCAAAACATTGCCCCAGAACCATCAGTGTTTGAGCATAAATCGGTGCCAAAACCAAGCTTCTGAAGGCTTGAAACCACACGCCCCATCCAGGAGCAGCGGGAGCCTCCAATGCCTCCAACGCACAGTCTGGACCGATGCACCAGTAGAGCTGGGGAGCACGACCAGAGCATTTTTTGTGGTACCCTCTTGGAGATGGCACTGTGGGTGTCCTTCAGCCACCCAGGTGCCCTCTTTGCCTTTCTTCTTCTGCAGATGAAACAAGCATCATCATCAATTACATCTACCTATAGTCACTCTGCCCTAAGACTGCTCATGACCTGTGAGCCAAAGCGAGATAGGGAACCAGGAAACCACTTTTATCCTTTTCCCCAATTCCCAGATCACACAGAGATGGAACAAAACGATCTTTCATCTATAAATTGAAAGGGGGGTTTGGTTTTGGTCTGTTATGCAAACATGTATGTAACCAAAATACCAAGCAGAGGATTATGTGAAGGCTGCCTTAATCCTGTCAAAAGCCAATAGAATAATTCTAAAAGAAAAGAGTATAAGATAAAAGGTAATGCCAAGTAAATTATTTCTGGTAGTTGTTCTTTCCAGGATTTCCTCTAGGAAATCTATTATTCACCATATTTTAAGAAGAATTTTAACTATTCAAATTTTAAAAAAAAAATTTAAATCCTGGAGACTCAATGTATTACTTACAGTAGTGATCACCTTCACGATATAGAAACAAAGAGGAAAGATTGCAAAAGAAGAAAGATTGCAAAATGATCTTTCATATTCTATTTTTTGCTTTCTAGTAGATGTAATTTACGTGTTCAGGCACTAAAATGTTTCCAGGTAACATCACTCTCATAGTCACTTTTAAAGTAGCCCACAGAGATAAACAAAACCTAAAATTCACCAGCAGTTTATGATCTCATGGTAGAAAGAAGACATCTGTTTTAAAAGATAGTAAATTACAAGTTGTATAAACCTACACAGAAAATAAACAAAAAAATTCTGTTAGTCAGTTAGGCCTGTGGCAACATTTTCCAACGTAATGAGAGCTTCGAATCCACTGCCTCTACCATATTAGACCCTACGGACTTTCAAAATGACCTTTTCAATTTAGGTTGAAAGGTTAATGTATATACAAATATTATTGAGAAATTACTTGTTTATTTGACATTTATTAAAAAGCACAGTAATTATGATTTTGCATAAAATCAGGTTTTGTGGGGCTTAACTATAAAGGCTTACATTTTCCACTGTAGTTTGCAAGAAACTAATTACACCAAACTTAAATTTTAAATAATTTGTCATGGGTATATGACATGAAAATCTACTGGGGAGCCGGAAAGCTTTGGGAAGAACCCAAATTCACGGAGATGCAGTGTGACTGGCAGGTCAAAGGCAAGCTTTGATATGTGCAGCCCAGCATGTCTGTCTGCTCAACCAGCCTGTCAGCTGGGACAATCCCGTGTAATGAGACAGATTCAGGTCCTCAGCACACAGCCCTCCTTATCACTGCTGAGGGATTACACTGTAATCTTCTCCTTTAATTGTAGAAATGATACTGAGTTCCTTGCTTTCCAGTGCACATGGCTTTGGAGGCGCTGAGCTGTATTTTTGTATTTATCCCAATTTACAGACCAGTACCACTATCACCCACAAAACCCATTTAACCTTAATCTCATTTGCACGCAATCACTCCCATCAAACACAGCACAACATTTGTAGCTTTCTAACATGCTTTTTAGAACTCCTGTCTCTCACTTTCTTCTTATGTATTTGGAGTAAGCCAAGCAGTGAGAGCCCCTAAGTGACTGTGTGGACATCCTGGCAGTGTGGGAGGTTAGTCTTTGGGGGCTGATAAACCCCAGAGCATAGCCAGCAGATGCCCTGAGCTGGTGAAACAGGCCAAACATCAGCAAGAAACCTCAGAGTAAAAAGCAAAAGAAGGGAAGGACACACAGAGACAGAGAGATCCCACAGGAGTCCAAAATGCATCTCCAGAGAGACACAGGATGTGAATGGCACTGAGGGATATCAGTGTGGCTAAAGAAAGGGGGAGATGAAGAGCAGGATTGCTCTTCGGGCTTCTGCAGGCAACACTGAAGGATATGGAAATGAGTCCCAGATATGCACTGCACTGATCAGGAAAGGAGAGTGGAAATGTTACTGGAGAGATGCAATGTAGTGTATCTGTTGTATCAAGGGATCTAGTAAAGGAAGAAATACTATTCTTAAAAGTTAGAATTAAGGATCATTTTTTTGCTAAAGGATCCTTGCAGCTTGGTTAGCGAGGTTTCAAGTGTACATTTATGGTTTATCCCAGTTCTAATTTTATCTCTACAGTTTCAGTTTTACCTTTATCTGAACCTAGAAAAAGGTTCAACTTGGGAGAAAAGATTAGTATTTATGACAGCTATTAAGTTTTCTCCCCAAAAGCTCACCCTTTTCTCCCTAAAAGAGTTGTTAGAAGGCTTCCCAAACAAAAATTTCAGCAAATTTCATGTCAGTATCATCCCACAGAAGAAACCAGGAACTATTTCTTCAGCTACACAATGTATACTGTAAAAAAAAGAAAACATAACCCTTAGAATTAACTCTGTTAGCACTGACGTGTTTTATCTTTTTTCTTCAAAGCTTCTTGACGTGGTTAACTGAGATAACTGACAATGATTGTGTCTCCATCAAGTGACTTCCTAAATAGGGTAATCAAAAGATAATTGCAGCCACAATACAGTAACTTATGGCACAGAAGACAGATATATGTTTGTTGGGAAGATTTCATATTGTCGAGGCAGACTGAAAGATTATGGCAATCTAGCGTGACCTCCTGTGTAACATAGACAAGAGCATTTCAATGGTGATATTGCAAGGGAGAAAAAACATTCTGCCCTGCTCCATAAGCAACCACTATCAACCCAATTTCAGAATAGTGCTATCTTCAATTTTTAAAGGCCCAGCTTCAGCCCCCTCTGTCTAATCTATGATAAACCATATAAATCTTTGAATAGAGGTCTCTCAACCTGACATAGTCACATATTTCCTGTCACGTCACATATTACTTTAACTAATCTATCTCAGTGGGACACCCTCTGTAACAGCCCTGTTCTACAGATGAAGATACAAATTTATGAAAAAATACAGATGTACTTTGTAAATGGACAAAGTTATTTAGGTTCTTAAAATTTTACTTAATTTATTCTATTAAATATTTAGAGGTGATTAAACATGACCTGTATACCTTGCCCTGTGAATTTGTCATACAGGGCCATGATCTCCCCATTAATATGATACAAACACCCATTATATGGCAAGATAATATCTTGCCAGTAACTTGACCGTCCCCAAAATTTCACATTGATAAGTGCTTTCCATCACACTTATTCCATCAGATCCTGTTCATCTTGTGAAGACCACGGTGAGAAAGGAGAAACAGCAATACTGTTTCTTCAAGAAAAGTGGATCTTTTGGTGCATTTTGCATAAGACGTGAAATACCTGTGGCAGCTGTACTCTTCCCTTTGAAACGTCGAGCAAAAGGTTTGAGGCTGGTTAGCGGTGCTATTCACAGAGGCAAAGCCCTTCTCAAATTGTTCCTCAATACATTTTAAAACAACGTGCTATTCATGTTACATTCTTTCATTTACAAGCCAATGTGTGTCTGCTGTATGACACTCACATGCCGAGGCCACTCGTGTTTCCCATGCATTATAGCAGAGATAATTAACATGAAAGTTTATTATGAAGGGAGTACTGAAGTTTAATGCTAAGAGACAAAAGAACATTTAAACATGCTACTGCAAGTGTAGCTCAGTTGGCAACCCGTACAACTGGGACCTATTTTTGTACCTTCACCCCAGATTGCTTTTTAGAGGTCACTGAGTTCCTCCAGTTATAGGAACACAATTCTTACAATTATTTGTAAGGATATAAAAAATGCTACCAAATAACAAACCGCAGAAGGTATAGCTGTAAATTACTTTCACAAATTTAGAAAAGATTTTTTCAAAAGCTCTTGTCCTTAACACAGCTGGCCTGGCTGCTACTGCTGAACACTACAGCAGAACCTGAAATATATAATAATTCTGCAAAACCTGTCCTACCCTTTTACTGCAATTCTGGTTTTTTGTACATGGAAAATAATTGGTTATATAAAATACCTTGACCAGCATTCTGGTTTCAATGAAGACGTTATTGTTAAGTGAATGGAAAAAATAGGTTGACCTAAGCTCAAAGAAATCAGTTTTTCAGCCCAAGAACAGTTAGATGCTTTAGACTAAATGCTTTAGTTTATACAAAATGTCACACCATTTAGAAATGGCTTTTTTAACCAGTTTAGCTGCTGAGGCTTTTCTGTCTTAAAATTCATATAATTCAGTATACCAGTACCACAGCTGACCAAAGACGAAGAAAGTGGAGGAGGAAATAAAATCTGTCTAAAAGCCACCACTGCCTTATCCCGCTGACTCCCACTGACTTCCATGTATTGTTGATTACTCAGTCTAAATGATCCTGTTTCAGTAATTGTGTTGTTATTGATACTCTCTTATGACCAAGTATTCATTACCCTGGATTGCAGAATGTGTAAAATTACACTGGACTTACTTACCAAATCCAAATGCACTGGAACCACCAACACTCTGGGAAGCCTGAACACTGGTAGAGGTGTAGAGCCCAGTTACCAGTAAGCCATCAAAGAAGGTACTTGTCGAAATAGTCACTGAAATGAGAGAAATAAAATATGTGTAATTATTTACAAGCACTACTTAAGATCTTCTACACATTCTGTGAGCACACTCCTGCCCTTTAATGAGATCACATCATTCAGTACAGTGAATTCATCTGAATTCCCCCAATACTTATGACACTTCAGTGACTTTAAATTGGCTTTCCCATGTAATTTGCCCAAATATCTTGTTCAACGTTCAAGCTGTGTGTGCCAAGTTTCAGTATGCTTCTATACAACTTCTTCATGGTTTCCTTGAAGAAGACTGACTGCTTTAGAGGTAAACTACTAGCATTTATTGGTGTTTGACTCAGCTTCTATTCCTAAATGAATCGTAAGTCCTGTACCAGTAATCATCTGCAGCAGGAGCGAGACACAAACTGAGCATTACAACAGGATCTGAAATGAACATCAAAAGGGTGATCATGGCCATCACTGCTTGGGAAGTTGCCTTAACTAGAAGCACAAATCTATGCTATACACTGAATGTACAATGAGGTAGAAAACCAGCATTGGAATATAAGGCTTGCAAGTAATCGTCAAGACATTGGAGTATAGGAAAAGAAATGATATAACCAGGATTATAATGTTGTTCTTTCTGGACCCAAATAGAATGCTAAATTATGGTTATCGTGCCTATTATAGTATCATACACTTAAGTTATATGGGCATCTGAGTCATTACAGATTATGTGCATTTAAATAATTTGTGAATGTATTTTTAAGAGATTCTTAGATATTAGCAGTAATCCTCCAAATAGCATCTACAAGTAACACTGAAATCTATATATTCTTTGTTAGAATTGACAAAACTTGCAATATTTATTTACTTCTTGTAAATACTGATTCTCACATTTTTACTTTGGTATCTTTCAGATTGTGTCATTGTATACTAAATATCAGCTTTAACAGTTCTATCTTGGAAAGACTTAAATTATTAAGTGATAGGTATAGGTTTTTCCTGTTACATAAATGCAACGTCCTCTATGGCCAGAATGACTTCTCTAATCCTACAGCAACATGCAACATTCTTTGCTTCATAATAATCTCCTGCTCTTTTTTTTTTTTTTTTTAATTTAATACTCTAATATTAGGTTGCACACCTCTGAATTGAAATTAGAACTAGAAAATTTTACAAAAAAATAATTAATTAGCTTAACAATGAGGTAAATTGTCTTCTCTTTCTCTCCTCACCTTTATTTGTCTAGTATCATCCTTTGATCTTTCTCTACATCATGTGTCACCTCCCCATATTGCTATCTCTTGCTGGGAACATCACGAGCCAGTGACTGGCTGGGGAACTGAAGCAAAGTGCTGTGAGGTGATTGCTAGTACATTCACTGGTGATACACATTCAGCAGTGAAACAGTTGGGGTTTTTTAAACCTCAATAGTCATTTAGTGTTTCCCCTGGGATACACATTGGCTTAAACTTACTGTTAAATATCTAAAGAACATACAAACATTGGCAGTGGTTTAGTTTGTTCTGAGCAGAGGAGCAATATTTACCATGTTAATTTATTCTTCAACTCTTTATATTTAATTACCTTCCTTTCATTATTCAATAGTATACTGAAAAATTCCTGAATCCAACTTTTCTGCTCCCATGACTCCAAATTTCAGTGTTTTGCAATAGATGCTTCACTGAATGCAGACACAGGTTCAGAGCCATACGCTCAATTTTTAAGAAGAGGCCATTTCTGATATACATGTTAAAAGAACGGCAAATAAGACTAGATTTTTTAAAAATAAAAGTATTGTGGAAAGAAAAAGAAAATCAAACAAGCAAACAATGAATTTTTCCTGTGTTTGATGATGAAATGGCAAATAATGCAGAATCTTTTCTTCCCTTTGTGCCTTTAAACCAACAAAGAGGCAAAACATATGTTAAAAAAATATGCCTATGTGTTATTTTTGAAGACTTGACAAAACAGTCAGTGAAAAGCATTGATAGAAGGGCACCAGGCCAGTACTTTGCTGCCATTTTGTTTCCCTGTGGGGAAGCATCTTATTCTTTACTGAATAGGATATAATGCAAAATCCTACTGTGAACAGGTGACCAGTTTCTCTGTGGGAAAGAAGTGATATTTTACAATGCCTGTATTTGATTTTGGACATATTTGTGTGATTGTCAACCCTCATTTTACATGAGCATGTAATAGGTCAATTTTTATTGTTGAAAAATTTCCAGCAGAGTATGGCTCCCTCATTAAGCCTCTGGGAAACTGCACAACGCCTCTAGCACATTTTTTAAAAACAGAACACTAGGCTGTTATTATACACATGTCATACATTTCAGAATAATTTCATAGTTCTTCAAGAGGAAAAAAATTAATCATGACATTCTCAGTGATGATTTTTTTCTCTACCCAGTGGTGAAATACATCAAATTCCCATAAAATGAAAGAAAACACACACCATGCCAAATGTTAATGACCAAGAACAGGAAAGTTGTGCTAATGCACAGCCCGGCAACAGGACTGTGATTTTATGTAGGGACTAGGGCTTGTTACTGAGGGGTCTCAGCTTCCCCTTCCAAGATCAACAAGAAGATTCCTCTGAGATCCCCTCCAACAGACTTTGTTTCTACCTTTACACTGGCCTATGCCATATGTAGTTGATGCCAAGTATCTGGCACTTCAGGAGCAAAGACCAATGCCAAGACTCACCTGGACCTTGGAAAACATCTGGAAGGGCACAGCTGCACAGAGCACCCAAGGCTGGGGAGGTAAGGGGAGCCCTGGCACAGCCTCACTTCTTGCCCCATGGCACCCAATGGGCGACACAGCAGTAAGTCTCATCTACAAGCCCAACCAGGCTCTGCTCCATGCTCCACAACACGCTTTGGGAGAATTTGTGTGAGTGAAGAAGTGAGGAGCCCATCTTGTCACTGGGAACTGCTCAGTCAGGCAGGGGGGTGTGCCGGACCATGACACCCACTACAGAGCAGCACCCTGTGCCAGCTCTTCTGGCTGTTGCACCAGGGCAAGCGGGGAGCCCTGGCTTGACTCATCTCATCCCTCACACTAGGGTTGGGAAGGGAGCTTGCAAGACATCCTGTGGGATCAGGTAACCCATAGTGCAGACATAGGTTGGAGGCCCTCGGTTGCCTTGAAGTAGCCCAGTGAGAGGGACTGAGACCATCCACCCAAGAAACACAGGAAGGTTGTGCTGGGAACAACCTACTGATCAGGCAACAGCACACTGCAAATATTAGAGGCAAAGCTGATAGCAGCTACTTTAAAAGTTGCCCAACATTTCCTTCTATTTTCAGTTCCTGAGATCTTTGCCAATTTTTACTCTCTTGGGCTTTTTGGGTTGTTTTTTTTTCATGGTAAGTGTCTGCCTCAAACTGATTTAATTATTTAAGGGAGAAAGAGTTTCAGTCAAAACACTTCATTCATTGCTGAGATGAGGTTAGAGGAAAATGTTATGTTGCCCTGGCTGAAAAATTCCAGTGTCCTTGCTTTCAGCAGCTCTTCCACACTGAAGCGTGAGAGCTGTCCTCCAAGTTTGGACAAATTATATTTTATATATATCTGTACAAAAAAAAAAATAAAAATAGAGTTCCCACAAGCTCAACAGAGACATTTTCATTTTTAGCATCTAAATATTTCTGGAGATTGTGTCCTCATTTACCACTCTCAGAGCACTTGCTGACTAATAGAGCTTGCTGAAAAAAGTCTCATGAAACACATTTCAGTCCAGCTATACTGCTTTTTTGGAGCAAAAGTGCTTTGTAGAGATATCATTTCCGATGATGTTTGATCTGGGAAGTTTCTCAGTGTTTTAAAGTAGAAAGTCATGTCTGCTGGTTGGAAAGAAAGGGGGAAAGTGAGGGATCTTTATCAAAAGTCTAGGCCTTCTGACGAGAAACCAATTCAGCAGAATCTCACTTCTCAAAAAGCTGAAAAATGTGCAAAATGTCACAAAAAAGAAGTTGCTCCTGAAGTTTGGCCAACACCATCCCCAATAACTTAAACTTAGGAGACACAAAAGCAGACCTGAGGGCAAGAGGACAGTGAGCGTACTAGGATGGAGAAGGTGGCGACACTGGGACCAGTATAGGATTAGGGGAAGAAAGACTTTCTGGAGAAAAAATGGGGAGCGATGGAGAAAAGGTGACCACAGCTGGGCAAAGTAGTGGAGACAAGGTGATGAGAAAGAGCAGATGGGATCTGTAGCTGTGGCCTGGAAACCCTGGAGATGTTCAGTGCAATGGACTCACACAGCAACTGGGGGGAGCGACCAGGTGCAAAACCACCTGTAAAACCCAACAGCGAAGTGTGAGTCAGCTTCACATGCTGGTTGACAGCCACAATGGCAACCCGCTATGCAGCTCCTACACCACTTTCTGAATCATATGAACAACATTTGCCTGATGGGTATGAAACTTTCCTGTCCATAAATCACGTGAACAGGAATACATGGATTAGGTGTATAATTTCAGTTTATTTTGTAAAACCCTAGGAAATGGCTCCATGAAAAAAATCATATCAGGGCTAGGAAATACCACAGAAGTGGCCTCCGGTGCTGCTTTGCCCTACACTTCTTTCTGTACAATGGTGGAGGTCACAAACAACTGTATTTCTGAGAATCATGAGGCCCCCAGTTCGATTTTCTACCAGGAGAGCTGCTGACTGCAACTCCCTGCACTCTCAGCACACATACACAGCTGTGCTCACCTAAGTAAGCACACAGGCTGGCCTCATCCTGCTGATGCCATGCATCCATGGGGAGCTTTGGGGTGCTGTTTCCTTGGGAACAGAGTGGAAGTGGCAACCTCTCTCCAGAGACGCCTTGCACTTCCCACGATGGGTTTCTGTGAGAGCCCCGGAGTTGGCACCTCCCGTGGGACAAGGAACAGCGGTGCCTCTGGCAATGCCGGGAGCTGACACGCCTTAAGGAGGAAGCGGGTCAGGAAGAAGGAGGCTGGCAAAGATGCTGCTGAAATTATACCACAGGTAGAGGTAGCAGCATAACAGGAAAGACAAAGTGGGTTTTGAACTGTAGTTGTATTCAGACATTTCTAAGAAACTCATGTTACTCTTATGAACATCATTTTCACTGTTTCCAGTGTTGTATGCTACACATACATATAGTATTACAGAAATCTATTAATCTGTGTGAGTAATTGCATAAAATTTGCCTTACATTCTCTTGAGGGACCGAATTACTCTCTGAAAAGACAGTTGCATTTAGACTGATACTCAAAAAAATTGAAGTACAGTCAATGCATCTAAACTGTAAAGGCAGAAAAACTGCCAGGTGGAGGAAGGGGATCATCTGAGGAGATGCCTGTCACTGACAGGTCTTGCCAAATTTGGCCGGTCTTTAGCACTAAGAGGGCTGCTATATACAGAAATTCCACAGAATTTGCAGTGGCCGTTGATGACAGTCACAGAGTTAAAAGACTTTCAGGCAAGGAAAAGGACTAGATGTAGACATACAGACATGACACATGGAACAGCATGAGTGAAAACTTAACAGAGTTCAAGAAAGAATTAAAACCCACAAAAATCTTTGAAGCCCCATATTCTGTTTATGTGAGTCAAGACACATAGCCACAGTGTAAAAATAAACTTTTGTATACCATAAAGAAAACAGAAAAAAATTTTGGTGTGTGAAATGGGATCACCACAGACAGTGGACTCCCCAAAATAAGACTTACTTGCATCAAAGCAAGGACAGGCATATTTTAGGTTCTTCTCAAGGTCAAAGACAGTTCCTTATAATACTGTAATATTGCACCACTGCACACATGAGTCATGGCTGGAAACTTTTCTCTTAGGAAATAAATTATTAATATTGAAGTAATTTTTTTTTTTCCTTGACTCCTCAAAAAATGTATCATCCTCTAAGTAATGCAAGTCAGGTGTGCAATGGCACCGTTCAGAGAGGCCTCTGTGCTGTGGCTTTCACAGGAGATTGCAAAAAGCAATGGAGACTAACATCAAATACAGCAAAGACTGTCAACATCCTACTACATTCAGAGCCAAGCAGAGTTCATCGCTCCTTAAAACAACCAGCAGTGGGAATGCAATCTGAAGGCAGTGTACTCGGGACCACTCAAGCTCACGTGCTTGCATACAAACCCTGACTTCCCTTATACAAAAAATTAGGAAGAAGAGCCAACTCCTGAACAAATTGGGGGATTCACCTGGGAGACCAGCACAGAGACACTTCGACCTCTGAATCTCATTTTCTGCTGCCTCATCAGCAAATACTGGGTTTGGTTAAACTGTACCCATGCCAATCCTGTAGGTACTAGGCACACAACATACCAGGAGGATGACAACAGGCACACCAAAGCTAAAGCACTTTCTCTAGTCACCACTCCTAAACAACATCTCTCTGATTAGCGTCTGGCAGTGGTCACAACTATTGTTATTTTTGTTTAAAAACACTTGGTACATAGGATGCTACCACCTCATGCCAAAATAGTCATCTGGTGCTACACGTTCTCTCCACAGCTGAGAGAGGCACCAGCTCGTTGCAGTAGGCAGATCAGAGACAGCTCTGCTATTAGCATGTTCCCACCACACCACCAGGACTGGCAAGAGGTCACCCCACAGTAGGATCTCATGCTGCCCCCAGCACCAGCCTTGCCGGCTCCGGCACAGGCTCTTGGAATCTCTTGGCCAACATGACCTGATCAAAAGGCAACACTGGGCTGCATTAAATACTCCCATTTCGAATATTCCCTCTCTGGCTTTGCTCACAATGGCTTTAAAAGTAGAAAGGAGGTGGTGCCCCCAGAGTGAATTTCTGGACTTATTACCTGCAGTCCCAGCAAGTTGGGAAGGGTTTGTGCAAAAGATGAATTAACACATGGAAGATGTTCTTCATCCCTTCCCAAGCTGGTCCCCTCTTTTAGGCAGTGGTGCCTTTATGCTACCATCATGCAACGCCGAATACATGTGGCCCAAGTGTAAATCCACCAGAACATGTAGTGCTATCTTACAGGGCACAAATAGTAAAAACTAAGCCCAAATCCTTAAAATACCAGACCACCCCTGAAATGTCAACTACAGATTAAATTTCTCATAAGAAGAGAATAAGCTCTGATGTCTTATTTAAAGGCATACTGTTTAGACACCACAGTGAGAAGCAATCTATAAATACTCAGGTAGAGTTTTAGAGACATGCATTCAAAATAATGTGTTGATAAATGTATTTGTAAATTAATGGTGGAGTATGTATTGTTACAAGAATCCAGAAACTATATACATTTATTTGGACTCAGAACTTTATTAGCAAAAACGAAGGAATTTAACAAAACCTGTGACATAGTGACGTATGTGTTGACATCAAACTAAACTCTACTGCTCTCAGAAATACGTTGCTTTCAAAAGAAACCAAAATCCAGGAATTCATATTTGTGCAGCAATTTCAAATACAAATGCCAGACAGATACCCAAGAACGGTGTGAATCACAGGTCCACACCTCATCCAGCAAAAACAGAAGCAGAAAACCCACGGGATTCTTACTCATATTTGTTTTCATTTTCCCCAGGCAGGTGGACAAAAACAAAAAAGAAAGACCTTTCGGCTTGGTTAAATGAACAGACATGGGTGAGGGACAGCACTCTTACAACTGAAAGCAATTTCACTGAAGTAGTGGTTTTCTAAAGCCCAAACCAAAGCACCGAAATCACAACAGCACACCAGTGAACTCTTCTTGACAGTGGACTGATGGTGTGTTGAACAGCACCATCTCTAACCTGTGATGCCTTCACCAATAACTCCACTTACCAATAGTTCTTGGCAGAAAGGGAGTAAAAATGCACAAGTTCTGAACCTTGCTCTACACAGCTTAAAACCAGATCTGGTATTGCTTTGCATTACGGTACTAGTTTCAGTGGTTCTGCCCCATGCTCCATCAAATCTCTTTATCTCCATAGCTTTTCAATTCCTTTCCTAAATTGGTAATGAGCAATAGAGAACTGAAAATAGATTGCAGATGTGTGGCAAGATGTCAGTAACATGATATAGAGAGGCATCATTTGTCATTGATGCAAAGAGTAGCCTATCAGCCTTGTGAAAGAACTATTTGCAGAGACACTACTTATAACATCTTTTTGAAAGTTCATAACAAGACAGTGACAATTACATCAGCAGCAATATAAGCAGTGTTTATTCTTGTATTCCTAAACCACAAAGGATTGGTCACATTTCTTATAAGGTCCAAAATGCTTCAGAACCCGCATCTCACTAAGAGTGAAGAGCTCAATGGTCAGACCTGTGAACAGACTCTGGCACCAAAAACAGGTGACTCCAATATTAGACCCAAGAGCCTGACTTCTCACGCATCAAAATCCCTAACTTAAATATGTTTCTGACCATACCCAAAGCCACCGGAAACTTGGCCACATTGAGCAGTGAGATGCTTTGTTCCAGCTGGCAACACCAAACACATTGGCACAGCCCAGAGACCTGACAGAGGAGGCATAAGACTGGCTGCTGCCATAGCAGCATGCTTCCTCGCAACAGATGGACAATTAAGGCTCTCACCTAGGTAAGAGGATTCAAACCTGAATTTCCCAAGCAAATATCCTAAAATATTTTAAACACCAGTGTCTGTGGCCCAGCCACTGTCCCTCAGCTGCTGGCATTGCATTTGTATGGGAAAAGTGAATACCGGCTGGCACAGAGAGAGGCTTGTTCTCTATTCCTGCAGTTGGGGTAGCCTTCTTGGAAGGAGGAGATGGAGGCTTCAGTGAGTGACCCAGTGAGTATGTGTTACTGTTATATAAAGCTCCTGAGAACATCATATTTATTTATGTCATCCCATTTAGCCTGTAAATCTCACCCTAACGCTGATGTCTAAAACAGGCCAGATGAATCACACTCGAGAAATGCCTGATTCTCCCCACTGACTATAAAGGGAGCCCAGACTGTGCAGCTCATCTGTAGATGTCAGTGCCAAAGATGGACAAACTGAGATGAATCCCACCAAAAGCCACTCACACAAAGTAACTTAATTATCCAACTTCGATTTAGATATGCAACTATTGCCCACACCAGAGTGAGCTGAGCAGGAATTAAGCATTCCAGCACCAAAGAGTTCACCCGAGGACATTAGAGACAATGGCCATCTTTATCTTCTTTCTCGTGTTATGCCAAATCTATCATTAACGATTAGCAACTTAGTAAGCACTGTTGTAGTACCAAGAAGCTCCAATGGGTATCAGCAGATGTATGTTACTCCATTTGATAACTCACAGAACCCTGAACAGCATTAATGAAGTTTAAACAGTAAAAACGATAATCTGGATATGATACAAAATTTGTTTCATAAAAGTGTACATCAGCTATGTCTAGCAGAAGCCACCAACAGTCAAAATTATATTACATACTATAGCCAAAACAAGAATCTTCATCAAAATACTATTTCCTATAAGGATTAATGAGGATGGTCATTTATAGTTTTAGTTTAAGATACACGCACTTCTGGGCAATAAAATATTGTTTATATGAGAGTTAGTAGCATAACATAATGTCTGGCAACATATTTTTTAATAGGATGTACGTGATGGTTAGACTTAAATAATTGTGAAACAAATTTTGCCAGTATATTATTTCTCTTATCCAAAGTCACAGGAGCAGATTGAAAGAGATGATGGTCATTCCAAGACCTCACCAGCCACAAAGGGTATGACACAGGCCTGGTTGCTGGTTTATGTTAGAACCATTTTGTGTCCTTATTCAGCAACACCAATCTCCTTATTAAGTTTCAAATTCAAATTTTGTCATGCTTCTATGAAATGTGCCATCGTAAGGTTTTTCTTAAAAACAGATTAAGCGTTATTGTGATTACCTTTTTATTACTCTAAGCCTGAGAGTATTGACCTCTGTTTTGAAGCCTAACCTTATTTTTCATGCCTTTCAAGTTTATGTAAGGTTGCCTGTTTGATACCCATACATGAAAATTTCATATTGTTGGCTGTGCTCTCAATAAATTATTTAGAAGGTCTGAATATTACCGCAGTGTTCAGATTTTCACAAGACTTTGGTAAATCCCTTTATTCTGCTGTCCTCAAAAGACAAACAACTACTCAATACACAACTAACAATAGCATTAAAAAGTAAAATGAAGGCCGACTTGGAAGAGAGCAAGTATAATTATCTACTGGGAATTTAGTGTAACTCAGTAATGTCTAAACATTTGCAAGTACTTTTGTCTTAATTTTAGCTAAGGAAGCAAGCCAACTAAAACCAGGCTGTTGAACATGTTTACCTCAGGCTAAAAGAATACAAATCTTCTTACAGACACATGAATTATGATTATGATAAGCAAATATTGTGAAGTGCATGAGTTTGAGTGATACTGGAGAAGAAGGAAGCATCTTCAAACCAAAATACACACATGCAGTGCTCTTTTCTAACTACTCATCTCTAATATAAAATATAGCCCTAAATAAATATAAGACAACAGGTCTATCTTTTCCTAAACATCATGAAAGGAATTCCCTGCCACTTGTATCCTCCAATTATATTTTTTTATAGATTAAAAACAAACCAAAACAAACAGGTAGGTTTCTTCCTTGCTTTAGAACTTCTTTAATTTGCCCCAGAAACATACTGAAACCTTAAACACAGCCCACCAAAGGCCTGCTTGTTAGGCTCAAAGTATGTAAATAATGTATATCCAAGTCCTAATGTACTGCAAAAATATATTTGTGCATTATAAAATTTAATACCTATTTTCTGGTATCAGTGCAAGCGTGACAGTGATTACAGTGATGCACACAACCTGAGTCGACTAGTTTCAAAAGCTTTCAGCACTGGCTATTTTTACAAACTTCTAGAGAGCAGAAGTTCCAAACCGAAGAGCATCCTTAGCTGGTGTGAAGTATAAGGTTTGGGATGCTAAAACTCGCTTCAGCTGCTGAAAGACAGGTGCCATCTGAGGCATTCCCAGGAGAACACAGGAAGGCAGCGAGTACAGCACAGGCCAAGTGTCAAGCTCCTGTCCCTGTAGGCTGGCAGGCAGGGACCAGGGGTGCTGCAGGGATGCTGTACATTATCACAAACAGCACTACACACATATTTAGGCAATTGCATTGTCCCACTGAGCTGGCCAAAAGTCCCTTCCAGCCTAATTGTCCTGACCCCAGCCAGCTGCAGATGCTTTGAGAGGAGTACAAGAAACAGTGCGTGCAGAGAATGAGCCCTATATCCCCTCCTCATACACTCCCATCTCCAGGTATGCTGGGTTGTGATGTATAAGAGTCATCAATGAACCATTAAATTGTTCATTTAAATAACTGTATTTGTACTTTTACAGCTTCAGGGGCAAGGAGCTCCACGATTTAACTATATAATGTGTGAAAATGCTTTCCCTTTATTTTTTAAGCTCTTTTCTCTAAGTTCTTCCATTTTCGGTAACAGCGAAACATTTTTACTTTATCAACAACTTTCAACATTTATAGACATCTTTCACATGTCTTTCAATCATCCCTTGAGAAAATCGAGGAAATTTACTTTAGCTTCCCATTACACATGAAGATGTTGTTGCTTCTCTCTCATCAGTTAGTTTTACTATGATTTTTCCACAGAGGCAAACAGATCTGCCCATAATACTGAAATCTAGGTGTTGTATTGCACACTCAGTGTCAAAATGATGCTGGCTGTTCTACCCCTCACTCCTTTCCTCAGAATTCCTAAGGTTCAATTTGACTTCTTATTTTGACTCATGCTTAGCACTGATGTGATAGATTTTGAGATTCACTCCTAATACCCTGTCCCACACATTCTGCGTTATTTTTCCCTGTCTTCCTCCCCTTCATTTTAACAGTAACATAGTTAGCCTTAAGTTTTACTACCTTGATCAGAACGGGATATGATGCTGTTACCTTGCTATTAAGCCCCTATGATCACTTTGACCATTCTTGACCTCAGGCATCAGGCACGACAATGACACTTCTTCCTCATCAGGCTCAGTCATTCCTCCTCGCAGTGAATTCTTTATGTGATATAATTCAAGTGAAAGCTGACATACTCTTATAGTTTAGACCATGAACAAGAGTGAGCAATGAAGTTTCTGACTCCATTTATCTTTAATATATTTGTGCTTATCTTCCTTAAACCAGATTGCATGATGGACTGCAGTAATAAGAGACCTTAAATAACCTGCTGTTTTGCAGTCTAAGTATGTTGGGCACCCAATATAGCAGCTGTGCATTGGACGCACAGATTTTTTTTTAATACCAGACTGAGGATTCATCTGCCTGGACATGAGTGTGCAGAACATTGTCCTCTTCACCCAAATTGCTCATCTCAGAGTCCTTTCTATACAACAGATCTACCCAGCAGAGTCAGCAGTGTCTGTGTTGCAGCCTGTCCAGCCCCAAAGTAGATATCAAGTCAGGCTCTGGGAGAGTTGGCTATAGACCCCTGGGGAGCAAGGGGGTGAGAGCACACAAGAGTGCGATAGAAGGGCAAAAGCATGGAAAATAAATATGGAAAAGACTGAAACGCACTGAGAGTTGCTGAGAACCATGAGCAGAAGGAGGAGGACCAAAATACACAATGCTGATTATTAAAGGAACAGGGCACAAGAGTTTAAAAATGTGATTTAATTTTGAATGTATGATTCACACAACAAAATAATTCTGCTTAAGCACAGTCCCTCATTTAGTTGGTGCAGAATGCTATAAAAAAACCCCCTAGACAACCCCCATCTGTAAACTGGAACAAAACTACAAAATAGCCTAGAGATTGATTGATATTTTAAGTAGAAGTAGACAGGATGGAGCAAATGAGGATCCATATGCAAAAAACACAGTAGGGTTTATACTAATTATAAAGTAGTATTTATACTGAATTCTGGCATATGAATGATGACTGGACTGTAAGAAACATTGATACAATCCTTTGACCATACATGGTGTATTAATATTGTAAGCTCTGATCAAAGAAAAATACTTATTTGCAAAGGTTCAGTTCAGAACAACATGGAAAAAAATCTGAAGAAAATAAGAACAAACATTCGCTAGTCCCTTGACATTTAAAAACACGTCATGAAAATTGAGTCAAAGTCATTAAAATAATATGCTTAAGAAGTAAAATTGCTAAAATAAGAGTAATATTAAAGCTCAGTGGCATCTGTTTGTCTTATCTTTTTGCATATGTGGCTAAATGTGTCAGAGGCAGAGATGGTCACAGTAATACAACACATATGCTTATCCTTTACTGTGTAATTCTTTACGGTGTGGTTTGTAAAGGCTGAGCATGCCAAGTAATTGATGGCTACCTCACTAAGGGTATGACTGTAGGTATATCATTCTAGGGCAAGTGGTTTGTTCTTTGTGTTAAGTTTGTCACAATGCTCAACTACTGAGCAATAAAGACAGACGGCTGGAACAGTGGGACTGTGGCAGTTGTGATTAGGAAACATTTGGCAGAGCTCTGGGGAAAAATCCACCAAGTGCCTTCTCTCTATTTTGCTTGGGCAAAGGCTGAAGATAGAAGAAGTCTTTCAGATTCCTGTTTCTAGGCCCTTCCTAACAGATGCTTTGCTGCCTTTAAACACTCACAAAAAATCCAAGCCCAGCATTCTGATACAGCAACCAGTCAAGCCATGCACACACAGAAAAAATAACCGCAGCATGATGACTTTTGCTGGATGAATTTGTCATTATCGTTTAGTTGCTTGTTAAATCCTTCATATGCAGAGCTAATTCCCAAATGGTCACTTTCTGTTCTTAAAAAAGGAAAAGGGAACAGGATGGTTGTTGTCCCTGGTGTGCACAACTATCCCAGATAATACCAGTACATATTCCCCAAGAAAATAACAGATTTTTAACAAATCTGTTCGTGTCCTCTTTCCATGCTGAAATTGGTTTTGCTCCACATATCCCAGTGAAAGAGATAAGTATTCACAGCTATGTCCCTGCTATGACTTATGTCTTGTTAGAACAGAAACATGCACTTGGCTCTCTGGAAAAAAAATACCACAGCTGCCTGCCTTGGTTTGCCGAAAGCCTACAGCTTCCTGAGTTGTGCATTGTTGTGTCACAGGGGCCTTCACATCCCACAGGAGACAATTACTAAGAAGTACCTTCAGAAAAAGTGATGTTATGCATATTATTATAGGAGGGTGGAAGGGGCTAAAATGGTAAATATGCTATCCCTAATATTTCAATGTAGTTTTGACAGTTTTCATGCAAGGAATCAGCAGAGTGACTTCATGTCATAGTGATGGTTCTCAGAGCAGATATGCCTCAGGCAGAGACGTGAGTCAGTTCGGTGGTACTTACGGAGTTATGGCATACCTTATATTTAAGGGCTTTGCTGTTGGGAGCGTGAAGCCTGTGCTTTTTGGCAGTAGAGGATTTGAAGAGGACTGCAGCAAATGTGGCAAATGGGTGGGATATCACATGGCATCTTCTGTCACTATTTTGACAAATGCTTACTTGAGATTAAGTTTCTATTCTTTCATGCCAATTTGAAAAGGCTCAAAAAGCACAGTTACACCATGGGAAAGTCAGCTACCTGGAAAACTATGATGTACAACTACCACAGCCACCCTCCTGGAGAAGAGGTGGTTAGTTACAGGAAAAACTGAATTAATTGCCAGAATACCTTATACTGGTATCCTCAACAAGAAACAAAGCTAGCCAAGAGCCATGATAACTAGCAGATCTGTGCCAGAAAAAAAAAAAAAAAACATGAAGAGGTTTTTATCTTCCTGGCTTTTCTTCTTCAGTTTGTCAATGAAAATTTTAAGAGTAAAACCAAGAAAGCACACCCCCACCATCACAAAGCAGCAAAGTTAGTCAAGTGTATTTGACACAAACATTGCTGAAACACAAAGTAACATTGGGAATGCAGTTAAATCCATAGACCTTAATTAGTCATTCTGCCTCCGGTTCTGTGGCAGACTTTTACACCACTGAATAAGCTGGTTATCAAGTAACCCAGGGACACCAGCCACCTATAATAAGATAGGCCATTAATGCAATCTTACTATCTGGTCCACACCTTATCTAAATGTTGAAGTTCTTCTTCCAACTCCCTGCTCCAGGTTAAATATAGAGAAAGGCACTTCAATCAGCTTCCCCTCAGGGATTACTAAGGTCAAGGTAGAATTGAAACCAATACGTTGTGATGGGTCTGAACCCCAATATCCCTTCCCACAGAAAACACTCCACTGTGTCATCACCAGCAGATACCTATACTTGGAAGGAAATTCTGAGCAACTGGTGAGAAGAAACATGTGCGTGAATCTGGAAGGTGAACATCTACCATTCTGCCCAGTCCTGACTCACCAAGCAAAGTCACTGTGGATCTATACTACTTTGAGTAAAATCAGAGAAACTTTCTACTTAGGTAAAGACTTTACTTTGATTTTACTGCAGGTATTTGAAGATGGACTCTTTGAGAAGTCACACGTTTTGAGAAAAAATGGCAGAAGTCTCTAGCTCATCTTCAGTGTCTCCCTCTAATTCAATAACTAAAGCACAGAGGAATGGCCAGGCACCATTAAAAGCAGTTATGCCACTTCATACACCATAAAGATCTGTCTATAAAGGAATTAGGTACAGATAAATATAAGTAGCATGCATCTGGGAAACAATATATTCAACACTTTCCAGCTCTGTCTTTGAAACTCTGCAGTTGAGACAAAAAAAATAACTCCGACATCCGTCTAATCCTCTCAGTGTTGCACATGGAAGTGTGAGTAAGGACAATCAGATAAGCAGAAGTTGGCACAGAAAGATATATCTGGATATGAGTGTGGTCTATGCATCAAGTGGGATGCACTGTACACTATACTTGCAAAATATGTAATAGATAGAAGTCAACAAGAGTGCACTGAAATACTTTAAAACAAAACAAAAGATGTTCTAGGAATCCACTTCTGTTCATCTGTCACATTAGCTTAGAGGTCAATGCACATTCTCCTACCCAAAATCTTAAGAAACTTGGATTTTGCGCTTTTGCTAAATAAGAGTCTTCCACAAATATTGTCAATAATTAGTGCAGCACCATTATTATTTGAACATCTATTGTTATCTCATACACGAAAAGGTAGAATAATGAAGGGATTTTAGAAGACTGAAATGCTTTAAAATTCATAAATGGTAGAACATTCTTATTACGTCTTTTCTATGAAAATGACATACTTTGATCTTCCTAAGTATCATTTCAGCTTGGAATTGAATATTTCAGCTCATTCTGTTGAGCTGAAACAAAGAAGTTTATTTTTGATTTACATCAACATTTAAATGTCCTTTCCAAACACTTCGTGCTGGGTGCTCCCTTCACTCAGGAGGGGTACTTCACTATGCTTCAAGTTTGCAGTCTAGTTGACACATCCAACCTACTGACAGACTAAAAGGTGGTAAGATCCTAACCACAGACTTTGTGATACTACATACCAAAGCAAGAAAACGCAATTTAATCTTGAGGTGACAAAGAACAAAATGTATTAAATGAATTTGAAAAAGAAAACATCAAAAAGTATTTTTACTCGAGTCAAACTCTCCCTTTCAAAGATTTTGTTTTCCAAATTAAAAAAAAAAAATTAAAGTGTCAAGAAAAATGAAGTATTTTTTCCAAGAAAAGTTTTCATTCTGCAAAAGCTGCATTTTCTATTGTAAATCGTTCTTACTGGAACTGTTTTTATTACATTTCCTAGAGGCAAAGGTACACTTTGCCTCTACTGAGTTTATTGTAATACCTCCTTATGATTTTTTTTTTCTCTTTTGCATCTGACATATTTTTCCTTATTGCCAACACTGAAATAAACATGAGTAAACACAGTTTTCCTGTGAGCTCACATACAAAAGTAACTTGCGCAATATATTCATTTTGCTGTTTATATTATCCTGTTGAAAACAGGGAGAACTTGGCACTTTCTCAAGACCTGAAAAGCAAACTCAGAACGGAACTGAGCTATCATTAGGCAACTTCTCTGAGCAGACTAGAGTAGAGCTGCAGGACTTTCCTCAGAGTTCAAGATGCAATCTCCCTCCAAAATCCCTGGCAAAAGGCCATATTATGTGATTTACATTGGGTTTAGATTTCCACTTTCTCAACCAAGGACAACTTCCAAGGGCTTGAACCATGTCCCTCATCCTTATAATGAGGTGGAGAGTGTGCAACCTTCTCTCCTTCATATTCCCACAGTTCGTCAAGGGCAAGGAGAACTACATGCTACAGAGAGAGATTACATCTAACTACCTCAGAAAGTTAGATTGAAAAAAATCCTGCAGATTTAATTCAAGTAAGCAGTCTTGGAACTGGTATCTATAGATGCACACCAGTCTACCAACCTGTAGCACTTTTGTGCTCATTCTCTTCTCTGCTGAACTTCAATTTTGTTTTTTGCAGCAACCAGAATTATGCATCATGGTGGCAAACAGTGCTCTTCAAAAGGGAAAAACACTGCATCAAAGCAAGATCTCTACCTTGGCCCACAGCAAATTGCTTGGCTAGCCTGTTATTATACTGTAGGCATTCTCAGACAGCTGGGCTTCATTATAGGCAATGGAGCTCTAGCCATTAACTTCAGAGAGATCAGGATAAAGCACTAAATGCAATGAAGATCATTTAAAGCATGTTAAGCAAGAAAACGAAATTGTACAGATCATTGTTAATGTTGAGTGCTAACTGTACTTCCTATTGAGTGCTGGAAGACCATATATGCCTTGGGACAGGCATTCCTACAGAGTTTTTGTTTTTCTTACAGGCTGGTGGAGCACTGCCCTGCTGGGGACCTCGCTGTGATACAGCAGAATGAACAGTTAAAAGATGAGGTCCATCCCTCCTTGTTATACCAGTCCCAGCAGATGAAACATTTCCAGGCAGAGCACTGTTGCAGAGAGTAGCTTTTGGGGGAAGAAAAACATGTGGTCAAGAGTTTGCTTGTATAGGATTTGCTGATTTCTTTGCTGTGAGTTTTAACAGCACTGATGTAGTAAATTGGAAGACAAATTATACAGGCGTTTGGGGGTCAGACCAGACTTAGAGCTAAGTTTCTAATAGATCTATAGCCTTTAGATCTTTACTTTCCATACGCCATGAGGCTGTCTGAGCTGAGGCGCTATAGAAGAGAGGTCTCAGGAGAGGCATGTGTAGATTGACAACACAGAGTACTGCCAACACAGGACAAAGCATTGGGAAGCAGTTAACAACTCCATGCCCTTGCAGGCCAGGAAGGCCAAGGATCCCCAAGACTAGGACCAGCGAGGGGGGAGCGTCTTCTTATTCCCCTGCTGACTCCCGTTGCTGTTTGTCCTGCCGAAGAACGAACCAGCAAGGTGGATACTTCAACGGAAAATTCAACAGTAAACAATTTACAGTTTTGTAAAGCTAAACCAAATCTGAGTGATGCCACTTTAAGCCCTACCAGCTGGCAGCATTGCCCTTAGGGAGCATTTCCCGGGTCTCTGAACGTGGTAAAGCTGTTTTGTTCAGGATCTCTTGTGAATTTTGTGGAAGACAGAAGGGGAGCCTTTTCTAATCTATCAAAATCCATAAGCATAGCCAGACTTGATGAAGAGCATCTTTTTAGAAAGTTTTGAACTTCACCAACGTCTTAAAAAAGAAATCCTTTGTCCACCATCATTCATTTGGTTTGTTCACCACTACAGCGGGGTTTTTTTAATCCATTTGGGGTTCAGCAGACACACGCCAGCATGCCTGCCAGGTGTAGCCCACCTGCCCCAGACATGCTAAGGCTCTTTCTTCAGCATTTTAGTGTAATTTAATCTTTGTGAAATAAGATATCTCCAAGCTGATCAAAGTTTAACCTCAGCCTAAGTCCAGGAGTTGCTTAGTCCCAATCCTTCCCCAAAATATTTCTGCATTTCTAAGGAAATGCCTAAGTGTTGCAAAGATAAAATTTCAGCTTTCAGCCTACTGAGTTTGTGCAATTTTTAACTGAACCTTATTTTTATGAAAGGTACACTTAAAAGGATCTTTGACAGCTGCGCTCAGTTAGACTTTACATAATTAATTCTGAAGTCATTTTTATGAAAGAATGAACAATAACAGCGGAAGGTCCAGACATTAATATTAACCTGTAATAAAAGGAATGATGTTTAAACCATTCCTAGAAATAAAAGATGAGTACTTGGTCCTACAGTGCTGGAAGAAACACATAGCTTAAATTATATCCAATCAGGCAAAATACAGATATTAAACATTTATGAGCAGCTCTGATATATTCTGAATTAATCAGTTCTGCACATTTAAAAGTTTTAATATTTAATGCTGCTACCTTAACAGTCCTGCAGAAATATTAAACTTTTGTACAGTCTTTCAAAAAGGAATAGCAAGAGGTTTTACTGCACATAACATCTGAATTGTGGCTGTAGGTTTTGTGCTGAGCTGTATTTTGTGGAGAACCATGATTATAATGAACTACAGCTGAAATTCTCAACATTTTCACCAGAGATGAAACAGAAATAAGGACAGTAATAACAAAAATAACAATTATTAAGCCAGGGGTAAGTACATGGCAATCTGATTAAGTCTCCTAGTCATGATGGATTACTCATGAAGGCTTACTAATATCATACTTTCATGAAATCTCTCGGATGGGTGTAAATGTCATGCTAAAGGCATTTTAGATATTGTAGCATATTAGTGTTAGTGTGTTAGTATAGCAAATCTCTGGAACACCAGTTGTGGTAAGCAAAAATATGTAGAGATATAGATATAGATATAGATATATAGATACAGATATTTATCTGTCCACAGATTCCCTCACTGCAAAAAGCAAACACTCTGAAATTTGCCTTCTGCTGCCGATAATGGTAGTTTTCAATACAATATGTAAGAACTGTTATAGTCATCTATGAGTAGTTTTAAAATATAGTTTTTAAAAACATACTAAAGTTGAAAATGAAGACATGAGAACAGACTGAGTCACATAAGATCCTGATTCAACTATTACAATGCTTACTTTGATTATAAATATATTTCTCAGATGCTCTGCTTTGTTACTTCTGAATAAAGTAAAAACTCCTTGGAAGATTCCTAGACAAAACACTACAAAACCACAACACTACAAAGCTGTTGAAGTTTGGTGGAAATTGTAAGAGGACAACACTATGGACACATGCTCATTTTTAAATTGCTGAGACTGACAGTCTGGAGCTCAGATTCTGCAACAGCTGAACTCCTGCTCATCTCTTTGCCCCTTGTCAGTCAACATCAATTCAATATATAGCCACTATTCCACATGGTTTTGCCTGCATTTTCATTATAGACCACAAAACTGAATTTACCATACTACAAACTTAACACTACTGTCATTGAAGCTTCCACACATAAACATCAGCATGTGTAGGTCGTTAGCCAAGACACAACCTACCCCCCATAACAGCTATTCTTAAAATTCAATAAAACCTCCCCCAAAACCAACCAAAAAACCTCCCCAAATCAGGAAGAGATCTCAAGCCTTTTTTCTCCATTTATTTTTGAGGGAAAATTATCCTTTAACATCACTCCCTTCTAGTAACCAAATCTATCACACATGCTCACACGTGGCAGATGAAAGAGAAGTTCCACTTCAGTTCTTGCACCGCTCTGTGCTCCTGGTAAGCCTCACTCATACCCAGAGACCTCAAACAGTCAAAGCTTCCACACACAAACACCCCTGCCCCAGAGATTACCCTTTGCTGATTTCACAGTATTGTTGGTGAGTGAACAACAACAACAACAAAAAGCTGTAATTCAGTCCTCTAACGAGATGCTTGTAAGCAGCAGCCAGACTCCTTTACAGAACCAGTTAAAGCAAAAGCGTGTCCTTCATTCACAATGTTGAATATCATTGTCCAAGAGCAGACATACATACATGAAGCAGTATTGCTGGCAGTTTCTTTGTGAAGGGTTGTGTTTCTATGAAAAAACAGAGAGGAAAGTATGGGGAAGTTAAGAGAAAGGGCATGAAATTCAAGGGCACAATCTGAACAACTGTGCTGAACACAGCCATGAGACCAACACACTTTCTTGGCTGATGGAAAGGCCACACAATGGCCAAAGAGGCTCAGTCATGTTGCTCAAGGAAATCATTCAGAGACCACCTCATGTGCCCATGCACTCAAGTAAACAAGACTTCATTAAAATAAGGAGGAGTTTATCAAAGGAAAAATGAGAGTTACCAATTTTTTTTCTCCTGCAAGTGACTCATATGATTCTGAAAAGAAGTCTCAGTGGGATCTACTATCAACAGAGAGAGGTTATGACCATTGCATCAAAAAGGTGCAATGGATGAGTCACAGGGAAACATGACATCAAAATGACCCTCGACCAAGAGTTCAGAAAGAGTTTAAAAGCAACCCAAAATCCTATGATAGAATGGTTCATGTTGGAAGGGACCTCAAAGATCACCTAGTTCCATCCACCCCGCCATGGGCAGGGACACTTCCCCCAGACCAGGTTGCTCAAAGCCCCATCCAACCTGGCCTTGAACACTGCCAGGGAGGGGGCAGCCACAGCTTCTCTGGGCAGCCTGTGCCAGTGTCTCACCACCCTCACAGTGAAGAACTTCTTCCTAATATCTAATCTAAATCTCCCCCCTTTCACTTTGAAGCCATCACCCCTTGCCCTATCACTACTCTTCCTGATCAAGAGTCCCTCCCCACCTTTCCTGCAGGCCTCCTTTAAGCACTGGAAGGCCACTATAAGGTCTCCCCAGAACCTTCTCCTCTCCAGGCTGAACAACCCCAACTCTCTCAGCCTGTCCTCACAGGGGAGGTGCTCCAGTCCCCTGATCATCTTTGTGGCCCTCCTCTGGACATGCTCAAGCACGTCCATGTCTTTCTTGTGCTGCGGGCCCCAGAGATGGACACAGCACTGCAGATGGGTTCTCACCAGAGCAGAGGGGGAGAATCACCTCCCTCAGCCTGCTGGCCACACTTCTTTTGATGCAGCCCAGGATGCAGTTGGCTTTCTGGGCTGCGAGTGCACACTGCTGGCTCATACTCAGTTTTTCATTCACCAGCACCCCCAAACCCTTCTCCACAGGGCTGTTCTCGATCCAGTAATGACCCAGCCTGTATCTGTGCTTGAGATCGCCCCGACACAAATCCAAGACCTTGCACTTGGCCTTGTAGAACTTCATGAGGTTTGCACAAGACCACCTCTCCAGCCTGTCAAGGTCCCTCTGGATGGCATTCCCAACCTCCAGTGTGTTGACTGCACGACACAGCTTGGTGTCATCAGCAAACTTGCTGAGTGTGCACTTAATACCACTGTCCATGTCACTGACAAAGTTGTTAAAGAACACCGGTCTAAATACCGACCCTTGAGGAACACCACTTGTCACTGGTCTCCACTCAGACATCGAGCTGATTCAGCATTGAGCCAGTTCCTCCTTGGGTTCATCAAAGTGATGAACCAAAATTGTCATAAAAGAATTTCCAGAAAATTCTGATTTTTTTTCCAGAAAAGTCAGGGAGTGCCTTGCAGATGGGATTCTTATTGAAACAGCTGTGGCAGACTGGGGGAAACTCATTTTCATGTCAGAGTGGTGAATTAATCAATCGATTAGCAGCTTGACCTGACTGCACAGACTAAATTTTTCCTAAAAACAGGAGGGTTGGAAAATTTGGGCTAACTTGGAATACACCAAGAAAGAGAAATTCTAACACAGACCCGAACAGATGAGCAATCAATTTCAGAAAGAGATTAAAGAATTACAAACAACAAGGACATCAGCCACCTGGATACTGATTTGGATCAACAAAAAGATTTCTCTAACAGCAAACATCCACCACAGTTTTCTTCCCTGACTGCACATGCAGCTGTCCCAGTATGGAAAGCTCTGTCTATCTCTTATAATGATAGCATAATCTTTAGAGGGAAGCCTGTGAGCTCAGAACAGCTTGGATCAGTTCAAGATCATGTCTAATGTGTGAAAAGAGAAACAAAATTTCCAGAGGCCCCAGAAGTGGTTGTGTTAGGAAAAAATAACCCTAATTTCATTGTGTTTCTTAGGTACCTCTTCCTCTGGACAAAGATATTCAGATCCACACGCGGTAAGATGACCACATGCAAGTTCTAGGGAAGGCCACAAGTATGAATTGGTCAGTCCTAGTCCAGAGGTAGGAAGAGAGGAAAAGAAAAGAGTGATTCTGCATTACAGAGGGCCTGAAGAAACTTGTGTTCCTGACGTATAAGAGCATAAATATGTAGTCAAAAAACCCAAATTATTATGGAACACTTGTATCTACACAAGTGAACTTGGACTTGCAGACCAATATCAGAGAAAGAAAGTTTTCCAGTACATAATACAGACTACTAATGAAAGAATGGGTACTGGCTTGGACATCACTATTGTTTCGATAGACATATGAAAAAAAGCTTGAAAGTGAACCCCTAATTGGTTGTGTACGTGGCTGATGATGCTGGGGAGATAACTTGTCCTCAGCAACGTGGGAAATGTGGGAAAACAGGATTTGATTGGAACTACAAGAATTCAAGAAAGAGATTCAGATAGTTAAGAAAGCACACAATCAAATACCCTGTTGAGATTTTAGGATGGCAAAAAAACCACCAAACCCTTATAAGACAATAAAAGCCAAATGTATTAAAAATTAAGTGCATTGAGATGTAGCTCCTCAAGATCCCTAAGCAATCGGCTATTGTGAGCAGTGGTCTCATGGCTCCCTGGGCAGAAACACAAAGGCAGCAAGAAAGGGCAACGAGTGGCTAAAGCCTCTTCAGAGGCCCAGGATTTCAGGGGAAATTCAGCTGCTAAAATTTCGGTGTATTTGAGACAGCAGTCCATCAATTTGCTAACTGTTACTGAAAAGCTACATACAATAAAGATAGGAATTGTGGTTGTAAAGGTATAGCAGCAGATGTAGGAAAAAATACATCACTACATATCACAGCACGTTCAGTGTGCTTTCCCCAAATTGACCTGAAGTATGGTAAACAGCCAGTGGAAGTAGATCCAAATGGCAAGGAAAGCACAGCTTTCACAAATGCACAAATCCTCACCGATTTGCATTGATGGATGTTGCTTTGCACTTGCCATGTATGAGGGGTGACACAAGCAGCCTTTCTTGGCCAGGTTGCTGTATCTAGAGGATATCCTAAGGCAGCAATTGGCAGAAATTAAATTAAGGGAGAATGGGAAGTGACTGATGTGCACATATATAAGTCAAATATGGAAATAAATACCACATACATAGTACAACAAAGACATACCTATGCCATTCTAGTGATTTATACATAACTAAGCGTCTTGCTTACAAACCAGGTTTCTTCAACTCTATCACAAATCTAATAAAAGGGAGGAAACCTGCAGGTCCCAACAGGCAATCTATGACTCACACACATGCAGAACTGAGTTGAAAACTGCCCAGGTTTAAGATACTCCTTTGAAACCTGATTTTCATTCAGCAAGTGAAAAATCTTTTTCAAATCAACCAGTAATTATAAAATTGCCATACATAATTATGCCAAAAATCTGTGCACCATATTAATGAAAACAAACCTTTAATAAACATTCATCAAAAAGGTAAGGATGCCGGCAAGTTATAAGCAAACTCAAAGAGGTATTTGAAATTAAACTGTCTTCTAGCTATAGCTACAGCACTGTGTAGATCCTTCTGTGCTATGGGGGGTCAAAGAAATAATGCCAGTAGCTTAATTGTAAAACATATTGGAAAGGCAGGTGCTGCAGTTCATTGTTATGCTAAAAAAATCTTCTATAGCAGTTGCAGCTGTCTTTCTTTTACCAATGTGTAATAATTATCCATCAGATTAGCAAATGTAACCACATGCAGTTAACTGGTTTACCAGTTTAGCTACTTCTAAGGATGACAGGTCTTTAAAAATCAGGCAAGTTAATGCTAAAACTAAAATGGACTTTAAAAGTTTCATAATGAAATAATATTTCAAATGGATAGAGAATTATTTGCATTCTAGTACAAGTGCTCAGAAAGATTTTCCAAAATGTGAAAAAGTGTCGTAAAAATGGCCTCAATAAATTTTAAAATATGAGGTAGCTCCATCAGTATTCTTCAAAGGACAATTATTATAATGACATTTTTATTACTAAATATATCTATCACACTACAGGCACCTAGGCACCTCAGAGAACACATTTAAATATATACAGCAATTACGTATGGCCAAGTTCTCATGCTCTCTTTCTCCTCTGGTCTCTCTCTCTCTCTCTTTTCCCCCCACCCCCGCCACCCCCTGATGATTGTAGTCTTGCTTCTTGTACAAAAAACCTGTTCATCTTCAGTATTCTTCACCTGGGCCTGTAAAACTACTCAGCCACTTGACCAGGGCCATTTGACAGATGAGTAAAATGTTATTAGTTTTTTCATTAACTTAAGTCATCATGGTAAAGGACTAGGAGGGTAGATTTTCTGTTTGAGCTGCCAAATCTCCATGGCAATTTTGATAGTGATCATGCTCTTCCACTTAATCTCACCGGACAACTAAATTTACCAATATTGGCAAGTTATGTTAGCGTCCTCCTGTGAGATGCACAAAAAAACCTGTAAAAAAAGTTACACTTTAGGACACAGATTTTCATTAAGGTCTTTAATGTCTCTCTCTATCTGTTTATTGGCTTCAAGGTAATTTGTAGATCACATGTTTTTCTTACTCTTTCCTTGTCTCACCTTAGCTTTCTGTATTTTGAAATCTGCTATTTTATTCACCCACCCTTGTAGCTTCCTTTTAAATATGAACACGAGTTTCTTCCACTCCTATTCTGCTTCCTCTTATTTAAAAGAAGGTAGTCAAGCAAAGAATATTTCATATTGGTTAAGTCATTTCCATACAGAAAACAGCATAATAGAACCACGAGTATGTGTCCCCAACACTTCTCTCACTAACTGTTGATCCCACTAGCTGATTTCAAATAAATGCAAAAAAAAGGTAAACATCTGAAAACTACTATGCTTCCGTAAATCCTCTGAAAAATCAGTGACATGAGAAAGGCACACGTTCCCCTTCTTTCCCCAGGAAGGGGAAGGCTGTCGCAGCCATGCTAGTAGATATCAAAGAACACACCTGTCCTAGGTTACAGGGTAAGATGTGACCAAACAGTATTCTATTACGATCTTCAGGAGCTGTTGAGACCAGGTGGGGCGGTGCTCCCTGCCTCCCCCCTCTGGACTATCTCCTGTTGCTGGGCACAACAACGCCTTATCGCCTGACCCATCGATAACTCGCTCCTGGACTATCTCCTGTTGATGGCCCATCAAGGAACTGCCTCACGACTCGCCATCCCATTGTGAGATGCTCCGCCCGGGGGGAAGGAGCCAAGCAGTCCATGCTAAATATAAACTGAGATCTCGAACACCCTAGCAGCCTTCTTCCACTGGATTCCCGGAGTTTTTTTCCCACCACTGGAGTTCCAGAGGACAAGAGCTACCTACCTACCACTGGACCTTCGGAGGAAGACCAGACCCTTTTACAAGATCGCTGCTTCAACAGAACTACATCCATCGCTTCAGGAGGACTGCAGCCACCATCTTATTGGACTGCTACTGCCACCCTAACAGGGTGTCAGGTTGTATTTCTGACTCCGGCAGTGTAAACCAGTGGGTTGTTGTTTTTTTTTTCTTCTGCCTTGTGTTATATATATATATATATTTAGTAAAGAACTGTTATTCCTATTCCCCATATCTTTGCCTGAAGGCCCCTTAATTTCAAAATTAAAGTAATTTAGAGGGAAGGGGGTTGCATTTTCCGTTTCAAGGGAGGCTCCTGCCTTCCTCAGCAGACACCTGTCTTTCAAACCAAGACACCACCTGACACAAGACATTATGTGTTCTCCCACTGCAGGAAAAGCCCCGTTCACAGCTTGCGTCTCATCAGAGGAGGACTAATTCCAACTCGAGACATGGCGAACTGGGCTCTTAAATTCCCCTCAATTAATTACTGGGAGAAGGGAGCTGTTTGTGGGGTTGTTTCCAATTTTTTTTTCTGTTGGTAATGGACAAGCTTTTGCTTTGATCAGTAGCTTCTTGACATAACCACTTAAGAACTCACTATCCTATACCGTTATGACTATCATACATGAAACTATTTAGGCAAACATGGACTACCTTTTGAAAGTAATAATACTGTGATCAGAAGCAGATAAAACTTTTTTTTTGTTGCTATTCACAAATAAAATTATAATCTAATATCTGGGGAAAAAAATCACAAACTTATGCTGTGCCTTGCAAATAATTTCTCCTCCCAAAAAAGGACAAAATATCAAATTATGAAGCTACTACATGTAATGAAAAAAAAACACTACATCATCAAGAAGACTGTGATGGGAACAAAAGAAAAAGATGTGGGAATGCAACATGTTATAAGAGGGCTCCTGGAGCAGGTTAGGTCCATGCAAGTCTCAGCTGTACAATCAGCCTTTTCTAGACCAGAGGTTTTATTCCGATAGAAAAGCAAGTCATCTTCTGACTTTTGTCCCGTTATAAGAGAGTAGCGTTTAAGGAAATTCTATGGGAAATTCATATAGTATTAACTGCTTTTCTCCTCCCTCAGATGGGAGGAAAAACTGCAAGCAGCAGGGAAGTTTTCTAAGAAGAAAACTCAAAAAAAAAAAAAAGCTTTTTTCCTCTACAGAAGCTTCTTGCCTATATGTGGATATAAAGAAAACAAAACTACCTGGGGAGTCCCAGATTTACAGCTCCTGCTGCTTTAGATGTTGCTGGTACTTCACTCACCAACAGGATGCCAGGATCCCCTAGAAGTCCTCTGTGTGAATTGAATCCCTTTTCCTCAACCCACAATCCAAGGAAGAAGAGGAAGCACTCAGCAGACAGCAGAAGACTTTTGCCCCTTTTTTATACCTTGAGATTCTTTGTTGTTTCCTTGTTCACTAAGTTCTAGGTCACATCAAGTCCACATAATACCTCCAACCTACCAGATACATTAGGAGGTGCCTCATAGATTGCAATGCAGTTGGAAGAAAAGCATGGAGAACTACATAATGAGATAACATTATTATGAATATATTTTAATCACTTTTTACATTGGGGTTCTGCTGCAGAAGGTACAATTCCTGAAGGCAGGAGCAAACAATGTGGCGTGGCTTTCTACGTTGAGATTTTCTCAGCGTCCATGTGTTTTAGCTTAATTTCTTCAACTTTTAAATGATGGTTATGTCATGCACTGTGTTCATTCTGTATTTGTAACAGAGTCTCTTGTGGGAAGATATTTATGAAATAAGGGACATGTGAACAATCCAGCCTTTCCAGAGAACCTGAGCTGGGACGTACCGGAACTGCTGAAAGCATAAACAACTTCCGGTGCAGGGGGCATGAACATCTTACAGGTGCAGGAGAAGAGACAGCCGCCATTAATGACGCAGTTTTAATTTCTTGAAGAAGATGGGTGTGAACATTTGTGAACGTGACTTGAGCATGACTTGCAATATGGCCAATCAGGTTGGACTATGGGCTGTTATTTGCGATTAAGACAATCAGTATTTATTGGGTGTGGTCGAGGGTTATAAATTGCACTGGAAACACGGAAATAAAGGTTCACTTGTTAGATCACATTGTCAGTGTCCTCACGCAGCTCCCGCAGTCTCTGTCTCTACAGACTTAAGCTCTTGTAGTTTTCTTCCATTTGACTTTGGAATTTAAACATGTTGCACCTTTTTCTGTGCTAAACTTGACATTGCAAAATGGACTCCACAGACTCATAATAATATGGTTATGAAACAACTGAGTCATTGGAAAATTTCATTGAGATGAATGGAGAATTATTGTCTTTACAGAAGACACTACATCTTATGGAAGCCAAATTCAGGGTGCTGAGTTCAGGGTGCACTCCTTAATCATTGTCAGGCCAAAATACAACAGCAGTTGAAAGTGCTTTTATACAAGAGCAGCAGAGGTCTGCTAAAAGCACCTTCTCAGTGTGCAGTGTATGGAAGGCAGGAGAAATCAGGGACTACATTTCTTAACTGTTTGCTAACTTCACGGCTCTAAGCTTTTGAGGCTCCAGCTAGAAATATCTAAAATCTGAATTTTGTGAAGATTTTGAGCACCAGGATTCCCATTAACTTCATCTCCACTTACTTGTGGCAGAAACCTTTGAATATGTCATCAGCACATGCAATGGGCACTTAAATCTGAGGCAGTGCACATCACTGTGCACTTCAAGACTGGCATCTTGGAAACTGAGAGCAGCCCCTGCAGGAACAGAGCAGGAAGCCGAATTACAGCTTTATGCAAGGTTAAAGCAAAAATGGATGACTACATACGTAAGTGCTCAGCACTATACATGTACTAAGCAAAGGAGATATCTCTCTCTCCAATCCAACCACCTCCACAGCTGGGCTGAAAGGTGCAGGGCTGCTGACTTGAGCCCTTCTGCTCATGCCTAGTCTCTTTGTCACCTTTGCTATTTTATGTGCTTTCTCTTACACATTTTTTTTAACAATTGAAAAATGCCTTTGAAGTTTAATGGGCAATAAATATATTAAAGTATATATTAATATCAGCAATAGCGGATACATTTAAAGCAAGATTTCATCAGTGCAAATTTTCCATTCAGAATGTAACCATAAATGTAAGGAAACGTACATTAATGTCTTAAATGCCAAACTGTCCATCTATAATGGACAAATATATGTGTAATCACCCAGTAATGATTTATAGCAAAATACTATCAAAAAATAATTCTGAAATTTTTATGTTTTACATTCTGTGGATTTCTATTCACACATAAACCTTATTGACTCCAGTTGCTCAAGTAAAATCCACAGGATTAATTGTGTAAGTCATTGTTGCAAGGCCAGGCTGGAAATCTCCTAAGAAACTGAAATTTTGCAAATAATTAAGTTTTGAAGAGGGAATTATGGATTTTTTTTTTACTTGGGAGTTTGAGTGTAGTTCTTTAAAGGAAAGCAAGGCATAGACAAGTAGATACTTTAAGTGTGTGATCTTTTTTGGCACTTTTTCCGACTTGTCCACTCATTGAACGAACATATTCTCTTTTCCTGCTTTCTCTTCCCAAGTGAACACCTTTCTTGTCTCCCAAGAAGAGAGAGCCCGGGGGAGCCCAGGGGAGACCCAAGCCCATTGAGCCCAGCTGTACACTGGGACAACACACAAGCAGGCGCAGCACACGAGCATCTCCTGACACTATCCAAGCCTCCAGCATCAGCTAGAACAGACACAAAGGTATATTAAAGAGCCATTTGTTGACTGCTCACCCCTTTCTCTATGAAACACCTTCTGAAGGCATTTTTAAACACTTCTAGAAAACTGTAATTTGAAATGTATCTCGTCTTTGCACTCATTGAGAATAAGTTGATGTGTCAGTTGGAGGCTGGCATCAACCTTTTTTGGATGATTGGTTTCAAATCCTCTAATCAGCTTACCGTCCAAATAATTGAGCTGTGTGTTGTGGAAGGCCCTTTGAGGCATGAGTGAAGACATTCTCCCTCCAGCTCCGGAGCAAAATTAGAGCTGTCATTTCCAGCCCCCCGCATAGCCTGCACCTTCCTCCAACAGTCAGCCAGAAGCTGCTTCATTTGCCCAAGAGTATCCTGAGCCCCAACTCCCCACTGCGTGTGTAGCTAACAGAATTGCAGGGCGTCTCTATTTTTATAAGAAATATTGATTTCGTATACATCAGCCACTCTACAAAACAACAGGAGACATACTGTGATCCTCAAAGAGGAAGCCCAACTCAGAAGTTATATAAATAGCAAGGAAAATGTATACATTAGTAGGGGCTACAGTAATGGATGCAGAGCAAGATTGTCTACCTGCACAGGCAGCCTATAATGGGCTTTAAAATAAGGGTGGCATCCTGTGGGGTGATTTTATCCCACGCTGTCCTTGCCTAAAGGGAACAAATTATTGCTTGCCAGTGGGGACGATACAGCTGCCAGCTTCAGCACTCCCTTTCTGGCCATCCCACCTGGTGCAAAGCCCCCTCAGCAGGGCAAAACGCCAGTTTGCAACAAAAAAAAAGGCACTGACAAAGTCTGCCCATTCCCCCTGAGCTCACACCTCCCCTGTCTATACTGTCCAGGACAGCTGCCCCCTCCATACCCCTTTCACAGCCCTCCCTCATTTCCAATGGCTGAAGGAGAAATTGGTTGGGAGATCTATTTTCCTCCTCTCACAAAAACTAGTATGCTCTGTTTTTTATATCTTCCCTTTATTATCTTCCTTTTATTATCTTCCCTTATTCCCTAGTTCTCTGTAATTACATATTGGGACATCAAACAGTGAAGCAGGGACTGCTTTTGAAGGCTTTTATAATTAGCTTTTCTATTGTGTCCTCTAATACCTCCTCTGGCTTTAGACTTACTTTTTTCTGTTCACAACCTCCTGAACATATGGTGGTAAATATGCAGCATGCTGTGAGCTTCACCTGGAGTCTACTTACAATATATCTGCAATGTAAATAACAGACTTCGTGTCAGTCAATTAATCACACACCAGTGGTTGGCAGAGGGCAGGCAGATTGCAGGAAGAGAAAGTGGAAAGTGGGTCTTGATCAGCGTTGGACTTCAAGTATTAAATATTACCCAAGCCAGCGTGCTTCTGTGGTGTTACTGCTTTTGCCTAAAAACACTGTTACAATTGCATTAGATGTTTCTTGACATCACAATGTCTCAATTCAAGGCTAAATTCTCCACTCATCAGGACCACTTTGATAACATTTCAACCATTGGAGTCACGATGCCGTTTCCACCAGCACAGAATACGGTCCCAAACCAAATTTCATACAAAAATTAAATTAAATTTAAAGTGATCCCAGGATGAGGTACAAAATTTAAATATTGCCATTCCAGTAAAAATGTTTCTTTTGGGTAAAACTAATTCAAATTAATTACTTCACAGATGTGGTTTAGTCCTGTTTTTGCAAGAATGCATATAAACAAGACAAAGTACTTTGTTTACCTGATTCACTTTATTTAACTCAAGAGATTCATAAGCAGATCATCAATTACAGTCACAAACAAATCATTTTGCGTTTTTAAAAAAGGACTTTTTACTTCAGTAGAGCTTTTCTAATTTGAAGATCTCAAAGGATTTTCTCTACTACATTGAAATCCTTGTCATTCTCATGGAGGACAAACAAAAATATAGAAACATTACCTAACATTTAAACGCACTTGGGTGGAGCACAGCATGAAAGTTAAGACCTAATAGGAAGAATTTTTCTAACAACAACAAAAATATCACTGAGGGCAAAGAAATAACCTGCTTATGGCTGAGATTCTCCCATGTCTCACTGTACCTGATCCTGGATTCATCTCTGCCAGGGCCAGTGCCCAGGAAGAGCTTTGCCCCAGGGCTGGTTTCAGGCAAGGGGATAAACAAGTGCCCTCAGCCACCTTTCACCCATCTTACACCACTGCAGTTCAGCCCTACAGGTCTCTGCAGGGTTTGTGCTAGTGCTTTCATCCTATTTCTTCTGAGACTTTATTCCCATGGGGATCACTACACCCTTTCTTCTCAGGTGCAGAGGGTGCCCTTTACAGAAAGCTCCTCTTTAATCAGGAGCTGAAGAAAAGCTTCAGGGACCAGATCAACCTCTGGCTTAAAAGCCACTGACTTCTGATGGTCACCAGAAGAACTGGTTATGTGTCCAAGACAACAAATTATCTCCCAAATATGACTGGAAACCTAGAACCCACTGCTGCTCCTCAGGGCTTTGCTGCAAGGTGGGAGCAGGGGCAGCCTGGTGCTGGGGCATCACCCTGGGGCCCCCGCTGTCCCTCATCTGTGCCCATCCCAATGGAGGGTGTCTCTCCCCTCGTCACTGCCAACATCCGCTCAGCCGGGACAGGGCCACACAGCTCAGCTAATGGCCCCCAGGCCATCCTGAACATGAACCAACCCCCAGGGCAGCCAGGCCCTGATGCTCAACGCCTGGCGGCTGGGATCCACTGCAGTAGAGTGGTTTTTATTTTCAGTGGGGAAATTCAGTGGTTTTGGTGGGGATCAGTGCCTCACTGCTAAATGCAAGTGTCTGTAGGGTATCACAGTCTTACCAAGGTGTTTCCGTGCCTGGGGCATATGCAGGGTCTCTCCCTGCATGAGTTGTCCTGGGATTAAAAAATAGCTGAGCTCACCCAACTGTCTTCAGCTTCAGTGAAGGCATTACCCTGGGTCTTTTCATTTTGCTGGCTACTGATCCGCATCAAGCTTTCAGGTATCTAGCATCTTCGAGACACGTATCCCTATATTACATTTGATTGTTAACCAACACATTCAAAAGGGTGGAGGACAGACAGAGTACCTAGAAAAGACCCTGTTTACGTAAATTTGCTTCACAGAAAAATACATTTATATGCAAGCATAAGCATGCAGAAAAGGCAACCAAAGGCAATTTGAAGAACATTTGTTTAGTGTATTGATCTATGTCTTGCTATGCCAATGAAAATAGCACCAAAGCAACAGAAGCGATAAATACATACAGGGACATTTTAATATTATGGACATTACTACGCAGGGGCCCTAAAAACATAGGTAAAGGGAAGTTTAAGTGTCTAAAGGATGGCAGCTCTTGTAGATATGTAAAAGCTAGCAAAGTTTTTTTATATATATATACTTTTTATATTTTTGTATTTTAATGAACATGGGTTTGAAGAGTTTAAATGGGTGGTGCAAGAAGCATATACAGGAAGCTTCCAGCCCTGAAGGAGGGACAGTGGAGTCGGTGTCCCCAGCCTGTCCCCTCAGACAGGAGGAGTCTGACAGTCGTTCCTCATGGCACTGGCCAGCTCGTTGGGGAAGGAGGGCAGCAAACTGAGAGCACCTCAGCCCAGGCCAGAGCCAGCCTCCCCTTCCAGAGCAAGCGCTGTCAGCGCCGGCCAGGCAGCCATGCTACCTGCAGCCAGACGGTCTGGGGGGGGCTGGCACCCCTCCACATGGTGTCCTGAGAAACCAATAGGCGGAAAAGCCAGCACTCAACGTACCTGGGTGTCCATATCACCTTGATTTGACCTCCAAAGTGCAAGCATTTAATTTTGACTTGCACAGCACTTCTGGTGCCTGCTGGTACCTTGCACCGCTGGTATGGCTGCAGGCTCTCGCAGAGTCAGCCGTGTCCAGTCCACACGGGGAGCAGGGCTGTGTGTTAACCCCAGCTCCAGCTCTTCCACAGGACAGACCAGCCATTTCAAACTGAAGCCCCCACTGAATTCAGTTAAGGGGCTTTTTTCTCTGGACAGGACTTGACCAGGGAGCAGTGCTTGAGTCAGAACCAAAGACAAGCCCCAAGGCAGAAGATCTTATAATATTTCTAAGTTAATTTATATTCATAATGCTTTTACTCTTAAAAGATAAAGTAAGATGGTGTTGTGATTAAGGTGTAGAATACCTAATTTGAGAGGTGCATAAAAGGAAATCAGCGAGTGCTATCTATCAGGAAGATAACTGTAAAAGGATCAAGTCTTCCCCCATCCTAACTATAAGTCTTTCACTGAGAAGAACTACTAGGTTATAAAGAACAAGAATTTCAAAAAAATAAAAATGAAAAAGGAGACATGTTAAACACTACCTAACAAGCTTCATGACATGAGCACAAAAGTCTTGAATTCAATGTCATAAATTCAATACCATCAAAAGATTCAGCTACTGTGTCCTTAGAGACAGTACTGTGTAAGTCAAGCACAATATTAAAAGACACTGAAATCTTTAATGTACATTAAATATTTTAAATTCATAGATCTGATTCACAGAAATATCACAGAGACATCATCAACCATTTTTTTTCCGTTCTGTCACTTTTTATATAAATGTGCCACAGTTTCTGCAATTAAAAGATGGCCCAAACATTTAGAGAAAATGGTTGAGCCAGAAAACTGCCCCTGTGGACATGGTTGCATGCAGTCATTAAGTCTACTCCAATAAACACACATGAATACGCCAAGATTAATACCTGCATATGTTTAAACTACCACTTCGAAAGAGATTAGATTTAAATCATCCCACTTATTCCCAGAGGCAGCATGCAGTGATTATTCCTTACAGGTATTTTCATGGGGAGAGTACCTTGTTCAAAAGTACTGAATGTTGTGGTACTGCTATATATAAACCCCTCTCCTTTTAGTTTCACATTTAGGGCACATAAGCCTTTATTTTCTGTTTAAATGTACTAATCTTCTTAACGGTATAATCAAGCCTCTAATATATAATATTATCAGTTTATATTTAGAAGGAATAACCATCACGTTAGCGGTGATGGACATATCTCTCCATTCATCTGACTGAATTACCCTGGATAAATCCCTTTCCCCAAATCATTTCTGCAGAGGCAGCAAGCAGCTTTATTTTATTTAAAAGCAAATCATACATTTGCAAGATATTTATAGTTAATATGTAAAAATCCTGCTTTAAGTTTGAGAAATGTTTCTTTCTTCCTCCATTTCTCACGGGGAAATGTTCCAGTTTGTAGCTTCTTAAATAACACAGAATTTTTCAGGCTACAAATTCAACGAAAGGTATTCGTACAGTGAACAAGTCACAAAAACTCAAATTATGTTTGCATTCTTCCACAGCTTTGTGTTCTTGGAAAGTAAAAATGAGCCTGAGCCTTTGGGTATATTTAAGTAAGTTTATATTTAAGCATATCACAGGACTTTTTTTTTTTCTTTAAGGAGAACCGGGAGATCTCCCAGTAATTCCTAATTCCTACCCAATATATTGACAGCTTTTTACCACATAAAAGGTCCCCCCACCAATACAAAACCTAAGCCAGATCTAAGCCACAGAAATGTGGTCTTTCTGGGAGATATTAAAGGGAGAATTTCAAACCACTGGGCAGTTAGTCTGTCTTTTGGCATATGATAGGAATTACGTTAGGCCTGCCATGACACAGAGAGTAAGCATAATAAATGGCTGCTAAATATCCAGGATCCTGAAATACATGTTAAGATCTCTGCCACTCCACTCACATGTATTTCTTTGTGGAACCTCTTCTGATTCTGAAGAGCACATTAAATTATTAGCCACCCAACCTGTATAACTATTTATCCCAGCAGCGATCTGATTGCCTGCCACAGAAAAGTTCAAGAAGCAACAAACCAGACAGGTATGTAACAAAGCACATCATGGAATATGGTCTTAAGTGCATAATTAAAGAATTTTTTTATTATTCTTTCATCATACTTAAACGTTTCCAAATTGTTTAAGAGTAATAGAGGGAATGTGATGTGTTATTATCATTCATTCCTGGTTTTCCTCAATGCTAAATACCCATAGAAGGTACCAGCAAGTAAAACCCAAAACTAAAAAGGACACTAAATTCTGGTCTAACTAATTACAAAGGCATCAGTCTTTCTTTATACCAGAGCACAGTGTTCTTGATGTAAAAAAAGCACAAATAAGATGATTCCACTCTAATTCAAATTCACTACAACCACTCTGCATGCTAAACATGATAAACACATGTTAAATTCAGCAGAAGAGATGAGAACTGAACTGGCATGCAGCTGGAACATCATCCAAATCATTTGACGGGGGCATTTTTTTCCTACCGACACATCTGCCTAGCAGTTTTCGTGGAAGTTACTAGGTGGAATCTGTCGATCCAGTTATGCTCTCTGAGCAGTGAGCCCAGCTCTTTGAAAAAGGAAAGAAAAGAGGAATAATCTGGTAAGCTAAATATCTGCCTGCTCCCTCACACGTAGTCATCCCTTCTGCCTCACCTTTCTGCACCTGGATGTTGGGGTCAGCCTTGCCCCAACACAGCACTGCCTCAAGAGGGATGGAAACTGCCGTCCAGATGTTTAACTCGAGAAGTAAATGAGAAAAATTTTCAAGAAAAGAGTAGAGTTAAAGCTTGTCCTGCTGCCCAAAGCTCTTAGCTCATCACTCGTATTACGCAATGCATCAAGGAGCTGTGGGCTTTGCTGGCACTGATCCTCTTTCACAAGGACCACAGTCCTCCTCCTCCCTGGAGTGTTAGGAGCTGGAGCACTCCAAGGTGTTAGACAGAACACACAATTTTTGTTTGTCAATGATTCGACCAGTGTAAAGATTTGAGGTACTACGCTTACTAGTGTTTGTATGAGTTCTGCACCTTGTAAAAAATCTACATGCTCTAGAGAAAATAAGTCAATTAGAAAAAAAAGGTTCCCTGTTTCTGACTGTTTGCATGTAAAGAATACTTGGTAACAGCAAGAAGTGCAGGATTTGTAAGTCTGGAATGAAAGGTTAATAGTTACGGTGCAAGTCACTCAGCAGCATTTCTTAGCAGCTAGTGATGTGCAACTGGAAGAAATATTGTACTGCAATTAATTTTACAATGTGTTTTCTTGAACACAAAATGTTGCAAATAGCAGGAGAATTTGCTCCTAACTGTAGCCTCACTAATTGGGAAAAACTGGGGGAGTTGGACATTGGAGTTTTGGGCAGAGTCCCAGAAGAGTAGCCAGTGTGTAATACACCACCACTGCTGCTCAAAGACAGTTTAGAGTTTAAAAAACCAATTTGTACTAAGAAAACAGCCAGATGCCGTTGCATTGGCTTTCCCTCAGTGATGAATGGTATGAAAGCTCCCTAACATCTGCTACCACTTGATGAAACAAAACTTACATCTCTTTGAGTGAAAAGGTCCACAGATGCTCACTGGAGTAATCCAGGCTGCCTGAGGCTGGGGAGGGACTGCTGCTGCCAGCCCCAACCAAACCCGTACCTTTTCATCTCCGCTGGTTAAGGCAAATACTACAAACATCACAGCTCTTCTGTAACTCCATTATGCTCCATATCTGTGTTAACTATAGGTTGAAGGAAAAGCAGGGCAATGAAGAACATAGTGGATCATTTCCCTGAATGAAATAAACCTGCATCTCTCAAAGGCAATTTCCACATCATAGAATCATAGACTAGTTCAGGTTGGAAGAGACTTTAAAGATCATCTAGTTCCTAGCCCCCACCATGGGCAGGTCTGAGCACTTAATTTCTATTTGAGGTGGACAGCCATGTAAACATTATTTCTTGAAAAAAAAAAAAGATAGTTTTAAAGACATGAAGTCCTACTAGCCTGGTTAAATGAATCGCCGTTCTATAGATGCACTACAAGGTTTTCAAGTTTAGAAGCAGAAACATCCTTTAACTGTAGACATCCAGAAGGAGCCAAGTGACAAATCTCCTCTCAGCCTTTTTTACTGAACACTGAAAAAGGAAAATGTGGTCAATGTATACATCAGAAGCCACACATAACTGCAGGCATCATCACAGAAAACATGAGTTTGTTACCTTGGAAATGTCAGTAATGCTACCGACTACACTTCAGTGCCTTAAAGAGAGAATTATTATTCTGTAATTTATTTTGGGAACAAATGCAAGGAGAGTGGTGAGGGTTACTTGTCTGAATCAGATCTGTTCAGTGGCCGGAAATTAAATGGTCAACTTGTCAGAAGTAGAACTGTTCGATTTTTGGTTCAGTGACCAAAATGAAAAGAAAAAGAAAGAAAAAGAGATCAGCTTGGGTTAACATAAAAGGAGAAGTACTGAGGGGTTTAGCTCAAAAAAAATAAATTAAAATATCAGTTAGGTCAATATGAAAATCTTCAATGAACCCAAAAAAATTAGATAAAGAATTTTGTTCAAGCAGAAAAGTCTCATTTCATTTTCTGATTATGCAGCTATTTTTTTCTTTTTCACAGTCCGTTTCACAATTAAGATACTTTTCCAAAACAAAAATCAAAACTATGTTTTGAAAATAGCAGCAATATATTTCAAATGCTTTATTTCCCCTCATTTTCCATTAAAACATTTACCAAATTCTACCGAAATATGTTAACAGTTTTTATCCTTCACAAAACCAGATTTTAAACGAATTCAGTACAACCATGGCAATCGCAGATGAATCAATCCTAAAGTCTTTGTCTCATGCAAGAATACTATCAACTTGAAAACCTATCTGATGAGGTATCGGTCATTAGCAAATCAAGTATGGTAATTGGAAAGCATAAAAACTTTTGCCAGAGGTTTTTGAACTTAGTACTAGCCAGAATGAGGTTCTGAAGGCTACAGTTTTTTTGGGCCAGAGTCAGAAGAATTGCTCTACAAAAATGTTTAACACTGGAGTTTAGCCAGAGGTCCTTTTCTCCAAACATTCTAGAAACTTTTTTTACAGCATTTTACAGTACTGACTCTTTAATTTTGCTACCAAACTTCCCTACAAACTGCTGCACTGCAAGGCTGGGCAGTGCTTTGTTAAACCAGGATCTTTGCCATGGCCAGTTGTGCTGTTTTGTTTCTCTCTGCAGTTCTTGGTATTGATAATCGTTTCATCCTGCATCCAGATGAATGTGTCTAATTCTGGAAGGAGGATTGTTCTTTTCTAGCAGCGCATTTCCCCTGTGAGATAGGAACACTGGAAGGTTATTGTGGCCTGGAAACCACAGCTTGTTTAGCCAGAAAGATAAATATTATCTATATTTCTTGTTCTTTCCTATCTATTGTATTGTCCTGGGAAGCAGTGGGAAAAGTGGAAGGCAAACGGCAGAGACCCTGCCAAGCCCCATGACGTGATGAACGACTTCTCGCATCCCGGGGCCTGACATGAAGAGAGGCCACAGAGGGTCGTGCTGCTGTTTTCAGATGCTAAAAAGGCTGATCACCTACTTATTGCTTTCATTTCTAGTGAGAGAAGAGCTCCTCCACGCAGGACCCGCACTGGCAGACCCAGCTCTGTCATGAAGTATTCCTCTGCAAGAACACAGGCAACCTACACAGGAAAGCTGATTTTCTGTGTCCTTGCTAACTCATTTATGAATATTCTACCAGACGTGTTGAATGCTGTGACCACAAAGTTCCTATCAGCCACAGAGAGCAGAATATTCCCAGATTTCTCTAAGTCTTCTGCCCAGCGACTGTTGTGTGTTCTCTCGTTTCCCTTTTCCTTCCCTCCTCTCCGCTATGATGTGCACAGCACATGGACAGACCGTCAGCTTTCACTGTCTTCCCATACGTTCCCAGGGACCATCCTACATGTGCAACCCATGGACAACTAACACACAAATCCTCTCAAGCCCAAGCTGGGGCAGGCTGGGAGCTGCCTGCAGATATGATGCAGCAGGATGAGGAGGGGAATACAGCATTTGTTCCCAGATGCATGTCTGTGCATGAAAGGGATCTTGCTTGACGGACTTCTCTGTACAAATTGTGGTTTTTCTTCTTTGCCAGCTTTTGGTCATCTAACTGCACTCTCAAAAATGACATCGGGTGGATGAAAGGGGGAAATGGTGAGGCCCCTTAAGCTGTGTGATTTTCACTGGCTGGACCACTCTGTACAGTCACATAATGACCATTTGCTGGAGGGGGATAAAGAATGGGGTGCCAGTGTCCAGCTACCCGTGGCAGCAAGGAATGATGAACGGTAGGAGACACAGCCACAGCCAGAGCTGAGGTTGGGAGGCAGACTTTCTTCTTGTCTTTCAGCTCTGTCAGGTTGTATCCATTTATTTACAAAACTATCCTTCAGGCAGACATGAGGAGGAATAAATGACACTGGCTAATCTGAGGCAATCATAATTCTGCTAAATGTGGTGTAAGAGCTCTTATCATTTTGTCTCAGTCTGGTTTATAACTTGATCCCCTCAGTTGGTTGTGTACAGCCCTGCTTCCTGTGGGAAACAAGCAGCCACAGGTATGCGTACGTGTGAGTAGATGCCATTCAGGGAAACATATACAGGTCTTCAGCCCCATCTCTGGTGATTAATCTGATCACTCTGTTGAAGAAGAGCAAGGCGCACTGCCAGATTCCCCTATGCTGTATCTTGCAAAACCAAATAAAGAAGAACCAGCAACCACCCCGCACATCTGCGTGCCCTAAGGCTTCTGCGTCTGGGAGACACAGCAATAGTTTTAAATGGCTTCACAAGTATTTCCAACACCTCGTGAACCCCTACACCCAGAAGGCTGGGCTTATTAATAAGACTCATCTACCAAACCTGAATCAAATTTTACTCCAGGCTTCTCATCCAAATACTCTGAACTGTCCCCTGGAGCTGTTCCCTCCTCTGAATAGGCAGAGAGGAGGAGGGGAGGAGGGGACAGGGCTGGAGGCATGCAGGGCCCTGCTGGCATCCAGCCCTTCAGCAAGGTGGGGACAGGCTGTCCCCCAGGTTGGCACACCACCTGCCTCTCAGGGAGTGAGGCAAGGCATCCCCCCCAGACAAGGTCTGTGGGGAGCACTGGTCCCACTGCGGGGCTGGATACACCCCGTGGTGTTTGTCACCCTGTGACACAGGAAACTGGGGCATCACTTGGGCACAGCACAGAAGCACTTTTGCCATTCGGAGAGAAACCTGCAACACACACAATTTTAGGAAGAAAGTCAGTGTAGAAGTCTGAAATAAGGGTTTTTTAAAAAAAGCTGAGGGTAGTGTAGGATAAATCTTGCACCTGAAGGGAGATGGATTTGTCACCTGCTGTCACTCTGGGCTCTTGCAGGTTGAACTTCGACAGATACGGGCTGGGAAAGTGCCATTGATTTCACCTCCTGAGGAAATGCTTGTGAAAATCTCACAACCAATATTAATATCAAAGTGCCTAGAGAGGAGCAGGGAACAGCAGCCTCTGTTTTCTTCCCAGGATGAAAAAAATACAGCAAGAAGGACCTTACAAAGACTGTGAAAAACAGCCTCCACTTTGCAATGAAAGCCTTTGGAAAACTGTCTGAACTCCTCACCTCCTCCCCTGCAACTTTGACAGGTCACTCGCGTCCAGTCCCCCAGACACGTCCTGCTTTCTAGACTGAGATGTTCACGTAAAGGGCATTGCCTACAACAGGTCATGAGGAAACACTAGAAGGTAGAAATCAGAGATGTCCTGATTCCCCGGGAAGACCAAGGATCCCACAGGGGTGGAGGGAGAGGACCCTTGTGGAGATTGCTACTGGCATGCAAAAACCACATACACCAACCAGTCTCCCCAGACAGAAAGCCATGCTGACAGCAGAAGGACGAGGGTGAACAGCCAACGACTACACCAAAGGGAGTCTGGAGTGACAGAGGTGATGCTGCGGTTGGTGAGATGAAGAACAAGCCCATGGGTGTCTCTGCCTGAAGCTAAGCTGAACCCAGCTGCCCAGAAAACTCTGTGGTACCAGGAGGTGTCAGCTGCTCCAAACAGTTGCAGGAGACGAAGGCAGGGAGCCTGTGGCCTTGTGCCCAGCCATTGGGTGCTATCTCCAGCCCCAGAAGGACAGAGTAATGCCTGGTCCTGGACTGTAGAATAAACAGGCAAAAACCTTAATGCCCCTCGCACACCCCGGTTCTCCCTCTCCAAGCAGGACGTACGCCTCTCTGACGTTGCCTTATTTAAGGCAAACGCTTAGTGAGAGATACAGTAAACCAAAACAAAGTCTTCAAAACAACCCACCTCCGTGACCCTGCTCTTCCCTCTAGGAAAACAGTAAAAAATGTCACCTGTGGGAGGCATCTGAGTAAGGGGGAGGGCCTGGGAGAAGGTCCCACAGGCATGGACCAGGGGGATCTCTGCCTCCGTGACGTCACCGTCCATTGGCACAGCCCAGCCCGCGCTGTGCAAACTGTGTGACACATACTATGACTTTTTTTTTCCAGGACTGACCTGAGGGGAGGGGGAATAGAGGAAGACTGCCCGCTTGACAAGAAGGCATCGTCTAACAAACTGGGAAGGTCTTTTCCACAAGCAGTCTGTTAAAAGTTGCAGTGTCAGAGTCTGTCCTATGTTTATCCCGGAGGCTAGTCACAACTGGGGGAAAAATAAAGTGGGAATTACACAAATATTCCAGACACACATTTGCACTCTGTGCACCTTTCATGCCCGATGAAAAGGCAGGAAATGTTAACACAAAGAAAGGAAGCATGTTAAAAAGACTGAACCTTTCATCAGAGACTATTGAAATTCTCATAACAAGGGCCGGTATGAAAGATTGCTTATTCTCAGAGGTAAGACAGTGCTGTTTCCTTCCCTCTCCATGCAGCAAACACTCATGACAAACCTAAACCACAGCTGTAGGGCATGAGATACACAACGCAAATGAAGGTTACATCTGAATCCATCCAGTTGTATCACCACAACTGTTACCAGATTGAAAATCGTACTTCAACCAGTCAATACGCAAATACCGTAGTATTGTACCATAATAAAATGCCACAGTACTTCAACAGCAGTGGCCTTCAAAAATCCAGATCAAGGGAACAACAAGGAAAATGAGAAATGCCACTGGTCTGACAGTCTTGCTCTGTTTACCTAATGAACCAACATGGGTTTGGTGGAATAATCAATGCGGGAAACATTGAAGAAACGTACTACATGCCACCACCGCACTGTAACCTACTTACAAATTGTTTACTGGTCACTTTAGGTCTTAAAGAACAAGGTTTATGTCTTGTTTTATATATATATGAAATTAAAGCTATTAGTTATTTGTAAGAATAAAATATTTTTTTTTCAATTCCTACTTAAAGCTGTTAGTATGGACAGATTTTAGCAATGAATTCCACAGATAAATTATACATGCTAAAAAACATCTCCTTTAAGGTCAGAAAGTAGAAAATATGTGCCATATTCCCACCGAAACAGTATTTTTGCACCCTTTCACCATTTATAGGCTTCTTTTCTTCCTTGACTTCAGTGCTGGGTGACGTGCTATGGGAAAGGTCTGTGCACACACGCCAGCTCTCACACCAAGCTCTGGGCCTTGGATGGTGAGCTCACTGAGGCAGAGATCATTTTTTTAATGTATACAGACAAGCCCAGCACAGTCTGCCCTACACAGACCCGTAATACCAACAATACTGTTTCTGTCCTACAGTCAGATGTCACCTGACAAATGTGGGTCAGGCCACCACGCCGTGCTGACTTTGATTTCTGTTATTTGGGGCAGTCAAGTCTCCTTTGCAGGGGGGGAGCAGCCCCCTGATGGGGGAAGAAAGGATTTAACCAGCGATTACATCTCTTCTGCAAATTTGCAAGAAAGGCTCATTTAGGCCTTTGTGGACCTTCTACTTCCTTTCTTCAATCCCATGCCTGACCACATCTTTGGCTGAGCCATCTGCTGACCACTGATTTGGTCCACAAATTAGAGCGATGACAGCTGAACCTGTTAAAATTTAGCATCTTCCCTAGTGAAATATGGTTTGTAAGAAGCTGTCAGTTGTGACCTTGCCTACCTTTTCCTTTTAAGGTTGGCATCCTTCATCAGTTTCTGGCCAAAACAGGTTATAAGCACAACTTTTTAAAATTTGCAAAGAGACACGCCACATGAACTCTGGGGCCAGACAGGAGCTTCAGAAATATAGACAATCCATTGTCCAACATCAAGATTCAGAAAGACATATTTGCTCAAAGATGCACTAAGTAAGGCTCAGATCTGGCAAATTCAAACAGACCATCTAAAGAACAGGCCACAGCATTCAGAAATCAGTCTTGCTTTTACCAAGTTCAGTTTATGCAAGAAAATCCTAAATAGAGCAGAGCACAGTTGGGGTGCGCTCTGGGGCCTTTGGTGGATAAGGATATTTTTAGTAAATGCTGACCCCAGATGAAACTTTTATGTGCTAAAAAACCCTTATGCGGCTGCAAAGTATGGCTAGGGACCTCAGAGGAAAGAAAACACTTGAAGACCAAGGGTCTTCTCCATTCTTAATAACTCCCTCTCCATTGCTACCTATTGCCAGTCTCATATTTTTAATTTAAGTGTCTCTTAAGAGTTATAGAATAATCCCTGGAGATAACTAGACTCCCATGAGCAAAAATGTCTACACACCTCTTTAATTTAAAACAAAAAATGACAGAAGTCTCCATTCTTACAAAGATCAGAGGAGGGTGTCAGCGAATGAGATGAAAGTTTTTGAGGGAATACCCTGCAAAAGACTCAAGAAGCTCACCTGCTTCTTAGGCTGATGCTGGAAAACATGGACCTGCTCTTCTGTTACCAATGCACATCACTAACATCACCTCCTGTGCACTCTTTACTTCTACTGCCTCCCAGAAAGCTTTCTACACTTCAGCATAACTCATAAACTCTCCATAACTTTCTGCAATTCGGGTATAATCCTGTTTATACCTCAAGCAGCATCACTACTTACTCTCCAGTTATTTTCTCTCTTCCGCTCCCTCATTTTGAACTCCAACATCTTTTTAATTTTTAATAATCTAAACAATAAGAATTCACAATGAAAATGCCCACCAGATCAAGTGAGTACCAGAAGTATAAGTAACCCTATTGAAAACAGATACTAAGTCACAATCTGTATTTCTTAAATACAGCGGTTAATAACAAACGTGGAACTGGCCAGACTTTAAACAACTTTTTATCAGTGCTGAAAGAGTGCACAACTACTACTTAAAATAGTTGAAAACTTTTTTTTGCAACCTATCAAAGCAGTGGTTCCAGACAATATACAGTATATCTAAGAATAGTAACAGTCATTGATGGAAACTGATAACATTTGGGGACTGAAGGTTAATCCGTTCAGGAAAAAAAAAAGGAACAATGGAGAGTGAAATAGAAACTCAAGTCTCATTGAAGAAAACTATTTTAAGGGCAGAATGATGAGTTTTAACATCAATCATGGGAAAACAGTTCGAAGTTGTTCCTGAAAGATCTAAATTTGAAGTCTTGGGAAAATGGCACTTTGTTTGCAGCAAAAAAAAAATTTAAGGGGTAAGAAAAACTAAGGTGTAAAGGTAATCCGTTTGTATTCTTTAAACACAGCAAATCTGACGGTTCATTTTTTAGTTTCTGTGATTAAAGGCAGTGAAGATTCAATGTTCAGTCAAGTTGATCCTTTTTTTAAATGCATTTCCAATGGGCTTATCTGTCTGTAAATCATGGTACATGCTCTTAGCACTGAAGGCGCATCAACTTGGATAATCAAAATTGACTGCAGTTTGGAAATAAACCCAAAAGAATTTGTATACCCACAACTGTTGTTGTGGTTTTTTCCTGAAGAAATTATATTCTGCTCTGTAGATTACAGCAGAAAGCCCAGGAGAAAAACAAAACAGCATCATTGCTATCTACCAGCAAAGCTGCGAGCAAGCCAAATGGGCCCTGACGCAGCTCTCCAAACACACAGCCACCACTTGGCTGGAAGGAAGCTGAGCAGGTGCCTACTTTAAACCAGCGCACACTCCGTCAGTTTGCGTTTGAGCAAGTGCTTAAGTGCTTCACCAGCTCAAGGACTTAATTAAATTCGAAATAAGCTAATTCGAGGAATAAAAGTCTGCCAAAGGTAATAAAATTGTTTACCAATTTATAGTCAGTCCTGTATATAAAACAGCATATTTATATGCAGCGTAGGTCTAATCCTTTTCAATCAGTGAATGCATTTTTAAATATTTACTGATTGCAGGAATAGGGCCAAATCTGGAGTATTTTTAAGGGTTAGAGGAGAAGTGTTAAATCTCAAAGTATCTGATTTGACTATGCAAAGTAGGGAATATTATTGCCCGCATTTTACTTATGAAATTCAGAGACACAGGGAAACAAAGTGCCAGACTCTGTGTCAGAGAAGCCACTTGCAGAAGCTCCTGTGCTCACCTAGTTCCCAGGCAAGTGTCTTTTGCACCAGATATCATTCCTCTCCTGGGGTGCAGGGCAGCGCAAGGGACAGTTGGGCAAATGAATGAGAGCCAGTGTCACAGCTCCACTGGCTGCAGAGTATGTAAACAAATTAACAGAAAGTCATTGGCTGACTTTTTTTTAATCAGAATTTTTCTCTTGCCCAGTCCTTGGCATATGATTTCATCCAATTCACCTCTCTTTGAACTTGACGCTCCTGGATGCTGCTGCCACCTGTCCCTGTTGAATGGAGGGCCAGTAAGAGTAAAACGTGGTCTCAGTGGAACTCAAAAAGTGTATTTTAATATGCTCTCCGAGCAGGTGAATTTGCATTGTACGAATGTACATCTCCCATTTTCTTGTGCTTCTGTATTGCACCTCAAAACTCCGCTTCTGTGTCCCCACAAGACCACCTTTAAAGTTTGATTTTTTTAAATTATACATGCTCAACCAGTGCCGGCTGGCATTTTTCAGTAACGTTAAACTGCACTATATAAAAGCCCAGATTGCTTCAAATTATTTCTTCAGATTGTATTCTTTGGGGTTTTTTTCTTGTACTGTATTTAACATTGATAATTGTTATATTTAAAAATACTCAAATGAGATCTTTCAAAATATCTAACTGAGTGAGTAAGCTTAGCTCAAGGATACATCTGCTGCGCCGTGCGTAGCAAACAGGCAGCGCTTCGTGCCTTGTTTCGGCACAGGTGTGTGTTTAATCAGCGCACAAAATTGAAAAAAAAATTACCGTTGCAAGCTAGAGATAAGGCAGGGGGCTGGCTCACCCCCGGCTCTACCTGCGCCTTGGACTGTGTAAACAAACTCGTTTTCAAGTTCACTCTGTGGACTTTCTTCTGTGTTCGTAAGAATTAGTACGATCCTTTGCATGCGTCCGATTTGTTTATCCTTTCTGGATCGAGCGGCTTTCAGAGACACTCTGAGCGGCTCCGGCTGCAGCCCCCGGGGCAGATGTTGGCCGCTGGCCGCGGCGGCGCAGAGGGCAGCGCGGCGCCGGCACCGCCCGCCCGCAGCCGGAGACGCGCAACCACGGCGCAAATTCCAGCCGGGCAGCGGGACGGATCGAGCCACCGCGGAGGGCGCAGCAGCCAGCAGCTGCCCGAGGCCGGGCACCACGCACCTCGGCGGGACCGGCCGCGGGGAGGGGCGCAGGGCGGCTGGGCAGCGCGCAGCGGCAGCGCGGGGGCGCGCAGGGCCGGGGCAGCGGCGCGCAGCCGGGGCGCAGGGGCAGCAGCGGCTCCGCAGAATCTCCGGGCGTCCCGTGAGAGCGGGTAGGTAAAAAAAACCAAACCCGAGGCACAGCGGTATATTCAAAGCCGCCGCGTTTTGCTCTGTCAGAGGCAGAACAGCAACGGAAAATCCACCCTTGGATACCTGGAAGGTCTGGCGAGCAGCCGGGGCGTTTCTGTGCAGGCTGACGTTTTAAAATTCAAAATCTCTTTTAAAAGGGCGAGAGGCAGAAGAGCATCCCCGGAGAAACACACGCATCCCTGCTCCTCACCCCGCAGGGCCGAGGCAGCCGGGCAGCCCTGCCCGCAGCCCTGCCCGCCAGACCCCCCTCCCCAGACCAGCAGCGGGGCTTAAACACCCTCTGCACGCTGGAAAACACGGCGGCAGCCAGGAAAGGGGGTGATTCTGTTATTTACGTGTCTAACCGTATTTTTAAAAATCCAGCATCTAAAATTGTGCAAGATGGAAACTCCAGCTTCTTGTTTATCGCTGCACATTTGTGGTTCAGCAGGTTGAATGCAATTTGACTGATTTGAGCGTTTATTGTGGGCTGGAAGACACAAAGCTCTAAGGAAAATAAATTAATCTGGTGAAGTCGTATAATTTACAGATGTGGATTGTTAAAAAGGACACCAATATCTTCAAAACAAAAGTTTCTTATGAATTCGGTAAAACTATATTTTTAATGGTTACACACAGTCAAAAACTTCAGGACCCCTCAGATCGCATGAAGATGAATATTTTTCTATCTTTATGGGAAAAAAAAAATGAATTAGAGTCTTCACATAAATCAATGATCCAATGATTTACCTAAAACTTAAATTCTGAGCCGAAATATATCAGTCAGAAGTCTAACTCCTCCTTTAGCCAGGGACCATTACATAGTATCTGTTTCTGAGCAAGGTGTTTTAAATAAATATTTATTGTTATTTTTTCTGACTTCTTATTGCTCACTGCAGCACTAGGTATCACTACGTAGCATTGCAAAACCTCAAGCAGACACAAAGGGAGAGGAAGGATCAGTGAATATACCTTTAAGTGGCCTTCCACGGTTGTGAATTAAAAAATGTTGCCCACATGGAAGTTTTCTATACAGAGAAACGGTGGTAAGGCTGTCGAACAACACGGTTGCTGGTTTACAGGGGCACCCTGCAGCCGAAAGCAGTTTTTCACAGCAGCGTACCTGCCTGCCGAGGCCGCGGTCAGCCCTGGGCTGTGCCCCTCACCCGGTACACCACGAAAGCAAAGACCCTGCCGGCGTGAACAACTTTGCCTATTTAATTCTCCTCAGCCTGGGCGCTCACAAAAAGCGGGTTTCTTCATGAATTCTGGGCACGACCTCCCATCTTCGGAGCCACCTGTCAGCGCCTGACCCACCGCTTTGGCCCGTGGCTCCTGCATCCCCCGCACGGGGAGCAACAGGCTGCCTGCCCCGGCCCCGGCCGGCTCCGCGGTCCTTGCGAGGACGCGTCGCGGTGACCCGCGAGTGGCAGCCGCCAGCTGCGGCACCGCACGGCCGCCCCGGCAAGGGGGATGCGCTCGGTGCGAGCCGGGTCCGACAGCCGCTGAAGTGGGAAAGGGCCGGACTTCCAGCAGCTCGGGAGGTTCTGGATCCGGCCCCGGGCCGGTTAAGGAGCGGGGACTCGGAATTCCCTCTGGCTCCGGGCTGCACCCCGCGGGAGCCGCGCCGGGGCAAGGCGAAGCGGCGCTGCGAGGCAGGAGGCGGTCCGTGCGCTCGGGGCAGGTGAAGCCGGTCCCGCACGGCCGGGGAGCCGCGGGGAGCCCTTCGCCGAGCCGGCTGACCCGGGACATGGCACACGGCCGCGCGTTTCCCTGGCCAGGGCACCCGCTCGCCCGCACACACACACCCCACCCCACCCCCCCCCCTCCCGCTCCCCTTTCCTCCCGGTTCCCTACGCGGCGGCGGGGTCGGGGTTCCGCTCCGCGGGGCCGGACCCCCCTTTCCCCCCCCACCCGCCCCGGGGCCGCCCGCCGCCGAGGGACGCGCAGCGCCGAGCACGGCGGGCGCCTCCACCTACCGTGGTACTCCTGGCCGGGCACGTAGGCGGCGGGGCTGCCCGCGATGTGGAGGGCGATGAGCACCTCGCCCTGCTCGCCGTCGCCCTCCAGCTCGCCGTGGTGGGTGCAGAGGAAGAAGAAGGGCGAGAAGCGGGCGCGGGGGGCGGCCGCCCGGCCCGCCGCCAGCAGGGCACCCAGGGCAGCCAGCAGGCAGGGCCAGCCCCCGGGGACGCCCCGCCGCCGCTCCATGCTGCTGCCGCCGGCGCCGCTGGGGCATCCAGGGCACGGCGGGGCCGCCGCGCCGCTCCGCTCTGCACGGGACCGGGCGGGACGGGACGGGGCGGGCGCTGCCCCCCGCCGCGGCCCGCGGGAGTTCGTGGGGAGGCGGGCGCGGGGCGCGGAGCGGAGCGCGGCGCGGGCAGGGGCGGCCCCTCCGCGCCCGCCGAAGGCTGCGACGTCCCCGCCTGCCGCTGCCGGGGTGCGGGGCACGGAGCTGGGAGTGCGAGGGCTGGGAATAATTTATTTCCCCCGGTGTCGGGGTGGGAGGGAGGGGAAGGTCCCTCCCCTCCTCCCCCTCCTCCTCCTCCTCCGCCTCCTCCGCCGCCGCCGCCCGCTCCTCCCGCTCCTCGGTGTGCGGTGCTGCCGCTGCGGGGATGCGGGCTGCGAGCTGGGCTTCGCTGCCCGCCCTTTGTCTGCCTCCGGGTCCCTGTCCCTGCCTTGTCCCTGTCCCTGTCCCTGCCCCTGCCTCTGCCCCTGCTCCTGCCTCTGCGTCACCGCCCGGGTTTCTGCCTCAGTCTCTGCTCCTGAGTCCCAGCCCCTGCAGCGCCACTGCCCCTGCCCCTGCCACTGCCCCGGACCCTGTCGCTGCCCCTGGTCCCCGCCCCGACACCCTGCCCCTACTCCCTCCTTGCTCCCGTGTCCCTGTTCCCCGGCCCCAACCCTTGCATCTCTGCTTCTGTCCTTCTACCCATCATTTTGCCCCATCCCTCTCTCCCTCAGCTCCAGGCCCCGTCCTTTTGCCCTGTCCGTCTGTCCTTGTCCCTCTGTCCCAGACCCTGTGCACCTGCCCCAGCCCCTGTCCTTTTGCCCCTGCCCCTTTTCCCCTGTCCCTGCTCCAGCCACTGCCTTGCCTCTGCTCTCGTTTACCTGCACCCACTGCTGAGGAAAAGTGAGGTTTTTACTTAAACCTTCTCCACTGCCATCTTCAAAATTATACATATACACAAACACCCCGAGAGGTGCATTCTGCAGCTTGGGGAGGTCAGTGTGTGAGTCCCTGAGGAGGGCAGGTTTCTGGGAGGGGGCTTCAGCTCCCTGAGAATATGTGCCCAGGCCCTTTGTCTCAAGAAGAGGAGCAAATGCAGTGGGGATTGCAAGGGGAACGAGCAGCTGAACATAAAACATTGGCAAGTAGAATAATTCATAAAACCATACATTTTTAACAAAACAGGGCTGGCAGAAGGACCACAGCATCAGGAGATGGGAGCGAATCTACTGGAGTTTAAAGCATCCACCACGCTGCTGCTGGATCCCGACCAATGCCCACAGACAACCCAGGGGAGCGGTAGTGACATGATGTAATCAGAAAGGAGAGCCTACCTGCCAGCATTTTTGAAGTGTAAAACTGGCACGGTCCAGGGGCTCCCTCCTGGATTGGTTTCAGTGCCAGAGGGAAAGGTTCCCTCCACGGAGGTGCGAGCCACATGGACGGCACCACGCAGCTGCCCTACGTCCGTGCAGGCTGCTTTGCTGGCCCACCTCCCACCCAGCTGATGGAGAGGCCATGCATGGTGGCCCAGGGGACATCCTTGCCATCTGCCTAACCTGCCTTTTCCACTGGCGCTACACCCAGCCTGACTTCACCGCCACCAGTAAAACTTTGCGGCAGTTTCCTGTCTTACTGGGTTGTGCCTCGCTAGGGACAGAGTGAGGCCATGTCTCTCATTGGTTTGGATGGAGAATAGCACTGCGGCACGATCCTGCTGTAAAGGCGAAATGGACTAGTAGTGCGCAGTGCAGGGGACGGGGCAGCTCCCACCGCCACTCCGGTTGGCGGGCATCCCTGGCCACTGCTGTGGAAACTCAGCTCTGCAGTGGCAGCCGAGGAGTCAGTCTGGCTCCAAGGCTTCCTTTTTAGCTGGGTTATTTATTTTTCAGCTTTGGGTGTTTGTTTGTTTTGTGTTTTTTTTTTTTTTTTAACATCTGTGCCTCCTCCATAAATTTGAATGCTTGTAAAATAATACAATTTCCTCACGCCAAAATCTCATGCAGGCAAAAGCTGTGCAGGCTCGCTGGCAAAATCACTGCCAATGGGACGTGTTCTCCCTCGTGCTCTCCTGCTTTCCTCCATCAAGATCTCGCCAGCGAGGCTGGGCCATGCCAGAGGGGCTTCAGCTGAGTAAATGCACCTCAGCTCATGCCCTGTCTGCCCAGCATCTGTGGAAAGTCAGCCAGTCGTTTTGGGGGGGCTGCCAGACATAGCCAATTTTCTTACTTTATAAAAAAGAAGGTGGCAGTGGAAGGGGGCGATGGATTCCCACCAGGGCGGGAGGAGGGGATGTTGGCTGCCTCTGCCAGGGTGCCACTGTACCAGTTGCCAGCAATGCCTTTTCTTTTTTTTTTCTCTTCAAGAGATAATTCCCTAAATAAGCTTGGGGGCGTATGGGTAGCTAATCTGCCAGCAGGTTTTGGGGCTCAGACTAGTGCTCCCTGAAGTCAGGATAAGGCCCTTGCTGATGAATGTTAGGCAATATTCTTTGTTTCCAGCTGCTGCTTGGTATCCAGAGCAGCCAGGACTGTTAGTGTAGCCAGCCCACCCCTTTCCTCTACAAGATGTGTGTATCACTTACCAAAGGGGGGACATTCAGTAAAGGAAGGCGAAAAGGTAACAGCTCCACTTGGAAGCCTTGTGCCTCTCCTTAGTCACATCCTTCCTTCATTTCTTATGCCCCTCTTTCTGTCTCTCCCCCCTTTCTCCTTTGTTTTGTAGACTTTCACAAGACCTCTAACCTCTTCTTTGTAGGGCAAAACAGAGAAGCCCCACGGTCATGGCCTGCCATCTCATCCAGGCTCTGCTGATGGGGGAATCCAGCAGAGACCCCAAATCACTAGTATTTAAGGACACAGGACTAAAAGGGACTGTCTGGGACCTCAAATCCTGTTTCCTGCACACACCAGCAATATTGTAATAGACATTTAGTCCAGACAAGATACCTGCCCTCCCATGTCTACCCATCTAGGTCAAAAAGTGCTTCCCAAAACTCTCTTTCAAATTTCAGGCTCGTCTTTGCATAGAAGAACAATGCTAATGGTGCCCATCAGCAAAACAGGGGGACCCGGGGTATTTCAAAAACCACAAAACCACAATTTTGCATGTCCCTACAATAGCAGGGAGACATTTTCTGAGTGCATTTGCAGGGAGCCCAGGCTGTGATCAAGCCCTGTGCGTGAGAGGGAAGGAAGAAGAAGAAGCTTCCAGACCCTGCCAGTCTTTGCCTAAAGGAAAAATTCTTTCTGGTCCCAGCTCCAGCATGATCTCACTCATACGAGTACGATTTACCCACAACTCACCCCAAACTTCACCTGGTCTGAAAGATTTTGTTACAATTGGGAGAGTGAGTACACCCCGCTCATCCCCTGTCCCTGCCTCTGAGCAGCCTCCAGTGTGGCCAGGGAAGGAGGGAGCCTCCTGCCAGGCTGGCCCCATCATCTTGCAGGGGGCCACCAGCTATGCACAGGCATGTACCAGTCCCCAGGTGTGTTTTTGCATTGGCTTCATATCTCCTCGTTGCTCTAGGTAAATATGGTACCTGGGTTTTGAAGATGAGGGGTTTATGCAATGTCTTTGACCAGTATTCTTTGTTCATCCTTCTCCCATTGACAGCAAGGCTAAGATATTATTAATAAATAAACCAGCCTATTTAAGACAAGTGACTAAGACCAACCCGCCTGTACCAAAATAAAAGCTTGTAAAACTCATAATAATCTCTATTTTCACACCCCTCTGACCAAAGATTCTTCATGTAAGTTACAACTATTCGCTGTTGAAAGCAGAAAACAGCTAATGCCGCAGGATTGAGGCCTGCATCTAGTGGGTCAGCTAAACTGGGGAAGTGTGGTCTGGATGTTCAGGTAGTGAGGTGGATTGTGAATTGGCTGAATGAAAGAAGTCAGAGAGTTGTCATCAATGGGACAGAGTCTAGTTGGAGGCCTGTATCTAGTGGAGTCCCTCAGGGGTCGATACTGGGACCAGTACTATTCAATATATTCATTAATGACCTGGATGAGGGAACAGAGTGCACTGTCAGCAAGTTTGCTGATGACACAAAACTGGGAGGAGTGGCTGACACACCAGAAGGCTGTGCTGCCATTCAGCGAGACCTGGTCAGGCTGACAGCTGGGCGGGGAGAAATTTGATGAAATACAACAAGGGCAAGTGTAGAGTTTTGCATCTGGGAAAGAACAACCCTATGTACCAGTATAGGTTGGGGTCTGAGCTGTTGGAGAGTAGCATAGGGGAAAGGGACCTGGGGTTCCTGGTGGACAGCAGGATGACCATGAGCCAGCAATGTGCCCTCGTGGCCAAGAGAGCCAATGGCATCCTGGGGTGTATTAGAATGGGTGTGGTCAGTAGGTCGAGAGAGGTTCTCCTCCTCCTCTCCTCTGCCCTGGTGAGACCGCATCTGGAATAGTGTGTCCAGTTCTGAGCCCCTTAGTTCAAGAAGGACAGGGAACTGCTGAAAAGAGTTCATCTCAGAGCCACAAAGATGATGAAGGGGGTGGAACATCTCCCTTAGGATGAAAGGCTGAGGGAGCTGGGTCTCTTTAGCTTGGAGAAGAGGAGGCTGAGGAGTGACCTCATTAATATTTATAAATATGTAAAGGGTGAGTGTCAGGAGGATGGAGCTAGGCTCTTCTCGGTGATGTCCAATGATAGGACAAAGGGCAACGGGTGCAAGCTGGAGCATAGGAGGTTCCATGTTAACATGAGGAAAAATTCACAGTGAGGGTGACAGAGCACTGGAACAGGCTGCCCAGAGAGGTTGTGGATTCTCCTTCTCTGGAGACATTCAAAACCTGCCTTGACGCGATCCTGTGCGACCTACTCTAGGTGGTCATGTTTTGGCAGGGGAGTTGTACTAGATGAACTTTTGAGGACCCTTTCAACCCCTACGAGTCTGTGATTCTGTGTTACCGTGGGCTTTCACTCCTGTTGCAGTATTTTTTAAAAAGAGAAAACAACAGGGAGTAAATCAAGTTGAGAAATGAGTAAAGAGTGTTTTCTGCAATGGGGAATGCAATAGGTGGAATGTAAATAATTACTTAGGAGGTACAGGCCCTTTCCAAGCATGGGTGGCTGGGGGAAATCACAGCACAGATGGACGTGGCTGCAGTCCATATTAATTTATGGAAGTGATTATTCAGGCAGTGGAGCTGCTCACTTGATTCAGGGAGAAAGCTCACACCCCAAAAGCACAACTGAAAAGCGCATTAACAGACGAGTAGCTGCTTTATTAATGTGGCCATGGCAGACTAATTTGCAAGGGGCAGGGTAGGCTGGGGAACTATTAAGTAACACCAAGCAATAAGGAGCTTTGTCCAAGCGCCTTGGGTCTGGGTAAAGGCTTTCATGGAAGAACATAGAAAAACTATCTTGTCACTGGGACAATGTGGAGAGTCCTGATGCATGTCTTGTCCCCAGCTTTTAACAACTTTCTAGGACAAAAATTAAGGAAACTGCCAAGACTTTCTATGTAATGAGCTGCAAATAAGAAAGCTATGGAGCACCAGATTGCAAGTACCATTTATTCATCGTGGTATAGCTTGTAACATCTGAAAACAGAACAGCAAGTTCAAGCACTTTTGACTTTCTTACGCTAACAAAGACTATAAAGTGGACTTTCCAAAGTGAAATCTTTCCACCAAATGTGTTTATTTTCCACTCATCCATGCAAGTGCACAGTGTTTTCTCTGTATGCATTTCCTCTTGACCATCAGACAGACAGAAAACGCAGACCTGTTCTTTTTGCTGCTTGGAAGGTTTTGCTAAAGAAAGACATACCAATGGCTAGAGGAGAATGATGTGATGGATGTGCAGAAGAAACAACCTTTGCAGCTGATACAAGGGACAAATTGCCCGTGATAACTTCAGCCTTGAAGAAGCATTGCCGCATTACTGGCAGTGGTAGTACCCCTGGGCCCAGCAGGCACTGTAACTCAGGCATGTTCTTGTCAGCCTGAGACATAAGGGATGAGTTTTACTGCACAGAAGCTGATCTTCTGGAGATGGGGAAGGCAAAGTATTCAAATACTCACACTGAAACTGCAGCATACTACCAGACTGAGCTACTCAGGGCCAGTGTCCCATCCCATCCCATCCCATCCCATCCCATCCCATCCCATCCCATCCCATCCCATCCCATCCCATCCCATCCCATCCTTTCTTGTCCCAGACATAGGCTAGAAAAAATACAAATTGTTGAGCTGGGCTTCTTCTGCACACCTCAACAGATGGGCCATCAACACCATCAATGCACTTCGACTACAGGCTGGAGAGCACTTCCTCAGTCATCCTCTTGGTGTGCTGGGTGTCTTCATAATCCCAGTCAGGTAAATAAATGGGGAGGATGGGTCTGACCATGCTAAAGTAAAATGAACCCCATGTCTCTCGGGGCTATCGGTGAAGTCGAAGCTTCAGTGTCAATAAACTTGGCTTCAGCAAAGTTGAAGCATCTGCCCTGTGAATGCTGGACAGGAAAGTCAGAAGCAATTAGTAGCTAATTGATCTTGCCTCTTCTTCCAAAACAAAGTCTTCCGTTCATGAACTCTCCTTGTTTTCTTCTCCTATTTATGCAGGGACTTACCAGAGAGGCCTGGCGCTCTGGAGCTGCCTTGGCCAGGCCAAATAGCCCTTTGGGATGAATCCCTTTTTTGTGCGCAGGACTTGTCACAGTTGGATAATAATGCAGTCTTGCCTTGCCAGTTACATGAACTTTGCTCTTAAGTAGAGCCCAAGTAATTTCTAAACAAAGGCCTAAATGTGAAATTACAGGCAAATTCCATGCCTATGTTATTACGAGATTTTAATTTTTCTAGGGTATGAACAACAGCAGCTGTTCGGCTGCTCCATTTTCCAGTGGGCTGGTACAATATACGTCTTCTGTAAACTGACATCTCATGATTTCATCTGAAAACAGAGTATTTATCTGTACACATTTTTTCTCTCTCTTGTATCGCATTTCATTCAAATGGGTTTAATCTTGTATTTCTTTATTGCTTATTAACTTTAATGAGGTATGAATATAAAAGAGAATATTAAAAGGCTTTTCTTTTTCAGAAAGACATTTCTTTACAAACACTGCTGATGCTATCAAATAGGTGAGCCTAAACCCTTTAACTTACTATTGATCTTGTAGTCATTAAAAAACAATATAAAAGATGAAAAAAACCTCCAAACAGGGGAACAAGTATTAACAACTTTCTATTGTCTGGCTTAGTAACAGAATTTAAGGGTGAATACTTTCAAAGGGTAGAAAGATTTTATGCTTCAACACCTTATATAATCTATTTTTATGAAATTGCTTTAAAGATTTAGATCTCCTATAACAAATAAACTATGCTCATGCTTAGAAAAGAAGGTAGTGGAGGGACTTTGAGCTTAAAATTATTCTGAATATCTATTACGCATAAAAATAAAAATAAAAATTGCTGAAGACAAATGCACAACAGTCATTATGGTTCTTGCTTTTATATATTCCTAATTTGGATGATCTTTCCTGCAATGTACGATTTTGGATGCAACACAGGCTTAAGAATATATTTTCTTCTGTTTCCAGTCCACGGCGCTGCTGTGCCCTGTTAGCACCACATGAGGAATGTACCTAAGCGTATTTAAGGAAATTCCACTTGACTCTGGTTATTTATAATTCCAATGTTCAATCTTGTTTTGCAAATCTGATTTTCAACGTACTTTAAATAAATATGTCTATATAAAGAGGCATCTCCTGCAACAAGTATTCATGCCCATAACTATTGTTTCCTACTATTCATTTGCTGCTCTGGATTTCTGTGAAGAAATGCTGGGTATTTACCCGTGTTACATCTGCACACTCAAGTTCCCAAGGCTTTCATTAACTTGCAAATATTTATCGTGGGTAGCCTTTATCTGAAGAATTTTTTAAATGTCAGTGGCCACAAAAGAGATGCTTAGTCCATTTTACAACCTAATTTATCTCTCCATTTAGCTATTCTATCTTGAATAACCCCAAGGGCCCAATGTACACAGGGCTAACAGGCAGGACAGTTTTAACAGTTTACTTTGTGAAGGAAAGTGGGATGTAAATCCCAAGGAAGCTTATAAAAGGTATTCCTTCGTTTTTATTTAATGATTGCTAAACTTGCAGAGACCTGGAAATACACTTTACTGTGGGTTTTGAGGGCTATGTCTTATCACCTCTGCATTTAAAATGTCTCTAAAATATACAATTTGTGTGACTGAATGTCAGTGGACCTGTTCATGGAGATCCAAGACTCAACACTTTTATCTAAGGCACACAACTGCAGCCAACAGGGCTGCAAGCATTTTGCAAGGGTATATTTTTTTTGCCTACTGTCTACTGCAAAAACTTTCTAGGTTGTGAATGCAAACACAATCTGAGTAAAAAACTGAATGGTGGTTGCATCAAAGGTATTTAAAATACCCACAAATTTATGCAAACCCTGAGGATAAGCCAGGAGCCCCACTGACTGGCCAGGGGATGTGCGATGAGGGAGTCCCTGGGCAGTGACCTGGCTGCAGGATCTGTCCCACCACCCCACGCTCCCTGACCTGCAGCCCAGTGCAGGACATACATGGAGGAGTCAAAGCTTGTAACTTATATGAGACCCGGTCACCGGGGCCACGGAATGCTCAGATTCATTTTTCAGCCCATCGACATAAGGGTTAATGTGTTGGCCATCACCAGCGATTGTGTGGCTGTATTTATGCACTCAACTAGCTTGCTTGCTTGCTTGCTTGCTTTCTTCTCTTTTTCCTTTCCTTTCCTTTCCTTTCTCTTCCTTTCCTTTCCTTTTCCTTTCCTTTCCTTTCCTTTCCTTTCCTTTCCTTTCCTTTCCTTTCCTTTCCTTTCCTTTCCTTTCCTTTCCTTTCCTTTCTCCTTTCA